>NC_092189.1:1200000-1552500 GCF_043641665.1 Enoplosus armatus
CATATATTATATGTTTTGTGGACTTCAAGCCGGGGGTGATTATACATATATGTATAACCACCCCCGGCTTTAAGTCCACGAAACATCGGCATTCCAATGAAATCCTGGTTAGGGTTAACCCCATCCTGGTTTCCGCTGATCTAATTAGGAACCCTCCAGTTCGTTTCAGGAAAAGGTAAATTGGCCTTCGCCTCCTTTGTAATGCAATTAGTTAGATCTTTTAAAATACAATTAGGCTACAGCAGCAGCAGTTACAAGGGTGTGCACGCCAACACAACCTGGGTGTTTTAGTTTCCCCCTTTATTACTGATGTCAGAAATAAGTGGCAGATACATAAATCAAAGTCAACTTTTTGCTTTTTTCATACGTAGCCCTGCAAACGTTCTGCTTCTGTTTTACTTTATCTTACTCAGATAACATGGAGACTTCACTTCATTTTTGGGTTACGGTAAGTGATGTTTGTACACATTTTAGGCCACCACGGCAGTGACTTTTCAACACGACAAAGCGCATTTATTTCACACCCCCAGCGTGAATTCCAATTGCCACGGTACCATATTTGTATTGCTGCCGCTCTCCCTTTTGGCTCCTTTTGATTTCAGAGATCTTTCTTAACCTTCACTTCGCTCATTTGTTTGTTTCTCTGTGTCGAGACACGTCTTGCTGAAACTGTCTCTGTTCAATTAGCAACGATAATAAGCCCAATAAATCCACTCAAAGGACTCGCTGTGGATATGCATACTAAGCCTACGGCACAGTGTGCATTTTGATGTTGAGGGAGGTTTTTTTTTTAAATTTTTTTTTATAAATGTTGTTAGCACCAAATGGCATCCCGGCAAGTTCAAAAATCATACCACAGGAGCGCTAACTTTTCACAACATCACATTTTGAGGTAATCGAAATAAAATCAGAGATGATGCAGGTGTTGCTATAAACGCTGTTGCATCAATGCCTTGTATCAGAAGCCCGTGTTTGCCGGGATGCACTGCATTTTGATGCTATTTAAAGCACAAACTGTTGCGCTGTCATGTATCTGTGGTGATTCCACCTATACCTAGACCAGTTGCTGCTCTGCACACCCAGAGTCTGATAGCCCTCTCTCCCTCTCTCTCTCTCTCTCTCTCTCTCTCTCCAAGTGGGGGCTATCAGCAGCTGCAGAGTCACGACGGAACACACCCATGACTTTAAAGGAGCGTGACATGCTTTTTTCCTATGGTGGCACAGAAGGGTCAACAAACCAGAGGCCTCACATGAGTTGGAAGAGGTGGTCTGGATTTTCTTTCTCATTGTGTGATTTGAATGCAAAGCCTCCTTGTGAACTTTTGTCGTTTAATTGGCAGATGTTTTTTTTTTTTCAGCTTTGATTCTCGTAAATGATTCACGGTGGAATGACACACACATCAGAAAACGGATCATTAACCGTCAAATATTTGGATGTACTTGATATTTATCAACGCTAGCACTTTTACATTACATTAACGTTACATTTATTCAGCCAAACGCTTTCATCCAAAGTCACTTTCAGCGAGTGCATTCAGCCATGTGGATGCAACCCAACAACTGCAAGAAGCATCGAGAACATTGAGTTCATCAAATATACGGAACTGCTTCAAGTGCAACATTTGGACACATTAAGAGAAAGAGAGTTTAATTTTTTATAAGCCAAGGTGCAGTCTGAACACGTGAGTTTACAGTCTGAACATCCACCATTGTGGAGCCAAACAGTTGTAATTTTGTTGAGCGGTAGCTGCCCCCCCGTAGTGAGGAGGGGCTACGCTCTTCTACTGCCAGGCAGGGGTGCATGGTTTAACCATGTCCTGGATGCAGAGGTGGGTTTACATCTACTCCGTTACATGTACTTAAGTCACGTGTTTGAGTAAACTGTACCATTTACTCTCACATGAGTAGATTTTTAGAGATTTTTACGTGTGTATACATGCTCATTCCATTAAGAGGCAGGTGGTCAGCTGGTCCCAGGTCTGCATTATCCCCTAATGAGCCTAAATGATAGGAGACATGTTCAGAAAGATAAGAGACTGATTTGGCCATGTCTCTAATCTTATTGTGTTGATGTGGTTGGAGAGTCCTTGATTGGGGGGGCTGGCTGTGATGGGAACTGGGACTTTGAGACATCTTTACTTGAGTGATCAACGTTTAAGGACACTGTAACATGTTGACACTCTTTACATTTACTTAGAGGTCGTGGACAGGAGACGCCTTCGCTGGAAGGGCAGCTCAGTCTCCAGGTGGTAAGCAGTCATCCACTGACAGACGTTGTAGGGAAAAAGCCATGTGAGTGAATGACAGAGCCAAGTGACTCGGTGTAAAGAGAAACAACGGTGACGTTTATTGTCTCATTTCCATCAGAAAGTTTCCTTCTGTCTGATGTGATCTGGCTGCAGGATTCACGTGTTTTTGTAGGCCAGCCGAAGTTAGCATCGCCCTGGTTCCCTCGACAAAAAGCCAATGACAACCTCTATAGTCTCGTTGTGCCACTTGTTAGCAACTGCCTTTTTTAAGACACGTAAAAGCTTCGAAATTCGTTTCAACCTTTATCCGGGTCGAACATTTTAACCACCTTCATGTGTCACGGGGCTGACTGACCTAACGTGGTGTTTCACCTTTGTGTATTTTATTGTAGTTACTGCAAGACAGCAGACCCGAAAAAAAACCCTGTTGTCCTATGAAAGACCACATTAATATGAAACGATTTTGCATAATTGAAATTGTATTTCACTCAGTTTATGTTTTAGCATATAGACTCTCATAATGAACATAACCCTGTCAGCCAATCATTCCATTTGCATACTACAATAAATATATGTTTATGCATTATAACGGTCTGGTTTAGCAAATAAAAGACTAAAATTTTAATTCACCCCCCCCCCCCACATTTTTCAGAATCAGAAACTGTTTATTGCCAAGTAGCATACATTACAAGGAATGTGCTGTGATCTGAAGGTGCTATTGTTTTGATAACAAATAAGTAGAATATAAAAGGTAAAATAAGAATAAGAATAAAAATAAGATAAGATAAATAACAAACAGTGCAGTGACCAAAATAAAGTAAAGTGTCCAGATAAAGTGTCCAGTAGGGGGTGGGTGCGTTAATGTAACGCAGGGGGGACAGGGGTGATGTACGTTAATATAACGTTTTCAAAACAGAATACCATTTTTGGTGATATTAGTTGAGGCTGCGTTTGTGTAGCGCAAACCATCAGCGAACATTTAACATGTGAGAGAACCAGAGAATCAGAGCATCAAGTTTGCATTTTGTATTTTACATGTATTACATACTTTTTTTTTTTATAACTTATATTACAGCTTTTAAGGGATTCTTGTTTGAAAGGTAAAAACAAAACAAAACAGCAGCAACAGCATGTCTTTTATATGACAACGTTAATCCCTTTTCCAGGTCTTCTTATCTGTAACATGAGGTGGGGGGAGAAAAGAGAAAATGAGTATCCTTTTAAAAAATACATCACAAGCTACAGATGCAGCATGTATATGTGAACCCCCCCCCCTCCACTGTGTGGTGTGTTCGGGATCAGTCAGTGACAGACAGACCTAATTCATCCAGGTGATAAGGCGTGTCATTGGCTCTTTGTGCTCCGCGACCGTCGCTACTGTGCTTAATTTGACCTGCTGCATGTCGCCGAGCGCGCTGGTCAATATTAGCTCGGCAGCCAGACTCAAAAGGACATCTTTGTTCACCCTGCACCCTGCAAAACAAACACACACAGCAGGCACACATACAAGGGCGCTGAGGGCTCTGATAGCAGCATGGTACAGTCACTCGCCAAGGCCAAACGCAGCAACAGCAGATGTTTGATAAAGCAGAAGTGCTCACATGGGCGCTTATGCTTATTTTTGTTTTTGTTTTTCTTACAATACATTCTTCACAAACAAATCTGAAATGTACATCCTTAACACACGACACGCACTCATGAAACGGTGGTAGTTTTTGTTTACGTCTAGCACCGTTGTGTTGTCCCCTAAAAGTTAACCGTGACACCAGATAAACATGCTGCCGTGCACTTGTACGCAGATGGGGTTGACGGTACAGAACCAACGGCACATTTCGAGTTCTCCCACAGCGCTCATCAATCGCACCACGATGCAGGAAATCCAGCGGGAGGATCATGTTAATCCCATAGCCCCCCCCCCACAATTGTGGTAAACACAATTTACCATCAAACCTCAGCGGAGTGTCGGTGTTAATTAATTGCTAATTAAGTTCGATAAAAGTTTGATATTTGAGGAATCCACTGCTGCCTTGAAAATGAACAACAACAAAAAAAAATGAAATAAAATGAAAAATGGAAAAAAATAAGAAATAAATAAAATCATGTCAAGGTAAAAGATTTGAATCTCCCTTCCAAATATGTAGCATCTGGACTGGATGAGGTTTGACCCGAATGACTGATCCTGACTGTAAGGCATTTTAATTTTTGCGACTTTGCATTTATATCAACTTAAAAACCGAATCTGGTGAAGGGCATTTCAAAACACCCGTCGTGATACAAGGCCCCCCCCCGCCCTTTTTTTTTTCAACAAGTCCGGTTTTAGATCTCTGTCCCTTTAAACATTGAACATTTGGGACAGTTCTATTTAAAACATCCACGCTTAGAAATGAAGTAAACACATTTTAGTGCCTGTTTGTCTCGTCTTTCTGTCAGGTGATGTCACGTGACAAAGCACCCAGGGCTACTCAGAAAACAGACTGAGTAGTGCTAACCATTACTAGATCACTCCTTAGTAAGTAAAAATTTAAATAGGTTCTTTCCGATTATTGCCTTGCAGCAATCTCCATGTTTTAATGGCTTGGCACGATTATGCTTGCATTCACATGGATTCAATATTTTTAATTTCGTTCCGGCAACGAGAAGCTAAAACCGTACGGCTCATGTTGGGAATGAATTAACGACCTCATGTCTCAGGGGGGGAATTTAACACACATTTTAAGTTTGCGATAGAATATTAAGAGAAAGCTGCATTTTATAGCCGCACGCATTAGTAGAATAATTACATCAAATCATAGGCACGCAATTTTATTTAATGTATTTTATTCCATTCTTTGAAAACAAAACAATCGCCACGCGTGTCTCGCTTTGCCGTCCTGCCATTCTGTTGGACTGTTTATTTGTTTTTCCCCCTGCCGTCCAGAAGGTGCTGTCCGTCTGCCGGAATCCATGTGGCTGCAGCGTTATTGTCGCTGTAGTGTTGCTCACATTCCATGGTGATGCTTAAATGTTCCCTGTGGAGTGTCAAGATGTGCAGCGTTGCGCCAGCAGGGGCGAAAAGAAGGCGACTGGCAGCAAGTAAATGAGGATGCAAACAAAAACTGGATTGAAAAAGTCGGCTAAACAAATGTTTTATGAGGAAGGAAATGCACTCGACGCGTTTGTTAGAGCTCAAAGACACACACACACACACACACAGTGAGTTTTGGTGAGCAACACAGAATGTAAACATAACTTTTATTTGTTCACAAGAAAACTATTGTACAATTTGGCAATTCCATGATGCACAGAACTGAATGTTTGTATTGATGGAAAAGCCCCAGCAAACAGCATGTTGACCATAAAGGGACACTAAACCTCCACACTGAATCTCAGCACAATAATGAGAAAATATACTCATGAATACAAGTATAGATTTTATTGCTAGAATGACTTCAACCATATTTGACAACAATAAGGAATCAATCCAATTTGAAGAAAAGGAAAGGTAGAATACACCGCAGCACCAGTAGCTGATCTAACCCAGCGCACTACCTCTTCACACTGCAAATTCAAAGGTTCAAAAATGACTTTGTGTTTGTCGTTACACAGCTCATGTGTGTGTTTAAGTGTCTAAATCCCATATGAGGATTTATGTTGGGCGGGAGGGGGCGGACTGTGTGAGCGTTTCAGCTCATATCCTGTTTGTTTAGATCTGCAGCTCTATGAGGGCAGCAAGGTAGCAGCTCACTGGGTTTAGATTGTTTGTCATTTGGCATTTCAAGTGGAACTAACAAGCCTATAAAATGGTAACGAGAGGAAGACGGGGAGGAGGCGGAGGGCAACCTGGAGAGGAGAGAGATTTTCAGAGGCGGTGGGAGGAAGGAGAGGGAGGGAGGAGGGAAGAGGTGAGGACAGGAACAAGAGATGGATGGGTAGAGACAAAGGGTGCGAGAGGAAATGAGAGGTGTAGCTATGAGAGATAGGGAGAGGTTGAGTGGGAGAAATTTCATGCGAAATTGTTTGTGAGATTTGGTAACAATATCTGGTTATTTCATGCTCGCGTGGATCTGCGCCCCCCTCCTCTCACTCCTCTGATTATTTCTCCTTCTTTCACTCGAGCAGCAGTGATACGATGCAGGGCGACAGGATGGTGTGTTGAAGCCAACGCTGTAGTCAAGTAGCAAAAACCAGCAGCCACGTAAAAGGCCAAGTAAAGTCCAAGACCGGGTCCTGTGGGAATTCCTCAACACCAAGCCAAGTCTGAGACTAGACTAAATCCAGTGATATTAAAGCTCCATTAAGCAATGTTTTGTAATGTGAAAGGTCAACGGCACCAAATCCACCAACATTTCGTCCAGTTGTTTATAGTCAGGAAGCATTTGCTCATGTGCTCTGAACGCCCTGAGTTGAAAAAAACTTCAATTCACAGCAGAAATTCGCCACGGGAGTCATTTTTTTCCCCAATGTCCAATCGGATGAAGTTAGAGGCGGGCCTTCTGTAGTGGTGAGATCTGTGAGTTTACTTCACAGCACAATCACTGTTAGGCTCAGGACGGATGATTTGATGGTTGCCTAGCAACATTACTCAAAAGCCCCCGGCTGAGCGCTGCTGTGTTGGAGTTCTCCCCCCGAGGAATGACAGGGTTGCCTTGTCGAGCGGTGGAAAGAGCACTTTGAGGAACTCCTGAACCCAACCAGCGCATCCTCTCTGGATGGGGCGGAGTTTGAAGACCCGGGGGAAGCCTCATCCATATCTATGGCAGAGGTTGCTGAGGGCAAGGTGTGGATGAGATTCGCCCTGAGATGTTGAAGGCTCTGGACAGTGTTGGGCTGTCTTGGCAGACACGCCTCTTTGGTGTCACGTGGAGGTCAGGGACAGTGCCTGTGGAGTGGCAGGCCGGGGTGGTGGTACCCATTGTTAAAAAAGGGGACCAATTATCAGGGTGCTGGAAAGGAGGCTCTGACTGATTGTCAAACCTCAGATCCAGGAGGAACAATGCAGATTCTGTCCGGCTGTTGAACAGTGGACCAACTCTTTACCCTTGCGGGATTACTGGGGGGGGGGTCATGGGAGTTTGCCCATCCAGTCTACATGTGTTTTGTGGACTTGGAGAAGGTGTATGACCCTGACTCCTGGGGGGTCTGGTGGCTCGGCTCAGCCTTAGAGATAGGGTAAGGAGTTCAGACATCCGGAGGGAGCTCGGAGTAGAGCCGCTGCTCCTTTGCGTCGAAAGGAGCCAGCTGAGGTGGTTAGGGCATCTGATCACGATGCCTCCTGGGGGCCTTCCTTTGGAGGTGTTCCAGGCACGTCCAACTGGTATGAGGCCCAGAACACCCTGGACGGATTACATATCTCATCTGGCCTGAGAACACCTCAGGATCGTCCAGGAGGAGCTGGAAAACGTTGCTGGGGAGAGTGATGTCTGGATTACCTTGCTTAGCCTGCTGCCATCGTGACCTGGCCCTGGATAAGTGGAAGCAATGAAAGCAGTGCATGGATGTGTGGTTAATGTGCTATAGCGGTGCTGAAGACAAACCAAACGGAAAGTGATGCAGGTTGGATGTTAGCTGTAGGAAGGTAGAGGCAGGAGGAAGCACATGGGCCAGTTTATACAGACCAAGGGCCCAGGTGAGCTTAAATCAGCGGACGACCCCTCACTGTCAACCAATTGACTAGTGAGGTTGGCTGGACAGTCTCCAAGACAGAAACAGAGGGAACAGTAAAAAAAACACAGCTAGCTACATACTTACATACTGTACCTTAAATAACCTTTGATACATTTGTGGTGTTTTATAGAACTTTTAAACATGTACTACAGTTGTGAACCGAAGTGTGAAGTGAAGGGGGGGGGGGGGGGGGGGGGGGGGCTCTGGTGTTAAGCACAAGGGTTGGAGGAGGTGGAGGAACCCACCAATCCATCTGTGGTCTGTGGACGTCCAATACCCAGTTGCAGAGTGTAGTACCAGAGCCCAGAGTACTACGTTTGATCAGTTCCATGGGGGAGATTGTGTTGAATGGTGAGCTGAAATCAACGAACAGCATTCTGGTGTAGGTGTTGTTATTTTCAAGACGTGTGAGGGCTGAGTGGAGGGCAGTGGAGATGGCATCCTCTGTGGGTCTGCTGGTTCTGTACACAAGCTGGTGAGGGTCCAGGCTGGCTGTGAAGTTTGTTTTTCGATGTGCTGGAGAACCAGTTTCTCAAAGCACTGCATCAGAATGGAGGTGAGTGCCACAGGGCGGTTGTCATTTAAACTAGACACTGCAGACCTTATTTGGTACAGGGACGATGGTGGCTGTCTTGAGGCAAGTGGGAAAATGTCAGAAAAGTGTGTCGGTAGGCTGGAACTGAATAGTTTGGACTGTTGTTTTACTGTACTGTCTGCAATCCCCGGCTAGCTGAACTAATATGAGAAAAAAAAAAACAAAAACAAAAAGGAAAAGACAAATTAAAATTTGTCAAAGTGCGAATGATTCAGATAAAGACAAAACATAGCTGCAAACAACTGCTCCAGCGGCTAAGCAACAACGTGTCAAACCGTGTACACTTCTCACAGGCACAATTAGGACTTGTCTACCCACTGAGCTGGGATACAGCTCCTCCTGTTTGTGCCTTTGCTGCCAGCTTTGTCACAGCCAAAATGCTCCTGCAATAATGGACCTGAGGTGACATAACCGCTGGATTGTTCAAAGTATTTATTCACCACAATATAAAGCTGTCTGAGCCAAGAACAAGTCAATTATTGTAATTAATGCCTTCAGAGTTCACGCTGTTAGCTGAATATTTCCTGCTCACCTGCTGCATGGCTTTCAACTGTGATCTGGATAATAGATCTTGTTGTCTACAAATCACTGTTTTTGGCAAGACTTAAACTGATGGTGGACATTGTTGTCTGAAATAGGCATTAGTCTGACTGCTGGTAAACCTCAGAAGTCACAGGAAAACTGTGACCTCATAAAAACTAGACAAAGAAATGTACATGGACATGCTCTTATTTATCTGCTAGGCAATTATGATGTTGATGGGTCATGATTGGCTAATTCATTTCGCCAAATTCATTTGCATTTCATGTCATAGCATAGCATAGTTTCGTCTGGTGTTGGTAGTGACCAAAAACAGAGCTAAAAGGAGAGTACATTTTGGACTTTCGGCTACTCATCAGGAGGACAGACACATGACTTCAAATGAATACCAATGTTGCTCTGGTGTGTACTGGGTGTGCAAACTGTTTGCTAACACATAGGCTGCATCAACTTTACATGGCCCTGATATGTAAAAATATGTAATTTTTAGCTTGTTGGAGAGTTCTGTTGCCAAGTAGTCGCTCATTTCAAACATAGCCAAGAAATGCAGGCTTCTTTTGCCTTGATTTGTTACACATTTAGCAAGCTTGTCACAGACAGTTACAATGCTTAGCATGAAGTGCTGGATGTAAATAGCGTTATGGAAGCTAGACAGAAACTTTGCCGTATGCAGCATGAGTGACAAATTGCTTACTGGATACATTCACTATTAACCTGGTGGAAGTCCACATGGTTTTTGGCAATTGTCCGCTATTTGTTACTCTAAAGTAACCAACGTATGATGTGTATCGTAGAACTTGCCCGAGCTGACCACTTGGTGGCATGGTGGCGCAGTGGTTAGCATTGTTGGACGGGAGGTAGCAGGGCCCGGTCCACATGTTGAAGCATCCTTGAGCAAGACACTGAACCCTAAGTTTCTCCCGATGGAGGCCACCTTGCATGGCAGCTTCAGCGTGTGAATGTGTGACTGCGACCTGATCTGTAAAGCGCTTTGGGAACCGATAAGGTTGAAAAGCGCTATATAAGTGAAGACCATTTCCCACTTGTATTTACCTTTTCTGGTTGACATTTGAGGACAACCACGTATCAGCAAACATGGAAATTTCCAACTTAGCCATTTGATGATGATCACTCAAACGTACTGTTTGTTTTGGTGTAAGGGTCAGGGCCCGGAATGGGCTAATCTCTGTCACAAGTCCAGTCCTCCTCTGAAGGACAGACTGAATTGGGACACTGCTTGTATTCACTGAACTCTTCTTGACATATAGACTTCTTTGTAAGGTGGAAAACTTTGGAAAAAGCTGGTAAAAGTGAACCAGGAGTTCAGAATATTTTCGTCACAGATATGAAGGCTAGAAGTTTGGACAGATGGTGGTGCTGCCGAACCCCAAGAGTCTACCTACATTTCTTCGACTGAACTTCCATCAGAGTCCTAATTTTGTGTAAAACTTCACCATTGTTTTCCAAGGCCTGTCATGGGCCTCCCATTTCAGACAAAAACAGACACAGCCTATAATGAGTGTGAAAAAAAGAACACAGTTTATTTGATGTTAATAACTAAATTCAGGCTGATTCTCTGCACCATCCATTTGATCGGTATCATCAAACAGAAGGCTTGACAAGGAGCAGAAAACAAGGAGCCATAAAGCAAAGGAGGGAAATTCCTGTTGGGAATTTACATTTGTTTAGAAGTTTTGAGAGGGCGGCATGTTTTATAGATGAGCCACATGAAATAACTAAATATTAGCACACTCGTTGCATAACTTGTCTTTCAGTGACCCAGCTGATGTTCCTCATAGATAGTATTTTCACTTAGATGTCAGATTCTCCTCATTTAGGCTTATTGAGTTGCATTCACTCTTAACAGCGATCCGAGGATTCGCTCACAAGTGCACAAGCCGTCATAGACTGGATCCAGCCTAATAAAATTGCTCTCCTCCCGTCCAAGTCGTGTCTGTGAAAATTTGTGAAAATGGGGATGCATTTAATTGCACATGGAATGTGGTTCCCAGTTGAGCTACCGATCTGTAATTGGGTTGTATCCTGTGATGAGACCGACGAAAGAAACCCGAGAGAGTCAAATTACATCACGGTTAACGTGAATACATGTGAAACAGGTAATGAATGATTGATTGAGGCTACATCTGTGCACTCTGAACCATTTAAAAAAAATCAAATCACACTCACTTCTTTTTAAAAAAGATGAACCTTTTTCTGTCCTAATTTAAGGCAGTTTTTCCGTCAGAATAGTGAGACGACGCTCATGTGTAGCATTTGTGTTTTATGTCCAGCTGCCCTTAAAGACAAGGAGGCCATCACTTCACCTCCACTTACTTCACTCCAGGACTAAGCCTTCCGAACTGCACGTGATATTCCAATCAATGTCCTAAATGCATGGCATGCGCTGTCTCTTCTTTCTTACTGCATCTTCAAATGGGGGTGATCTTTAATGGCCAGCACACTCCATAAGAGGTTCTTGTCGGATGGTCGGAAAGCTTCAGAATGCCCCTTCGCCCCAGACTTTTCAGCAAGTTTCCAAAACTTGACGTTCTGACATTCACACCAACTTCATGATAGTGATTGTGGTTGAGAGGCGAGAAAGGATCCAGGCTTTGAACTCCTCTATCAGCCCTCTTTTTTCACGCCTGGCACAACTATTTCATGAGAACATCAGACTGCGACTCTATGAATGTTTTCTATGATGACAATAATAACAATAAAACCAAATAATAATGGCAAACTCAGTAATTGCCCCCACCCCGCTCTACCCTGCTGTACCCCCCAGTGCGTCAGTGCTAACCACTGCACCACCATGCCGCCCTATGGTTTATGTTTTGTGAAGCAGTTTTGAAAAGTGCAATATAGATAACATTTAAGTTAAATAAAGATTAAGTCAAAATGGTACAGTGAGAACCAACTATTTCAAACAGCTTTCGAAATACTTATTCATCAGCAGTAGCATTTGTAGCAGGTTTATTGAAGGACCTAAGTTAAAGGGGACCTATTCTGCTCATTTCCAGCTCTATATTTTCCTCTTGTGATTCCACTGGAGCAGTTCTGCATGATTCACAGTTCAAAAAAAAGTCCTTATATATCTTCACCTGGCCCTTCATGCAGCCCCTCAGTTCCCCCTCTGTCTGAAACAAGCTGTTTGAGCTCCTGTCTCTTTAAGCCCCCCCCCCTCCCTAAAAGCCCACTTTCTTCTGTTTGGCCCGGCCAAGTTCCGGAAGTCTTTGGAAGGCAAACTGTAAACCTAACATTACAAAGCAACGTTGACATAAACATAAACATCTGGTCTGTCTCCGAAGCAGAGATACCATATAAGGACATCCGTGCCTGTCTGACATCATATCAACGTGATGAGAACTACCTAAAACAGTGGAAACCAAACATGGAGTGGGCGGGGCTTATGGCCTATAATGCAGCCAGCCACCAGGGGGCGATCGAGACGTTTTGGCTTCACTTTCAGGGAGCTGTCATGTCGTCCATCTTTATGTACAGTCTATGGTCTCAATGGTGCTAAATGCTATCGTCAATGTACTAACATGCTCTCATTGACAATGCAAACATGCTGATGTTTCGCAGCTATAATGTTGAGCATGTATGCTAACAGTACAGCTGAAGTACGGGGCAAATTAAAGTTTGACCTGACGGTGGCGCTTAGATGAAAAATAAGAGGATCACCAAAGTTATTATGATTCATTCTGAGAGGAACATGAGTGTCTGAACTAAATGTCATGACAATTCATCCAATAATAATATCAATATTAGATTTGCCTGCACCACCACCAATAGTGGAAGAAGTACTCTGATCTTTTACTTAGATAAAAATAGCAATACCACGGTGTTAAAATACTCTGTTTCACGTAAGTAAGTATTAGCATCAATAAGAATAATGTATATTATATCAATGAATTATATGAATGAATTATAGGTACTGGTAAAGATGGGGCTAATTTTAATTTACTTCACCTATAATAATGCTTCATCATTTATTAGTTGATTTATATTTTGTATGAATAAATAAATTAAATCAATCTATCAAATAAATGTAGTAGTACAATATTTGCCTCCAAAATGTAGTGGAGTAGAATTCTAAAGTAGCATAAAGTGGAAATACTGCGGCAAAGTACAAGTACCTCAAAATTGTACTCAAGTGCAGTACTTGAGTAAATGTACTTTGTTACATTCCACCACTGACAACCACAATGTTGTTTGTTTTTGTTCATTTAAAATTGATATTTCGACGCACAAATTAAAGGCAAGACTAGCAGGATTACATCATTTCATAACCTGTGACATTACTTAAAGATCCCATATTGTAGGACGTGAGATCTACACGTCTTGTTGGATTATAAAGCAGCTCTAGGTGCTGTGTAAATACTGGGAAAGTCAAATCAAAGTGCTCAGTCACAGACACTGTGCCTTAAAAGAGCCGTCAGGACTTCCGTAAGGTTGTGATGTCACAACTATACTGTCAGCACCACAGCCAGTTTGGCAGTAGACCTCCATGGCGGAGCCCGATGCGGTCACAAAGAGATTTATGACACCACGGCAAAGCCTCTTTTGTGATGTCACTGTGGTTGTTGTTTGTTGTGATGTCACAGCGCTGCTCACCATATGTCTCTCCCTGGAGAGGGGAGGCTCTCCACTGATTAGCTGAACAGCTTGTTGCCCAACAGGCCATGAGGCTGAGTGACCTCTGGGGGTGAACAGAGAGGCATGTAATTTGCTTGATGGGACAAGGTTGTAACACTTTGTGTGTGTGTGTGTGTGTGTGTGTGTGTGTATAAAATGGACTGATTACGGTTTGTAAGTGAAGCTGAAAAAGCTGTCCATACACGAACAAAAGCGCTCTCCCTGTCATTGTCTCGTTCTATTATCTCACTCCTCCTGTTGTCAGTGAGACTAATCTGTGACATTCAGGAATTAGCATTTTGCAGATGCTCGCCCATAAAAACTGCGCGCCACCTAAACTGCCTCCACCGCCAATTATCCAAGATTGCACGTGAAGGAAATTAAAGCGCACATGATGATGGCAGACTGTGTGCACGTGTGTGTGTGTGTGTGTGTGTGTGTGCGCCTGCAGGGTGCCTCAGCGTTACTGTTATTCATGGTCAACCAGCCATAAAAGTGTCTCCTCCAGTTCCTCCCTCTTCCATCCATACAATCACCCGGTCCAGCAGCGCACCCACAGCGGCACCACAGCACTGTGGATGAGGGGCGAGCGCGGCCACGGTTCTCCACACCGGCTCCTCACCACATCAATTCCAGCGCTGAAGCCACTGGAGAGCAACAAGCGCAGTGCAAAAGGCACACGCTGTAAGCAACAAGCGTTTGTGAAAATGACACACGCACGCAGGTCGTTTAAAGGCTGCTCCTCCGAAATGAATTGGTTCAGGCTGAGAGGTTGGTTAGGTTAGGTTAGTACACGTCGGACTCCCAAAAATCCCCTTTACATTACTTCCCAAAGCTTACGCGCTGCAGAGTTGTGGATTGTTGTTAGTTGTAGATGTGTGATCTCCGTGTTACTTGGGTTGAGTTTTGGGGTCAGGGTTTCACTTACTTTCAGACAAATAGTGACGGGGATTGTGTATTCATAGTGTATGTTTCCCCTGAGATCAGGAACTTGCAATTATTTTAGGACAGGTGTCTCTGTGTACCACTCACGAACAACTCTTCGTCTCTTCTTTATGTTTTGCCTTTGGTTCAGTGCCGAGTCTCACTCGTCCTTCAGCTCGTCTGGGGTGGGGGTCGTGTGCAGAACGAACAAGTTAAGTGAGAGAGACTCTCAGAGTTGGAAGTTAACTCATGCGGGAAGCAGGATTTTTTTGTTCTAATCCCGCTCGCGACCCGAGCTAACTCCTTCCTCTTTGAGAGTCGTTCAAAAGGAGCGATTCGTTCACGATTCTGACGCCACTATAGGGGACTGAGCTGTTCTGTGGCAACAAAGATGTGGAATTAAACAAGATTTCAGGAGGGGTACAAGTGAAAATACAGACCCACGAATGATGAATAAAAGATATTACGTTTCTTAAAATGACTTCTATCTGGTCTTACCTGGAGCAGGTCCCTATAGCCTTTTAAAAGAGTAGAGGAACGTCCTCTTGATATTCTATTGCGGTCTTACGTGCAAATGAGACGAAGGTGACGCTGCAGTGGTTTAACAGGTGGAGCCCCTGCAGCCCTCTACATGACCCCGCTTTGTAATTCACTCTTTGAGAGAGACATAATAACTCTGGAGGCCACACGCGGGGAATATTGTAATATTGTATAATCCTCACAAATGTGCTTCCTTTTATAGTTTCCACCCCATTCTTGTCACCTGAGGCCATTCAAATCGCTTCAGTGGTCCACATATTACTGTACGCGCATTCAGTGTATATTTCTGTGACATACCTCGGGGGAGTTATAATATTTGTCTGCGCAAAGCATCTTTTAAATATGCTGAATTTCATCCGGGCCAACATTACACATCGAAAACATGATTGTATTGCGTACAGAGATAACGTGAGGCTTAACATAATAGCCGGAGAGGGTTTTCGACTGTGTTTCAACTTTCGCTGAAGAAGAAAGGCAGAAGAAAGGCACTACGGGAGGACGACCCGTCGCCCCAAATCGAGGGAGCACCTTGCTGTGAACGTGACCGAATATATAAACACCAAATCAGCAACGCTGTCATCGCAACACCATAAACTGTCGCTGTGGTTAGCCTGACAGCAAACAGTCGTTGGATTCATTGTCAATACAACAAACGTTACAGTGCAGCTCCACAAATGACAGGACTGAATGGATCGACACAAGCGAAATGTTTCTTTTTTACTTCACCTCAATATAATAAGATGATACTCATTTTGTTGAATCTGCGCTACTATACCAGTTGCTTCCAACGCAGCCTCTTTATGTGCGACTGATCACCACAATACAGTTGTGTAAGGCCGACGTACTTCTTTTCACCAGTCGTGTGCTTTAATAGTCCAAGCAGCCTGGCTTTATGATGAATGAATAAAGAAAAGTTCTAAAACTTCTAAAACAACCCTTAAACTTAGTTTAGTCTTCTTCGCAGAAATTCATTAAACGCATGTATTTTATAATTCTTTCGCCCTTAAAATCAAGAGGAGCTTTGGCGACCCATGATGGGGGTTGGGACGCCCCTGGTTGGGAACCACTGGTCTAAACCATTAAACATGCCATTCCATTATACTGCTGGGGAGGCAGTCAAACAAATCATCATTCAGTCTTCGGGTTAAATGGTATTCATTTACCCAACAAACTACCATTATTATGACACTTTGTTTTATTGTCAAAAAGCTAATTGGAATGTCATCCAATGCAAAAGGCAGCCTCTTCTGGATCACAGGAATGTAAATTCACTTCAAAATACAAACGTGAAAACGTCAGCCACGGTGACCCCCCCCCCCCCCCCCCCCAGCATACCTCACCAATACTGTCCCTAAAGGTGGTGGTGATGATGATCTGAGGAGGAGGAGGGAGAGGAGGAGGAGGAGGAGGAGGAGGAGGAGGAGGGATATCACCAGTTAATAACCCCAGCCTCCTCTGCCTGTCAGCATCATGATCGCAGAGTACACCGGGACCCCACTTCACCAGCGGAGCCGCGTCGTGATGACTGTCCGCGGGCTGAGCTGCAGCCCGGTGACGCTCGACATTACCTCCATCCAGTAGTTCGGGGGGTGGTGTGTGCGTGTGTGCGCGCGTGTGTGTGCGTGTGCGTGTGTGTGTGTGCGTGTGTGTGTGTGTGGGGGGGGGGGGTTCTCCAAGCGGGCGCTCGTGCGAGGCTGGAGCTTTTTGGCACAGAACGACTCACACGCACGCACACACTCTCTCTCTCTGTCTCTCTCTCTCTCGCGCGGAGGCTGCCTCTCCGGCGCGCGTACTTCGCACCGACACACAGCCTCCCGGGGGCTTCTCCTCTCCTTTCCACCGGCGGATTTGTGAAACTTGAGGGACTTTGCCGTCGCCCGGGCGGAGAACAAAAGGCGGACGTGCGGACAGCGTCGGCGGCGCGGTGAATGTAGCGGCGGCTGCGGGGCGTTCTTGTCCGCTGAGCGCACAGCGGTGCCGCTGGAACCAGCCGAGGACGCACCAAGTCCCGTCCCACATCATCATCCTCGTTTTACCCCCCCCCCCCCCACCCCACCCCACCCACCACCACCCCGGTGGTCCCGAACACGGCGAACATGATTCTCCTCGGGATTGTGCTTGTCCTTTTCTTCTCAGGTACGTTCAGTGATTTCATTATTTACAATAAAAGAGAAACACTTGAACCCAACAGTCTGGGTGGTCCTTGACTCCGCAAGTTAGATGGAGATGAGATTCGTTTTGTAGCCCCTCACATTTTGCTCCAACTAAAGAGCCTCTTTGTGCTTCCATTAACTCCACTCCTATGTGCAGTTTGTTTTTCTTTTTTTTTGGGAGGGGGGGTCGTTTGGTCAATTGCACGGTCTTGGAGCATGGGGGATGTAAAAAAGAACTTTTCAGCAGAGTAAAAAAAATAATGTTTCATATGACTATTTAAATCCTCAAGTATCATCTCTATCAGCTGTGCCCCCCCCCCCTCCTAAACGCCACTAGGCTACGCCCTTCCAGCTCCAAGCTGCCCCCCCCCCCCCCACCACTGAGCTGAAACTTTAAAAAATGATCCCTCAGCCCATAAACAATGCTTGACTGACAGGCGCCAGCCACACACAGCAAGAATTATTAGTTTGTTTGTTTTTTTTCTTCTTCCTCTTATGGATGTGTTACAAGCTCAATTACAATTTATTTCATTAAGAATAAAACACAATTTGCATGTGTTTTTAAATCAGTGTTGTCCATAACGCCACATAGCGGATGAAGTATTCCATTTCATTTTCATGGGAACACTTCAAAGTGAGCGAACCGAAGAAGCCGGTGAATTTTGGGAGAAGCAGAACCTTCATGGTCAATATCAAACATGCACAGCGGCGGAGCGCCTTCATCATGTGCATTCAGATCTCCTGCGGTGCGTCATGCAGATCAAGAGGGGCTGAAACGACAGAACGTGATCCTCCGCAGACCCCCCAAACTGTGGCACCTCAAGTCAGATTTAACGATTGAAGGCCGCTTTGTTTCAGCGATGTGTTCATTCGTTCGGGCATTGAAATCCATTGATTTGTAGAGACCCATGTTTTGTGGATGGGCGTCAATACGTAGATTAAGTGACTGCAGTTTCTATGCCGTTATGGATCTCTTCACATCTCCTTTTTTTCTGTGGCTGTTGTGATAGAGAACCTTTAAAGACAGTTCCTAACAAGTTTCTCTACATCACTTTGCAGTAAATGTTCCGTGTAGAACCACTCGGCCTGGTATCCGGACCTACAGTAGACCTTTTGAAAAGGTTTCTTTTTGTTTTCTAATTCCCTCCTCCGTGTATACAGGTAGCACTGGTCTCGTGCACATGCGGAAACGCTTCTCTCAACAACACAAAAAAAGTTCAAAACTGCACGTAAAATTGGACTTTTCTCACATTAGTGAATCTACAGGGTCATATTGTCAGATGGACTTGCTGCTGGGTGTGTGTGCCATTGCCCTGACGATGACCTTGTTAAGTTTATTCCCCTTTTTTTACCCCCTCTTTGTGTGTTTCGTATAAGCGTAATGTGTTCAGGAGTGTGTGTGTGTGTGTGTGTGTGTGTGGACGCTAAAAGGTTGTAAATGAAATGGAAAAAAAAAAAAAAAAAGCTTGTTTACGGCACCATAAACATACGCTGTGAAGGGTATGTTTAGCATGGGAGTGTGTGTGTGTGTGTGTGTGTGGGGGGGGGGGTAAAACAACCATTTCCTGGTATTATAGGTGTCAAGGCAGCGTTAGTTGAAGAGCTGTAGGGGAGATTTAGCATCAAAGAAAACAAGGCTCAAGTCAAGGTCAGAGTGTCGGTGGTTCTTTATTACGTGCGTTACTGATAGCAAACAAGCTTGTGTTACAGAAAATCACGCGGGTCAATAAATGCGAAAGGAAACAAAGGTCTGAAGGGCCCAACATCTTTTCTCGTCACCTACAATAAAGAGGTTATGCAAGGCCCTCTGAGGCCTGAAGATTAGGTGACGGCGGCGGGAGATTGCTCAACGCGCTCTCCGCGTTGTCAGGGACACATTTCCAAATCCAAATTTTGTTCATTCAGATCCTGAGACCCCTGAGACCCCTTGGGGGAGTCACCTGAGTCCGATTATTTGCTTTTAAATAAACGTACATCCATACACAATGTTCCATCAGTAAGGTAGGATGTGTGCAAACCATTTCAAACTTTCATTTTCTTACACTACATTAGTTGGATATGTGTATTTTTTATTATTATTATTATTATTATTATTATTATAGTTGACGTAGTTCCCACTGGTAGTGTGATGATTATATCACCCAGCAAGTAGCCCTTCCTTAATCATCCCCGCTCGACAGTGTTTCACCACAGTTGTTGCTGGTTGATGTTTGGCTACTTTCCATGGCAGGTGCTACAGCTGACTCACGTTGGGTGGGAGGCATTTGAGGCGTGTCTCGCGCTGTCAGGCTACCATCGTTTGGTAGGTTGCTGTGACGACAAACGCAGTAAAGATGCCAGCTTGACGTTCCAATTTGAAAAGCATATTTACAAAAGTTTATCGTCCTCCTGAACACGGTTAATGTAAGTTATATCTAATCGTCATTTCTACAAATTTTTTTTTTAAGTTAGCTTGAGCTACTCCAAACCCCCCCCCCCCTGGAAGCAGCAGAAGTTCCCCCTGGTTGGGAATCAGGTGGATTGTGTCGCTGCTGTAGCAGGACTAATGACATTCCCCACAGTGGCCTTGTGCGAGCGGCGGCGTGTACGGCAGCACGGGCCCCCGCTGTGTTCATTAGTCGTGTTAATGATTGTCCAGCTTGTAGTGACGCTGTAATGTTGAGTGACAGGCTCATATATCTCCCTGTCTCTGCCTCAGGTTTACCAACCCCCCCCCCCTCCTTCTCTCTCTCCCTCCCTCCCTCTCTCAAGGCTTTCAGGTCGTGTCTGATTTTCCTTCTCTTTTTTTTTCAATCTCAATCTAAATTCCCCCTCGGATTCAGCGGCGCGTCGGAATAAATTGTTCAAGTCGTTCAATGAGGAAGTGCAGTCAACCGGCGCCGGTGTGCAAACACATTTGGAGCGGCGGTGGTTGACGTCTTATCGGTGCGCAGGCAGGTGTGCATGTTTGTGTGTATTTTTTAGGCGGGGGGGGGGTGCGCGACAGGGCTCATTTTGCCTTGACGCCGCTAGTGTGTTTTTGAACACCTATACTGATACCAATACTTTGGGAGTGAAGCTGCCCACAGGGAATATTTACCTTCCCTTTTAGACCATAACCCCTTTTGGTTCCCCTTAAAGGCCTTACTCAGGGTGATGGGGGTCACCCCTACATAACCACACTATTTTCTGCAAAGCTAAAACATCACAGACAAAAAAAATAAAATCTCAATTTCAATCAATCAATCATTTATTCACGACTATTTCATGTAATACAAAAAACAAAAGTTTTCAGGGGGCAGCTTTAAGCTTATTAAAAGCATCTTTTTCCGCATATACTTGTATTCTGTATCAGCTGGTTCCAGCTCGTCATTTAAACTGTATGATCTTTTAGGTTGAGTGAAATATTCAAACCCAAGGAATGGCTACAACATTCCATCACGTGGAAATATTCTAGGCATCATTTCATAATGGTTCCCCCAAAATTCAGCCCTACATATTTGCCATCTTTGGAAACTTGAGTTTGACTGATTTCCTGTTGCTAAATGTTGTCCTTAGCCAGATGGACAAACCTCAAACACATTTAACCCACAACACAAACAAACTGTTTGCTATGACAATAATAATATAGGCCAATTTAAAGGTATAATATGTAACATTTCCACTTTAAAATGTCCCACTAGACGTATCTTATATATTTTGTCGAGTTGTGTACTTACATTAACCCAAATGTTTCCAACAATGTTCAAACCCAGAGGAATCCCTCATTTTATTCAAGGTAACGACGTGTTTGATTTTGTTGCCTGTCAGCGGTGTAAAGCCTCCTTTACCCTCACTAGATGCTATAACTTCTGGGGAGACGCGAGAAACACCAGACGATGCGTCAGAGGATGAGAAAGGAAGGAATACAATGTCACAGAACTATCCTCAGTAACGGTAGTGCAGCATTTTTTTATGCCACACGGCATCAGTTCTGCATTAACTGCGTGCCATTTTGCAACAGGTGGCTCATGCTAGCCACCAGGCTAATGCGTACGGTAATGTTAAGTTATTTGTAGTATGGTTGTTTTAGTAACGTGAGCTACAGTTGCTGTGTGGGTAGTCGACTCATCGAATGGTAAGTTAGCAAGTCAACATTGTGTTAGCTAATGCTAAAGTGCCACAGCAAAATGAATCTGCACATCGTCACAAAATATTTGATTGCGGACACTTCTAGGGATCTAGGGACTACTGGCTGGGCTAATTGGTGAACTGCTGTAGCTGCCGAGCTAACCGCTAACACGCCAGGCAGCCTTACTAGCCTAATCACGACAACTCTATGAGCTTCTCTCTCTTCTGTTTACTCCACTTTCATTTAATAAAGCGTTATTCAAGAGATAAAATAAAGCTCTCCGAGCTAGCAAGCTTGCTAATGGTCCGTCAGCAAGGTCGTCAGCTTAGCTTGGTCGCTAACTGGACACTCGTTTCAAACCGTTTATTTTTGGTAGACATATTTGTGCCATCAACTCCCGTCTCAAAACTGTTTGAAGATCATTGCTTTTTTTTTTTTTTTTTTTTTTTTTTGTGGAGCAGTTTAAATAAACTTGAGTGGGGAAACACAGCTAATAAACTACGGTGGTTTCCTCCAGTTTATACTTAAAGGTTAGCACTGTCACGACCGATTGCCACCGGTCAATGGCCCAAATTCACTGCTTCAGAGTTCACCTCAGTTGTCATCAAAAAAAAAAAACTGTAGGAATCGCAAATGCAAAACCTCTGTGTGACCAGGCCTTTAGTCTCCTCCAGAACTGCAGAAGATGGTATATAATTGTTTAGCACGCAACATGACCAGTGAACTAAAGAATAGCATCGGCAAATGGATATGTTGGTACATACACAAGTAATATATTGGTCTAACTTACCTCATCTAAACACACACCGCCTCCACTTATATCACATACAACACACACACGCGCACACACACACACACACACACACACACTCGCAGGTGGTTCAAAGTCTAGCCTTTCTCGAGCTTTCTCACCCTGCTAACACACCTATTACGGATGATTCCACAGAAACTGCAGGGGCGTGTGGCTTTGAACAACAGGAGTCCTTCCAGTAGGTAGATAGAGAGAGAGAGAGAGAGAGAGAGAGAATGTCTTATCTGTATTGATCTCCAATGACAGACGATGACGTCTATGAAGAGCAATGAGGCCAGAGAAATGAGCATCATAAACCTGCTTTGATGATAAGTGTAAAAAGCTGCTCGGAATAGGAGAGGCCATCATCCCGGGTCAGAGGAGAGAGAGAGAGAGAGAGAGAGAGAGAGAGAGAGAGAGAGACACACACACACACACACACACACAGAGTGAGGGCGAGAAAGAGAGAGAGAGATGAAGAGGATTAGAAGTGTGTGAGGTGAATGAACTTGGTGAAAGAAGTGAGGAAATCCATCTTCCTTCTTCTGTCACATTTAATGAAAAATGAGCAAGTTACCTGGCCTCCGTCCACCTGGTTCCATCTGATCTGGATGCGGAGGTGTGTGCATATGTGAGTGTGTGTGTGTGTGTGTGTGTGTGTGTGATAGAGTTCTTCTCAAAGGGAATGGTGTATCCAAGGGGTAGTTTGGAGGTCTTCTGTGTGTTTTGTTGATAACTGGGATTTGGAACTCAAACACAGGGGCGGCAGATGGTGTGTTGGCTCCTGCTTCCAAGGCTGTGTGTGTGTGTGTGTGTGTGTGTGTGTGTGCATCAAGTGTATGAACAGGCTGATTGAGAGCTGTGTGTGTGTGTGTGTGTGTGTGTGTGTGTGTGTGTGTGTGTGGTTGTTGGCGTGTCCTTACTCAAACTCGGTGTCCCACACGAGTCAGTGGTCCCTTAAGGTACCGCTGCTCTCTGTGGTCAGGGCCTGTGCTGATCCCGGGTCAGCCGTGGCCTGACCTCAGGCCCATCTGCTATCATGATGACAGATGTGTCAGAGACTGGCTTCAGATCTGCGGCTGGACCCACAATCCCCAGTTTCTGACAGACTGCCCTCCCTGTTGGCAGGAGGACCTCTGCCAGACATTTAGTTTGGTTCTTCAAAACCTAAATGTGTTTGGAAACGCGTTTTCTCCTCTCAATGTTTTGTCTTAACAGTAGGAGGAGGAAGCGCAAAGCCGTATGATATAGAGGGGTCTGAGGCATCAGAAGTAAATGACATGGAAGTAAATGACAATTTTCCAAACCACATTTCAGCACAAAATCAGTGTTACTAAGTCGGGGGTTCACTGATAACTGACTCTGACGTGACACAGCCGTCCTACAAGTTCTAATTGGAAAAAAAGGGACAAGACAGAATGATCAAAAGGTCTGAAAAGTTAGACGAAATAAAATGGAGTATAAAATGCATTAAAAAACTAAAATTGGCCGATTGGTGGCCTGGGCGTTTAGCACACTGAAGGATGTTTGAAAAGAACTGTTCCTTGTGATGTGTTGTCTGACCATGTCTAAAGGCAAACGTGTTGATAGCTGCTCTGAAGGTGGGGTGAAAGGCCTGCCGTCATCGCCTTCCTCACATGAAAAATGACAGAAAGAAAGCTTGCACACTGTCCGGAATACAAAGGGTACATCCTCTGGTGAGCATAAACATGGTCTTGGTATTTCAAGTTAATCTGCTCATAAGATTTAGATTTGTCTTGCGTATGAATGGAAATTGTGCCATCAGAGAAAAGGGAAGTGGGGCTCACGAGTCATCCTGTTGGGACCATGAGTGTTTAAAGCAAGTATGATGACAATCTGGTGAGTAGATGTACTAATAGTAGATATCTTGTTGATGACTAAAGTGTTGGGCGGAAAGTAAAGCTAAGCTGAAGGTGATGGAGAGGGAGAGGAAGGAGCTTGGTGCATCAAGTCTCTCGACAGTTTAGGCCTACAGCAGCATAATTAAGGGGTGGTTCAGGGCTCACCTGGGCCAGCCCTAACTATAAGCTTCATCAAATAGGAAAGTTGGTTCATGACTACTCTTAAAAGTAAATAGTGTGTCTGCCTCCCGGAACCAAACTGGGAGCCGATTCCACAGGAGAGGAGCTTGATAGCTGAAGGCTCTGGGTCCCGTTCTGCTTTTTGAGACTCTTGTGGTTCACAAGCAACCCTGCATTCTGGGAGCGCGGTTATCTAGTGGGGTAATAGGGTACTATGAGCTCTTTAAGATATGATGGTGCCTGACCAGTAAGAGCTTTGTAAGTCAGGAGAAGGATTTTAAACTCTATTCTGGATTTTACAGGGAGCCAGTGCAGAGAAGCTAATACAGGAGAAATGTGATCTCTTTTCCTGGTTCCTGTCAGTACACGTGCTGCAGCATTCTGGATCAGCTGGAGAGTCCTCAGGGACTTGTTGAGGCAGTCTGATAGTAAAGAATTGCAATAATCCAGGCTAGAAGTAACAAATGCATGGACTCATTTTTCTGTTTGAGACAGGATCTTCTTGATTTTTGCAATGTTACGGAGGGAAAAAAAAGGCAGTCCTTGAAGTTTGTTTTAGTTGAGAGTTGAAGGACATGTCCTGATCAAAGATAACTCCGAGATTCCTCACGGTGGCGCTGGAGGCCAGGGCAATGCCATCTAGGGTAACTATATCTTTAGATACTGTGTTTTGGAGGTGTTCAGGGCCAAGAACAATAACTTCAGTTTGGTCTGAGTTTAACATCAGATAATTGCAGGTCATCCAGGTTTTTATGTCCTTAACTAACCGATTGATTTCTTCTGGCTTGATTAATGGGTAAAATTGGGGATCATCTGCTTAACAATGAAAGTTTATGGAGCGTTTCATAATAATATCGCCTAAAGGAAACATATATAAGGCGAATAGTATTGGTCCAAGCACAGGAGCTTGTGGGACTCCATGACTAACTCTGGCGTGCATGGAGGATTCATCGGAAGTTTTCCCAGTCGCCAAAGTGCTTGTTCATGGTGGGAACTGTCGGGTCTCTGTAATAACATATATGAGATGACTTTTGTTGTGATTTGGCGCTATGTAAATAAAACTGAATTGAATTGAATCGCTAGCGTGTATAAACTGAGGTGATTTGATCCAGCTCAGCGTGGCTCCTTGACTGGAGTAGAGAACAACTATGAACTTACCTTTCGCAGGGAATCAAAAGAAGCACAATTGGGTTTCCACTCCCACATGTCAAAAGACATTTGATCCTTTCTCTGCATCCACACGTTGCACCGCTGCTGCCTGTTGAGCAGCGGTGGGCGTTGCCAGCATATTCTTTTCACGACGATTGGCATCCTGTTGCGCCTCCAGTGTATGAGTTTGTATGTGTGAATGGAGCGTTTCTGTCTGTCGAAAACCGAAAAACAGTTATCCTGTCGGCCTCAACTGACTCTTTTCCATCCATTCTCTTGTGAAAACCACAGACTGAAGACAGGCTCAGTTTCGCCAAAAAAAACCACACAAAGACTGGAGGCAGTAGCGCTTTTAATACACAGTGACAAGGCGGGACTTCCTTTGCAAAATGTAAAGAAAAATGGGAGGCATTCATCACTGTCTGAGACCTTTGCTACCATTCAGACATAATCCATTATTTTGCTCTTTGATCACAATTACACTAATTATGGCTCCTGTATTACCTCAGTTTTTCATAAACAAGGAAGTGAGGGAAATGAGAATGTAGAGGCTTAGCGATTCAGGGTCTCGGAGTGTCTGTGAAATGTGATTAGAAATTTGCAGGTGACACGCTGACTTTTGTACGAATTATTGTGGTTAATTTAGGAGGGGGGAAGAGTGCTGGGTTGCTGGCATGGAGTGGCAGAGAGGGGGACCAAAGCTCAACTCATACTGTTGATTTCCTGCAAACTGCTCCTCATGCACTTGCTCTAGCAATTTTTTTTTAATAGATTGGTTGACCTACCCTGGTGCTGCAAAACTAATTTTACCAATATGATGAAGTTTTTGCTCTGTTAAAAGGTCACTCAGACTCCAATTACTGGCTCTCAACTTAAGCTTTTACTAAGGAAGCACAGAATAGGGAGCCAAAGTCCATGCAGCGACCCTTGGATGTCCTCTAATCACAGGCTGCAAACGCACACTCCTTTCCAGTCAGTCTCTCCAGCGTGAGCCCCTCAAACTTCGGCCATCAGCCATGAATGGACCCTCATTTCGACATCAATGAAAGCTTTGGTGCGGCACTTAAGGTCGGAGCGCCATGTTGCCGAACACGTGTAAATGCAATGACACAAGGTCGATATTGCTTGTTCTCTGGTATTCTCAGGAAATCACAAGATGATTGAAAACTCTCACTCGCTGTAATTTTCAAGACCATATTAGAGCTGTCACTTTTTATAAATATATATATATATATATATGTATATATATGTATACAGTGCTTAACAAATGTATTAGACCACCACCCAGTGTAAGGTGTTTGCCACCGCTGCCCTAAATGAACAGTATTGCTGATCACCAAAATATTTTTTATGTTTCTGTAATGGTTAATCCACCAGTATGTGCAAGCCAAGCTCTTTAATCAAAATGATATCTTTAGTGCTAAAATATAATTATTGTTGTTATCCATGAATTCTCAAATTTACAGTTTTACAAAAAAGCAGAAAAAAATAGTAAAGCACATTATTATTTTTTGATTGAGATGCCAGATTACAGTTATTTACTTGCATTCCTGAACAGAAACATTTGTTTTAGTGGTTGCAAGAATGCAAGCTGTTATCAGGGCCAAAGGAGGTCATACAGAATATTAAGATTTTTGGTTAATATATGTGAATAAGGACTATTTAGTTGTTCCAGTTTGTTAATAAAGAACAATACAATTTTTAGTTTGAAACAAGTTTTTGACAGATTTCTAAAATATGTGTGTTTTCTCATTTTTATGACAGGTGGTCTAATAAATTTGTTAAGCACTGTATATATATATATATATATATATATATATATATATATATATATATTCTTTATGTCGTCACGTAAAAAAAAAAGATATGGTTCTAACGAAATAAAAAACCAATTTGTCGATGAGAAAAGTTCATCTTTGACCTTGGGAACAACGTTTTGCTTGTTTGCTTGGTTTGAACGCAACCCATGTAGCCTACTCCTGAAATACGTTGTGGTGCCTCTGCCGTCTACACTGTGTGACCAGCGAACATATAAATTAAGCTAACAAATTAACAAAGCTTTGAACTATATCTCCTTCCTCCGCCGAGGAAGACGGCGCTGACTCACCTGACTGACAAGCTAACAGGTGAATTTGTTGTGGTGCAGATTTGTAGCTAGAATAACAACTGCCTAGTTTACTCTCGATTGTTGATTTGCGACGGGGCACGGAAGAGATCAGACTGACGGCCCACTGCTGAAGTAGAAGCCGCAGCCTGTTGCGCTCATACTTTTATTCAAAAAACGGATCATTCTTAAGAGCAGAAAATGGCTGGATACTACAACATGTAAATCGCTGTAAGTTGTCTGTTTACATTTTCCCCCCGTCGCTCTGCGCCGACGCCGCATATTTCCTCGCTTTGAGGTTGTGGGTCAATCCAATTGTGTCCAGAGGCATCTTGGTCTGCGTCTGCTGATAACGCCCCCCCTTGGAAATCGAAAAAAAACGAACGGAGAGGTTCCAGACTCTAATTTGCATCGGGCTAATAAGAACTGATAACAGCACATGATAGCAGCCAGTGCATTCTGTTGGTTAGTGAGACTGTTGTAATAATAGACGTGGAATCACAATGTGGATTAGTCTGCAGTCGTGCTTGTAAACGGATCCAGCAGGGTTTCCGATTTAATCCAACCCCGTGGCATAGCGCGGTCATACGCTGTGGGTGTGTAGGGCCAGGAGGACCCGGTGCCATTTGTGTATGACAATGATATTACCACATCAGAATTTCTGTGGTATTGATTTATTGATGTTGAAGTGCATCATTATTAGACGATGAGCTGGTGTTTGAGCTGCCACCAGTGATGGGTGAAGTGGCTCCAGGTGACGTTGTATTGACCTGACAGGGGCGGCTAGTGATGTATTTGCCTGTTTATCTGTCCTTTGCACCCAATATATCAGAATTATGTGGACTATGGCATGTTTCTTTTAGTGACAGGCGTGCTCAGGCTGAACACCGAGCAGAGTTTAACCTTGCATTGTTTTGCGATTATGCGATTGTTTTTTTTGTTTAAAAGTTAAAAGCTAAAGTTGAAAGAATTTCACTTCGGGCCTTCGTTCAGTTCGCGCCACCGGGATCGAATTTGGGTCAACTCACCATCTCTCCTTTGACTTTATACGCAATTGCGCCGTCTCTAAAATTTCACCAAAAAAAAACACCTTTGAAAATTCTGAATTGAAGGAACAGTTCGACATTTTGGGAAATACACTCATACACTCTCCAGGGGGACGTTAGATGCGACTTATATCTGTCCATATCTGGCCAGAAGCCAGTTAGCTTAGCTTAGCATAAACGATGAAAAACAGGGAGAAACAGCTCTGTTCAAAGGCAACAAAATCTGCTCACCGGCACCTGTTGCCAATCCACATAGAAAGTGTTGTTTGAAGCGTTATGCTTCCATTTTATCAAAGGCATCACTTCACGCTGACTGTATGTTTTTAACACTCTGTGTGTATCCCCCCCCCCCACCTGTGGCTTTAGCAAAGAGTAATCTCAACAGACAGCTGTTTAAATCACTACATTAGCCGTATCAACTGTATTTGTAATGATTGGTCATTCAGCTATGAGCTTGCCAGCTTCAGCTATAGACAGATTCCCATGGGCAAGGAAATAAATTCAATGAATCTAAATCAATAAATGAAAACGATGCTGCTGAAATACTATTTTTTTGTTAAGTGAATTTCTACTGATCCGCCCGGTCAGGCCAGTTTGACCGGCTGCCGTCCTCCCAGCTCTGACCCTAACCCTTCTGAGGACAGAAACGGAGGTAGGAGTCATTGTGGGTTGAACAAACTCTCGCCTTTAATGTGGATTCCTCACTAATTAATATATATATATATATATATTTATATATATATATACCAGCCAAGAAACGGTTTGGCACAAAAAAAACCGTTTGTGTGTAAATTTGAGGTCATTCATGTCAGTGTGTTTTTTTGATGCCACCACCGGATGAGGCCAAATTCACAAATTTCCTAAACCCATACATATTGCCTGTAACATGATGTCAGCAAGTCAACGCTGACTGGACCCTGTCCCTATGGCAACTGCATCTGTCGAGGAGGGAGAGTGCGCTCCAACATGTACTTCTCTTGGGTGTGAGTCGGAGAAAATGAAGCGTCACATTCTGCTCGCAAACCTGGAGCGCTTGTTAGGAAACGTGACCTGTGGCTGCTGGACTGAGTGAATGTTAAACAAACGTGCTCAGCCTGGAATGATTGTCTTTCTCGAAGCAGCCTCTCCGGACCTCTCTGCGTGTTCACACAGTGCCGGTGTGCAGCAGATGGCACACTGGATGTTCATTGTTTTCAATGGGAAAACAACGATAAACTCCACCAGCACTGATAGAGAGTGCTCCTCGCCGCCTGCAGACACAGTGTGGCAACAAAAGTTTAATCTTCCCTTCTGCTGTCTATTGATGACAAACAGGTTTTGGAAGCTCTACCAAAATGTAGGCACGTACATTTATTTATCAACATGTACTTCTTGTTCTTTTCCAGTGAAGATAAACCAGTGAGGAACTTTTCTTCGTCTGACATTTTGGAGTCTGGGAGGGAAAAAGGCTTACTGCCAAAGTTAGGTTTAGCTCGACAATTTCACTTCCATGCTTGGCCCTCTCTGTAGTCAGCCCGGACTTTCTGGCTTGGCAGCATACACACCGTGGCTTGGACTTGCTGTGGGAACGCCTCTTGAGAAACTCCTGAATGGGCCTACGACTACAATAACAAGGCAACAAATACACTGGCTATCTTATGCACTTCGGTCAAACTGAACTTCAGTTCACAGACCACTCCTCCTGGCTCCACTGTAGCATTGATTTGCATCTTCCTCCACCAGCATTGAGATGGAGATGAAAAATCATGGAACGTAGAACCGTAACTCATGGGTTCTGTTCCAAAAGAAGTAAGAAAACCTTGTTCAAACTCACATTGACATTTGTAATGATGCAAATAACCCATAATTATCCATATCACCAGGTTGGAAACTGGCGCCCCGATTGGCTGAGTGACGTTGTTAATTAGCGCCTTCACGTACAAATCCCTGTTGCAAAAGCGGCCAACTACGTCTGCGTAGGGAGGAGGTCGGGGTGGATGTTTGGGTCGACAAAACATCGGACCATGGCGACGTCATTTTGAACCCAGACCACAATGTAAACCTATGAAAGTGGTTCTTGTGCCTAAACCTAACCAAACCTTAACCGTATACGTTTGAATGTGCTCAAACAGATTTCTTTTTCCACATTTTAAAAGGTTTAGAAGGTATAGGTATTCCTGCTGATGGCGGGGGGGGCAGATCAAAATGCTTGTGTGCGTCGTTCTAGAGAGCATAAACAAATGACGTGTCAAAGTGTTTCTCAGTAGGAAGCTCTGGACAAACACTGGAATGTTCAACGCGACCCCAGAACTGTTGATGTTGAACGGTGTCCATGGAAGACGAAGGACATAAAGACGTATAAGTTATAACAAACCTGCATTAAAGTAAAGGAAGTTGTTATCCCATGGAATTATTGGCAGCAAAATCAAATCTTCGATCCGCATCATTACTGATTTTCGCACCTTTAGTGGTGAGCAGTGGGTGTACTGTAGCTAGATGGTGTCCTCTCACATTTCTTGCACTTTGGTCTGTGTATTCCAACACCAAAGCCCAGTAAAGGCCAGCAGACGGCACAGCGGGTTTTTTTTTTTGTGATGTGGTATTAGGCTGTCTGGAGCGCTGACACAGAGCCAGAGTGGTCTGCTTTTGCTGGATTCACTTGTCTGTGTGGCGTGGAATAAAGCCGCTGTGATCGGTGTGACACAGCACGGGCGAGCATTAGCGTGTCGGTTTTGTTTGTCTTGGTTTTCCCTGGGTTTCTTATCTTGTCATCTCTGTGCTTGAAATGAATAGTTATAATAATGTCATGTCACTTGTTTACAGGAGTTTTGACAGGTTGAGAAAAAGAAAAAATTATACTATTTTCACAATTGTTTCTGACACCAGTCTGAGCCTTTAGTCAGCTGGGAGGATTATTAAATGCTGCATTTTTTATTTATTTATTTTTTTTTTTTACAGAACTGTAATTCCACACTTGCCAGATGCATATGTTGCACTGCATTCAGTTTAGCAATCCATTCACACCTTTTGCTTGTTCGTCTGAAATGGTGACGTGGCCTATTGTTTTATTTCGAGCTGCCGCCGTCAGACGACCTGGGTGGAAAAAATGGGACTGCATGCTGCTTGAGCTCGACCCTGACCCACCTTGAAAAACCTGAGCGTGTCCCGGCCGCACAGGGAGCCTGCTAACATCAGAGGACACTGGGTTTAAAGGGAAAATGGGGTGTTTTCCTTTTTTTTCCCCTGTGAAGTGGTGTTGGCAATGAATTTGTTTGTAAAAAAAAAAAAAAAAAATACTGTGTTGATGCGACGCTGGCATGAGACAGGACAGCCTCTGGTCAGAGACGTGGTCAAGGATCAAGCCGGCCGGTTAGTCTGATGTGCGGACAAAGTGAGTTGCGGCGGAGCGTCGGGAATGCGGCGCTCCACAAAGGCTGTTTGTTCAAACCAACAATGTTTTATGTATGTGGTTAGTCTTTCATCAGCACACTCAGTATTCAATTTACATACTGTCTACTGATCCGGCACTGAATGTTAAGCTGTTTATGCTCTCTCAGCCACTTTATTCTGACACAGAGATGTGTGTGTGGAACTTTATGCGTATGTGTGTGTCTTAGACAGATTGCTTTGCCCCCCCCCCCCCTCCCTGTGGTTGTGCAGTATTGTGTTCTGGTAGTAATGATGGGTTCTGTGCCTCCCAGTCTTCCTCCCAGCAGGACACACACATAAAAGGGTCCTTCTCGGGGCAGCTCTGTGCGCGTGTGTCAATGTGTTGTTTTTTGTGATTGTGTGTGTGTGTGTGTGTGTATATGAGCGCATCTCTGTGCGATTCTAAGAACATCATTTTCGGTGGCGCATGCTGATTGTGCCTCATACTGTGCGCGTGTCCAACCCATCAAGGTTCACATTGGTACGCTCGCTCTCTGTCTCTGCCTCTATCTCTCTCGCTCCCTCCTTTGCTCCCACCTCTCCCTTTTTCCATCTATCTCCCCGTTCCCCTATTTCTCCTCCCCGTATGACATTTCTGCTGTCCTCAGACAACTTCTCTTGCACTTCCCCTGTGTGCATCAGCTATTGGATTTTTTTTTTTTTTTACCAGGGGAGCCTCTCCTTTCTTTTTTTTTTTTGCTATTGCAAATAGAAGCAGCCACACTTCAGAAAACAACAGCTCCTCTCAGAGAAACTTTGGGTTCCACGCAATCCAAGAGCTGTCTGTAATAAATGAAAGCTAGCCTGCGTAGAATGTCGTCCGCATCTCTGCGGCTGTGAGTACCTCGGCTGAAGAGCATCTGCTGTAGTTTGCTACAAAAGGAAAGGAAACAGAAAGAGAGTAGACAGCTGGAAAGGGAGTGAAAGGGATGTTCCTCATTGAAAGATAGATGAGCAGAAGCTGCCCTCCACGGTGTTCTCCGAACTGTTAGGGTGCTTTTCACGCCTTGGAGCGGTTCATTTAGGCTGGTGTGAAGGCTTTATCAAATCGAATTTTGATGTGGACCAAACAACCACACCGAGAACGCTCGGAAAGGAGGCTCTCAGTCCTGTTACAGTGAAACTCTGGTGTGAAAGCACAACTGACCAGATACAGGATTCTGAGGTAATAATGAAGCTCTATCGCAGCATGAATGCTGTACAGCATACTCAACTGATGTTAAGTATGTGGCGTGGTGGTGCTGTGGTTAGCACTGTCGCAAGGGGGGGTAAAGCAGGGTAGAGAGGGTTGGGAGTTCCATCCCCGGCTCTTCCCATCCACACGCTGAAGTGTCCTTGAGCAAGACACTGAATCCTCTCGCTCTCCTGATGGAGGCTATAAAGCGCTAAGGTGGAAAAGCGCTATATAAGTGAAGACCATTGAAATGAATGCAATCTATTTATGGGATTATTTATGTTGCAGCACAAGATGCCTTGTTTACGTTCTGGAAAAGGTAGAAACGTGTCCATCCAGAAGAAGTGAAACTGGAACTTTCTGCATTCTGTTCCAGCTCCCTTATTCAAAATCCCATCGACGTTTTTGGATAAAGTAAAAGCTAAAAGCCTTGAAACAGAGCCCTTCTCAACAGTATTTCATGTGGCTCACTTCATATGTTTAGATAAGGACGGTAGTGTTTTTTTTTTGTTTTTTTACAACTTTTTTACAACTTTTTTAACTTTAACTTTTTTTCTAAGTTTTATGGATGTGGACGAAACCAAGATCCAACACAGCGCTCGCACATTTTCATGGGAGCTGTAGCTTTGTCTGTGCTTGCAAAGTAACCATTGTTTAACCTTGTTAAAATCACAAAGGTTTCCATTTCTAATATTAACCCTTTAACACCAAGTGTGTCGTAGGAGACACGTTTGCGCAAGCGCACTTTGGATTACCATAATTATGTCACGGTTCGCGCTATCGGAAAAATTCCAACGGTTTCTGAAAGCTGAGGCTAGCGTGACGTCATTTGGCTCTCTAGTTGTGAAATATGATATCCAGTTGCAGTCTGTACCAGCAATGCATCAATTATTTCTTCATGAGTTCTTCGAGAGATCCAAAGAATTTAAAAAGGACCATATAAGGCGCAATAGAACGTTGCAGGGAGGACATATTTTTGTAGGCAAACCTGGGAAGTTAGCATCGTCCTGGTTCCCTCGAAAAAAAGTCAATGGGATTTTTCCATGGGATTTGGGAGTATTGCAGAAAATAAACTCTGTGGCAAAACATTTTGTTCAGCAAGATAATCTTCACTAATGAACACCACTTTTATGATTTTCGAAGCGTAAATGGAATCAGTAGAAGTAAAAAGCTAACGTTAGGCTATGAAGGAACTACAGCACGGTCGCATTACTTCGACGTCACCACCGCTAAGCTTCACTTTGAAGAGAATATAGATAGATATAGATATATAGACAGATATAGAGTATAAACACAAGGCGGACTAGTGAGTAGATGACTTTCTGTGTTCGGCATGAAGACGTTAATGTCCCTGACAACCTCTGTCGTCTCATTTAGCCGCTTGTTAGCGGCCGCCTTTTTTAAGACACGTAAAACCTCCAAAATTCACCAGTGGGGGGTATCTACTGACGTATTTTATGTCGTAGAACAAAACATTGAAATCTCTTAAGCTTGTGTTGACCACAGACCTTATCTCAGGCATCTAACCAAAGACCCCACTGACTTCTAGACAAGGGAACCGGAAGTGTAAAAATGCTGACTCATTTCTGGGTTTTAGGACTCATTCCTGCAGCATCTCTATAAAGGGCAGCGCAACCTGTTGTGAGTCCCCAGAATTCGATTTCCACCTTTGGGTCCAAGTAGCGCTGATGATGCAGAAAACCGTCCAACGAATGAGTTACCCGTCAGTCCATGTGACTTCATGATTACTCCCCTTGATTCACTCGTAATAAGTCGGCGTGAACACAAAGTGGATCGCAATTAAAAGTTAGTCATGTATGATTTTTTTCTTCAGTCTGGACCATGTGAACTGAAAGATCTTTCGATTGACATTGGAAAGGACCAACCACAGACTTTGACGTGACATTACGGAGCAGCAAATTCCAACGTGCGGCTCCCATAAAATAGACACACAGTCTTTTTCACTCGTCAGAATGCAACAAACAGCAGTCATTGAGTGGCATAGAAGGAACAACCGCAGCCGCCGCCGCTGCACCAAAGTCGCCACAGAGCAGAGCTGTTCCTAGGGTTACTACAACTGGTTCCAATCGAGATGAACAATTACGAAACCACTTGAAGCGACAATCAACCCATTTCCCTCATCAGGAAACAGAAAAATTATTTCTAATCCAATCAAATCACCACATAGCTCAGCAAGGCTATTGCACTATGAGACCCATTTGCCGTCTCACACTCTCACAATCAATGTATGAACCCAAGTATAGTAATACACCTAGGTTAACAGAAAACCAGGGTTAGTTAGCAGAAATCCTTTCCTCAACCAAGTGGAATCCAATGTAACTCCTCCGATGTAACTTTCAGGTGTTGTTTTGTAAGTACTCTAAGGGGCAGTGTTTGAGTGCTTCTTTATATCGCCTATGTGTATGTGAACGTGTGCAACATAATGGGATTGAACAGCGAATTCAGCCGATTCAGTCGATAGATGTTGTTCTGCAGCTCACTTTGAAGAAGCACTAAAGGTTAAAATGAGAAATTGCTTTTCACTGCTAACAACACCACGTTCATTTTTAGTGCAGATAAAATGGAACGATTGTTCTGTGTACGCGTGCTCTCTCTCTCACACACACACACACACACACACACACAAACCCAATGAAGTTCACAGAAGGGGTCCAGTTGCCTTCCTGAACTTACTTAATGGACTTTTTTTTTCATATTAGCAGGTCGCTAACTTTATCACTCTTCTCTGCTTGTGCTATTGTTAAGGTGTGTGAAAGCACTTTTTTTTTTTGCCTTTGTGTTATTTGCATGGATTTAACTGCTGGACTGTTTGGTCCAAATGGCCAATGCACCGACGTTAGCCGTGGCTAGCTAGCACAACAGACTGTGACAGTTTAGATCATAGACTGTATGTAAAGATGGACGACGCGTCTCCACTTCATGAAGCCAACGTATCCCGGTTGCGCTGGTGACGTCATTTGGAGCCAGAGTCTGCGCAGTGGTGATCGGGGGGGGTGTACACACAACCCAATCATCATCATGACATTTTTCAGCGTGATAAGACCTACCTAAAATGAGGGGGCTCGACCTTTGACCTATACTGCAGCCAGCCACCGGGGGGTGGGGGGGGGGGGGGGGTCGAGGCGTATTTGGCTTCACTTTTGGGGAGCTGTCATGTCTTAACATACAGTCTATAGTTTAGACTCTGACTGGTATCAGAACTCACCAAGAAACTCTTCGGTTATCTCCCTCCAGTCTCTGTAGATTCATAAAGGTGAAGGATAAGTGCGAACTTGCCTAGGGAGAATTCGTACTACTCACTACTATCCACAGAATATTCCCCAGAATATAAATTAAACTTGGATTTGATGATGCACATTCTTGACTAAAGGCCACGTCATATCAGCATTTACACCGGCAAATTCAAGTCATTTAAATGGAATCGGCGCAATTCACTCGCGGTGCTTGACAGTGTTGACCTTTCAGGGGACAAAGAACCAGAGAGTCCACAATGGAGGGAACTATTGTAGCTTACAACTCTGTTAACACCATTCACGTTTATTTAAACTCCTCTGTCAGAGGATAAACCGCTCCGCAAAAGAATGATGCCTTGTCTTACTGACCGTTAGCAAGCTTGTTAGCTCTCAGAGGTTCATTTTCCCTCTTCAACTATTTATGTTAATCCAAAGGATGTACAATGTTGAATAAAGTAAACAGAGACGAGCAAACACAACAGTAGAGAGAAAATAGAGAATCTCCTGTAGGTTTTATGACCGACTATAGCCTAGCCTAGCCAACGTGGCAAGTTAGCACTTAGCTCACCAGTTCACCAACTAGCCCTGCGATAACACTCACTACATCATCAAGCTTCTAGAACCACATATTTCGCAAAGATGTGCGGATTAGTTTTGTTCTACCACTTTCTGGTGTGACCAGGCCCAACATGTGGTTGTCTGACCTGGTTGCTGAAGTGTTGGGTTCCTTATAGCATGAAGACTACTGCTTTGGTACCTGGTCCACTATATTCACTACATGTGTCAAGAGTTCATACTACAGTAACGTGACGTATCTGACCTTTATACCTCCTCCTTTTCCTCTCTTTTAACACATCTCTTCTCCCCCATCTGTTTTGTCCTCTCTTAGGCGTGTCGCCATCCTCGTCGCCCATCTTCCCCTTCCCTCCCTCCCCCACTGACTGCGTTGAAGCCCATAGGGTGTGCTCCGCCGACCCCCGGTGCGAGGCGCTGTACCGGGGCTTGGAGCTGTGTGCGGCCGACGCATCGGTGTCCCCGCTGGGGGAGCAGGCTGCTTCCGAGTGCCTGGAGAGACAGGACGCTCTGCTGGCCAAACACCCCGCGCTTTTGGCCTGCAAGTGCCAGCGCGGCTTCCGAAAGGAGGAGCAGTGCCTGCGCATATACTGGAGGGTTCGTCTGCTGCCAGGTCAGTCAGGCCTCTGCTGGGGCTGGGGTGTGGGGGATGTGCATGGCAGTCTGTATATGGGTGCAGATTTATGAAGTTGGATCTCCCTCTATCGATTCATTATCTATACCAGCTTATCCAGTGCAAGGTCATGGGGGGGGGGCTAAAGCCAATCCCAGTATGGAATTGGTTAGAGGTGAGGTATACTCTGGACGGCTTAAAGCTGCACTGAGCAATATATTTCTATTATGTGAGGGGGGTCGTTTCCCACAGAGAATGATCACCACCTCACTTTTTAGTGTCTTTCAGCTCATGAGTTTTGCTTTAACAGCCCGCAACTATGTTGTTTTGGTTCACTCTCACGGCTCTCATCAGCTGCAGCATAGTGGAGCATTTAGCAGCTAAAGAGCCAGATAATTTTTCTCAGGAGTTGGTGGAGACCTCAACAAAACAGACCTAAAAGAGACTGAATATTGAACTTCATCAGGTGGACACAAACACAACTTCAAATGAATGCTAATGTTGCTCTTACGTCTGCTGGATGTGTAAATAGGCAACTGCATGCTAACAAGTTAGCCGTAACAACTTTATAAGACCATGTCTTAACTAATGACCAATGCCTATGCCAAACATGTACGTGATGAAAATTAACCCCCAAACACGACCGCGTTAGTGCAGCTTTAAGGGCAAGACATCCTGTAATTGCCCCACAGTGGCTGCTGTTCAGTGGAAGTTTGCTAAAATACCAAAACCAGTGTTAGTGTTAGTCCATCTCTCAATACATTCTGACTTCTCTACCCTGTCTGTGGCTCTCAGTCCCAAACCTCATATTTAAAAAGTTCTTGATAATTAAAGAAAAAACACTACTCAAACAGGAGGAAATGGTGCATTTGCTGGGGGACTATTTTCAGCGGCGGATGAATCCACACTTGGTGCTCTACTGAGTAGTTGGGGCAGCAGGACGGTGTATGTGGGACTGAGTCTAAATATATTACAGTGTGTTCATGGTAACGAAGGAACATGTCACCCAGTGCAACAGTGTGCGGCTCACTGATGTGTTTTTAATCAACAACAATGGAGCTCCATGGCGCTCTTTGGATACACAGCCTCTACCTGACAATAAGAAAAACACAACAATGCCACTCTTATCCTTTAAAGCTCTTGAAGATATGTAAAGGTTTGTGTCAGCAGCACAGAAAGGGCAGCGAAGTACGGTGCCTTGGTCAAAAACACCAATAACCCTCATCTGAACACTTTTAAGCAAACCTGGTTATTTTCCACTTTAACCATAAAAGGTGTCGTAATCCCAAACCAGCCTTGTGGAGAAGGGAGGTCCAGTCAAAAAGACCTCACTCTGAACACAGACACACACACACACACACACACACAGTAACAGAAGCATATCCGGAGTACTGGTGTGATGTGTGCATCAGCAAGTGAGCTCACACTCGCCAGCGGACTCCTCCTCCCCTGTGGCCTATTAGTCAGTGGAGCATTAGTGTAATTACACACTCTTCAGTTCCTAACGCTGCTAGGCTGCTCTAGCGTGTCATTACCATAAATATATAGCCTAGAATAGGATTTACATACATAAACACTTTACATGCCATTACATTCTTGATTGAGTTTGTACTTTTGAGTGTGTTTAAATAATTTGTTGCAGGAACAAACGACTCATCCACTGGTCAATCAAGGCTCTACTAATGGTTTTCACAATTGGGGGGGCTGTCTTCAACAACATGAGCTCACAGTGACTTTGGGTTTGCCCTGCTATCCTCCTTCTTTATTCTCATTTTGGCCCCGTTGTTGAGGTATAGGTGACAGAGGGACAATAGTATTGGCTTAGACAGGTTGTTTTTCTGATGTTGTGTTAGATGGATATAAAGCCCTGGGTATTAAAAAAGCATAGCATCAAGAAGGGGGATGCACGAGATTAGATCCATCTACGAGACTTAAATTGTGGCTCATTTCTAGTCTTTTAAATGAAGGTTGAAGGAATAGCTTCAGATTTTGGTTGATGTTCATTTGCTTTCTCTTGGAGAGTGACGTGAGAAGACTGATACCACTCTTACTTCTGTGTGTAAAGTACAGAGCTGGAGCCAGGGGGTGATTAGCTTAGCTTAGCAAAAATGTGTTACTCCATGTAACTCCCTCCAGAAGAAAGAAAAATGTAGTTTCGGGTTTAAATCAAACAAATAAAAAAAACGTGTTAATTAGTGAGCTTTGGAGCTTTTTTTAACTTTAGCTGACTTTAGTTTGCAGTCTTATGCTAAGCTAGGCTAACCATGCCCTGACTTTAGCTCCATGCTTAACACAGAAACCTGAGATTGGTATCGATCTTCCCGTCTCATTCAGAAAGGAAGTAAGTGTATTTCCCAGAATGTTGAACAAAGACAATGACAATGACAGCCCCCTTCTAACCCCGCAATGCAGTTATTATAGACCTGAGCAATGTGTGAATAATTATCATCCACACACACACACACCAAACAGGCTTAAGAGCAAAAACACATTGCTATGCTTTGATAAAACTGTCCACCGTCGCTACAGTTATATTATTTACATATTTATATGTAAATAATGAGCATAAATGTTATCCAGGATTAATTACATAGCCGACCTGAACAACTAGAGTGGCCTTTATCAGATGTGAGACGCTAGAGGGTGACTGGTCTCAGAGCTGCCAGAGACTTGACATGCAGAATGCGGGCTGAAAGAGGACAGAAACATGGTATTCTTATCATCACACGTCAGCTTTTGAGCACTGCTTTCAAATTTTAAAATGATAGTGGCATCCGCTAATCATCAACCAGCACTTAGTCCAGTCGGGGGTTTGATCTGTTATCAATGATTTATGACTGCATTATAATTTTTTCCACCACTATCATGTCTCTTTTCCTGTATCACAGTCTATGGTTGTTTTATTTACTCTCCAGTGAGTCATTGCTTACTCACACCTCCACAGAGTGTTATCTTGGCTCTTCGTGGGGTGACGTAACCAACCAGAATCACCTCGCTATCTCACAGGAAAAATGGCGCAATTCACACTCTGGGATCAAACCTTTCCAGTCTCGAACAGGACTCAAACTATTATTTTCAGCAGTGGAATGCTTGCTAAATCCTTGCCTAATTCAAGATAGTACATCAGTTCAGATATGCTGCCAAAACAACCAGTAGCCTGTCATGAAAGTCCTTTTTCTTAGTGCTTCTTTATGCCAATAACATGAATCAATACGGAACTTGAATGTTATTTAAAGAAATACTTGAGGACCTGGTTAATATTTGGCTATCAAATTTTATTGGCCCCAAGTCTATATTCCATAACATTCTATCTGGCTTCTGTGCCAGAATAGCACGAAAACACTCTCGCTCAAAGTTGTAAATCACATCAGGTGGTAGAAAATTGTCCTTTCTCGTCCAATACAGTCAATCACGATCTCTGCCTATTTAGAGGTTTGAATCGTGGCTCGGGTTCTGTTCAAAGAGAGTAAATAGTTCCTGTGGTGTGCCCCAAGGTTCAATCCTAGGCCCCAGTCTTATCTGTTTGAAGAAGAGCTTTAGCTGTTTTGTTGCTTTTATGGCCGACCAACTTTTCAAAAATGGAACCTGGAAGTAGCGTTTTCATTTACTTCAACTGTGAAAAGCGTATAAATGCTTTCATTTCATTTTATTCGTCTTTTCAGGTCAGTTCATGGCCTCATTCCAGATTACATTGATGACGTTTGAGGGAGGTCACATTGACTTTCATCAGTGTTTTTCAATTACCTTTTGCTTTCTTAACGTCAGTGTCTGTCTTAGATTTGTTTCTCCCAACTTAGCGCGGGTCGCTCACTCTTTTTTGCCAATGTTTGTGTGTTCCTTTTTTTTTTCCCAGGGGAGGATGAACTGGAAATATCTCCCTATGATGACACACTAATGGATACTCGTATGGCCTCCTTAGTGGCAGGTAAAACACACTCACACACACACACACACACACGCACACACACACAGAGTCACTCATGCAGTCTTTGTTATGGTTAGGTAGTTTGAGTCAGTGTCCATCACTGTCACACATGGAGTATTTAATGACAGACAGCTCTATAGCTCAGGCTCACCAGTCATACAAGTATATGCCAGTGAAGCAGCTCAATGAATCACTAAACCTTAGACGTGTTAATCGATATGTATCAATCAATAAAGATATAGAAACGACTGACCAGCTGAGGAAATTTCCTGCTTTTTTTCTGCCTCAGTCACCTATTTACACCCAGAGACTCAGTCCTTTCATATCGGTGGTTGTCAGTAACCTGGGCTAGATTAGCTAGACCTGCCAGACTTTCCAACATAGAATTTCATTTTTTTCTGAAATTGTTGTGTTTTTGAGTTGTGAGGCCAGAAAAGATTAGACAACAATGATGTGTGCTCTTGGCTGGATTTGAATCCAGAGCACCGCTGCTACAAGGTATAATCACCGTAGACCACTGAGCATCCAAATTGCAGTCATTTTTCAACTATTTTTTGCACCGCTGGCTAGGGGGCCTACGGATCGGACCCAAAACGTTCTGACCAAATATAGACCGCTGCTGGCCAGATTACCACACAATTTTATAGACTCCTATTGATTTTTATTATTACTACCTAATCTTTCCTCTACCGTCATTCCAGAAATCCCTTTGACCAGTACTTCTTACTCAATCATAATGTTTATGATCGTAATTTCCTCCTCAATATGGGCAAAATTTGACCAAATGGTGGTCAAATTTCCACCTGAATTACTTAAGAGGCTCTCTTACTAGGATTTGCCTCTACTCTGAAACACCAAATGATGGCGTTTTAATAGCATTCTTTAGTTCGTTATTTACCTTCGATGTTTTTAGGTTTGCTGTAATTTATGGGAAGGAAGCATGATGATCATCAATGACGTGAGAGGCCAAATATCTTTCTCAGAAAAACTATGTTGAAACAGCTCTCAGTCCCACAATTGTCACCTCTTCACATCAAAATGTTTCCAAAGTCTAACCAACAGGAATGATAGTTTTGGAACTCTGACCTTTTACTGTATGGGAGTGTATTGCCAGGCACTAACAATGAAACTGATGGTTGATTACATGTACCCTTTTCCTTTTTTTTGTTCTAACACCTGTGAGATGTACTGTACTGTATAATTATTATATTAGGCTTGGCACTTCTATTTCCCTCTTCACAACTTTTGGCTAATTCGGTTTTTCCTCAGCCTCATCTTTCATGCAAGTGGACGATGAGAACCAGTGCCTGAAGGCAGCGCAGGACTGCGGCCTGTTCGAGAAGTGCGGTTCTCTGCGATCAGAGTATGTGCTGGCCTGCACCAAACGGGTGCCCGGGACCAACCGATGCAACCAGCACAAGTGCCACCGAGCCCTGCGGCGCTTCCTAGAGCGGGTGCCTGAGGAGTACAGCCTGGGTGTCCTGTTCTGCCCCTGCACCAACACCCTGTGTGGTGAGAGGAGGAGGAAAACCATCGTACCCTCTTGCTCCTACCAGGAGATGGAGGGTCTGCAACCTAACTGCCTCCACCAGCAGAGCTTCTGCCGCCGAGATGACCTCTGCAGGTTAGATATGATGCATACATGTATGGGGCTGATACTCCTAGTTAACTATAATATGTAAAATGGCTATAAAATGGCATTTTATGGGGCAGTTTTATTACATATATATTGTAGAATTGGTAGACATGTTCTGTAATGTTTCATTTTGCATCAAAGCAGCTCACCATTGATGAAGTGTAAAATGGTGTTGCCTTCAAAACTATTAGGACATTTGGACTATTGGGAGATATAAAAGAATCAGGGAATATAGGCTATTAACTCTAAATGGTGGTGCTGGGTAAAATTGCTCAACCACAGTACTGTATTACACCTCTTCCTAACTGCATGCAATGCCGAAACTTGATGACATAGTGGCTATTTGCAGGGCTGGTTGGCAAGCGACTTTAGGTGAAAAACTAACGTTGGTTTCAGAGCAAACGCACAAGAGTGAATAGTATAGAATAGCATATTACGGTTTACATTGGAATCCCCGTCTTCTCTGATGTTTTCTGCCATGCTTGAGATTTTTTTTTACTGTAGGGATAGAAGGGTCAGAGAGTAGTTACATAACTCTGGGAATTTAGAGATGCACACAATTAACTTCTGGAGGAAAATGGTGGATTTCTCCTTAGGGGTTGGGAGTAGGTTGCTGCCCCAAGTGAAGGAGTTCTTGAGGTCTTGTTCACAAGTGAGGGCAAAATGGAAAGTGAGATTGACAGGCAAATTGGTGAGGCATCAACAGTAATGCTACGTTCTAACCCTCACCTAGGCTCATGAGCTACATGACCATAGGTATGTATTGAGGATACAAGCGTCCGAAATGAGTTTCCTCCGTAGGGTGGCTGGGCTTACCCTTAGAGATAGGGTATGGAACTCAGAGATCCAGAGGGAGCTTGGAGTAGAGCCGCTGCCCCTACGTTTCAAAAGGCGCCAGTTGATGTGGTTTGGGCATCTGATCAGGATTCCTCCTGGGCACCTTCCTGTGGAAGTTTTCCAGGCACGTCCCAGACTGGTCCCAGACCCAGAACATGCTAGAGGAATTATGTATCTAATCTGGCTTGGGAACGGCCCAGGGTCCAACCGGAAGGAGCTTGAAAACATTGCTGGGGAGAGGGACGTCTGGCCTACCTTGCTTAGCCTGCTGCCACCACGACCTGGACCCAAATAAGCGGCAGGAAATGGATGCACAGATGGACTGAATGATCTCACCCACCATTCCTCTGTACAGTACAATTGTCGTAGCCGTCATAACCTCTGCTTCTAGCCAAGAATCCCATTGGCATGCGTTGTGAAGGTCTGCGTATTTTGGATCAAAGCTGCTTTTGGTGTGAGCCCTGTAACCAGAAACATGCTAGCTAGCCGTGGACGTCCTTGCGCTAGCCATCCTCAGTAGCTCTTCAAGCTAGTTCACAAGTTCACACAGATGTATTTTAGACGTATTCATGAATCAGATTATACTTCGGCAGAGAAGCGTTATATGAAATTGGATGGGGCAACACAGCTATGGTAGCTTTCTCTGTTTAGGACTCTCCAGCTCCCCGTTCCCTCAGAGCTCAGCACTGATTGTTTGCTATCTGTCCATGCAAACACTTTCCTTCTGTTAATGAATTTATAGATCATGTATATTGCCCCTGCAATGTTTAATGTATGGGGGAAGAGTGATACTTGATACAAATTTAAGGATATTTAAGGAAAAATTTAAGGAAAAATTGGCACAAAATAGCAGGCTGGTATTGGCCCTCAACAGGAAGGAAGGAAGGACCACTGGGTCCAAAGCAAAAGTATAAAGAAGAAAGTAATAATGAGAGGACAGAGAAAAGGCAACATTTACAAGTAGTAAAATGTGTCAATACTTAAAAAAAAACCCATTGGTATTGGACTTAAAACCCCAACATACACGTCAAGATTTCCTGCCCACTTCTTGTGTTTGATGTTGAGTTGTTGTTTGTGTTGTTGCCAGGTCCAGACTGGCTGATTTCCTTAATAACTGCCAGCCATCTCCTCTGACGGCCAGCGGCTGCCTGAAAGACTCAGCAGGCCTGTGCCTCCGAGCCTACGCTGGACTCATCGGTATGGGGCTGCAAGGGCAGGGGGGAGGAAAAGGGGGGAGAAAGGGGGAAGAGTTGGGGAAGGAGGAAAGACGAGTAGCTGAATTACATGAAATAGAAGGCTGCATTTTACATTCAACGGGACATAACTTCCAGGAGATGGAGATGGAGTTTGTCTGTAGGACATTTTAGAAATCCGAATGCATTTGAACTACTGAAGGCCTAACTATCAAGAACCAGCTGTACTAAACAACCACCACAGTTCAAGTTCTTTGTCCTTTTTGTTTATTTCAACCCCTTTTCTTCATGTTGTCACCTACCAATCAATAAATAGGTGCGTGACAGGTATACCTTTCATGCATCATCAAATGATCAAACTGGTAGGTCTGTGTTACTACGAAACGGCCATTGAAACTTGCCCAACCACTCCTGCTGCATAATCCACTTCTCTCCGACCATCTGTTCCAAAAGTTGTTTCATCAGCGAGGGCAATAGCCCCACATCGAAGCTGTGAATTTAGTAATTAGTGTATTTAAACTGGTTAACTGGCCGTTAATAAACCCCCCCCCATTGGAATTACCTCACTAGAATGTCATTACTTCATGTCATGCAGTGAGCATGCACTTCCCTTCTTGCACAGATATCGTAACGTGTTATATTAGGATTAGGAATCCTGTATCGTGATGTCACTGCTACCGTGGGCAAAATATTGTGATCGTATCGTGTGTATGCCAGTGATTCCCTAACGGGCGCGTTGGCTGAAGTGCGGGGGCTGAAATGAAGAGAAAAGACAAAGAAGTTGGGGCTAAACCTAAAATAAATCATGAGTGACAGCTACGTGGTAGACGCAGCAGCAAAAAATAACCTAAAACAACCTAATAACCTCCTAAAACAGCGCTAATGCTGCACAAACCTCAAAATAAAAGCGGCTGTACAAAAATCCAGTGAGTGGACAGGTGGAAGGGGTAGATGGCTGGAACGGGAGAGTGATGGGTGGAGAGGCAGAAAGTGTATGAATGAGGTGATCAGACAGAGCAGAAGTGGAGGAGGAGAAGCAGCGGCAAGGTGTAAAGTGTGGACAAATGACAGGTGATGGGTGACGCGGCTAGAGAAGCGCTGAGTGGCTTTCTGCTCGCTCTGACAATGATGGATGACTTTTCTATGAGGCTCGTAGCCTCCTTAAAGGCACCGCTCGGATAATCCGCATACTTACAAAAAGGGTAGCCTGCCAGAGACAACCAAACAACGTGAACCCTGAAGAAAAAGTAACATATTGGTAGTAGTTTTTTTAAATTTTTTATTTGGCAAATAACAGAAGACAGAGAATGTATCCGTAGGACATATATGCTTGAAAACTACTACATATTATATCTTGGTTGTAACTCAGGGCTAGCCATTTCTTATTCCAAAAAAGTCCATTTTCATACTTGCCTGATGTGAAATGACACCAGCGGCTGGAATATAATTTAGGTTTGTCAATTAACTTATCTGACGACTTGCAAAATGGTAATACTAAATGTATCGCCAAAATAACACTCGGCAGCATTATTATTATTATTATTATTTTTTAACTTATTATTACATTATTATTTACTTTTTTGCGTTTAAGCACTTTAAGGTTTTGGTTTAATACAGTCCACAGGGACTTGAAGCACTAGGCGGGACGTGTTTACTTTATTAATATTCAACCGAAACCACGATCTTTCCCAAACCTTCACCAAAGTGCTTTTGTTGGCTAAACCGCGAACCCCTCTCCGGTGATTTGTAAGTCCACCATCCACCCAGACGGTCTGCCCTTGACTAGCAGTACCTGCACTAGCAAAAAGGTTGCCTGTTATCCAGGCAGCTATTACGTGTCCAGATACAAGTATTGTAGTATATAGTATTACATAAATATGCATTCTTGGAAACAGGGTTAGCCTGGGTTGAAAAATGCATTCGTCAATCTAAAAAGCTACGGCAAGCAGTAATTTAAAGTATAAATAGCTTGTAGGAAATCGGGCAAATCAATTAATATGACTTTTAATACGAGAGTTAGATGAGAAGATCAATATCAATCTCGTGTCTGTGTGTTAAGTACGGTGCTGGAGGGCGTGGTTAGCCTAGCTTAGCATGAAGACTGGAAGCAGGGGGTAAAATTCGCCAACTAGCGCCTCTAAAGCTCCGTCATTAACAGAGTAGATCTGCTGTGATGTTGTTGGGAAATAACGTTTGTAACCCTAAAACCATTCGTTTTTTTACATATCTGTTTGTGTATGGACTAAATAGAGACACAACATATGTTGATTAGTGATATTGTTGGTAGGCGTATTTTTTTTAAATTTGGACATAGACAGGCGTGCTGTTTCCCCCCCTGCTTCCAGTCTTTATGCTAGGCTAGGCTAATCAACTCCCAGCTCCAGCTTCAGACTTAATGCACAGGCACGACAGTGGTATTGGTCTTCTCAGCTCCCTCCCTCCCTTTGCGATTCAAGAAACAAGAACTTTTATTTGTCGCATGCACATGTAGGACGTGCAGCAACACGAACAAGTTTCTTCAAGACTTAAAAATAGTATGTTCTGGCAGCGTGTGTCGCGCTCAGCTCAGTTTTGGGCTGTCTGGCTCTAAAAGTTGCCAAGATGGCATTGAGCAGGAAAAACACCAACTCCAGGCTTCAAAATGTCCCTTCAGCTCCCTTAGGAAAAAGTCTACATCGTTTCTTTTTTCTTCTACAGATTGCGTCTGCGTCTCTGAATTACTGCCAAAAAACATTAAAAGTGAAACGTGCGGGTCCTTTGACTTGTCTGAGGCTAACATCTGCCAACTCTGACCCGCAGGTACCATCATGACGCCCAACTACATCAGTAACAGCTCCGCAGACGTGTCGCTCTGGTGCAACTGTGAGGGCAGTGGCAACCAGTGGCAGGACTGTCTGCGACTGCAGCGCATGTTCACCCACAACGCCTGCCTGCGTGAGTCTGCACTCTACATGCATGTTTCTGGTCTTTTCGTCTACTCTCATTTGGTCTGTGCAGTGATTCACGTGAGTTGGACCATCAGGGCCCCAGACCCCAAAGGGCCAACAAAGCCCTCTTGGTTCGTAGTGTGTCGATTGTGATAATTCCATTAATTGATTGTTTGTTTGGGAATAAGCACCACTATGGCACAATATCACCTTGACGTGCATGCATCTTTTTTTTTGACGTTAAGATCTGTTTTCCCAAATAAATCTGCATTTAATCAGTCTGGGAGAGTGGAAATAACGGGGGTTCAATAAGGACCCCCCAGCTAATCCTTTCCCCGGGGGCCCCAAGGCTCATTCACCAAGTATAATAATAAAAAATAAAAGTATAATAGACGAGACTGACACATCCTGTTGGTCGATTAAACTAGTTCGTTGAGATGGCTCGCTGTTAATAAAAGAGATTTTTTTTTACTTTCCCCCCCTTAGTTTCAGTCTTTATACTAAGCTAGGCTAACCACACCCTGACTCCAGTTCTAGCCATACTTTTTTTTTTCATCAATCTTCTCATCTCACTCCTGGAAAGAAAGAGAATGAGAGCATTTCCCAAAATGTCAAACTATACACTCGAAGTGTTTTCCTCGTTTTTTTGCTGCTGAGAACATTTGTGCAAATTGGGTTGAAGGAATTCCTGAGAGCCTCGCTGCATGTAAGGATTTTACTCATTTAAAGACATTTCCTCAGGACATTGCTTAAGCTAGTTTTGTGCAACCAATTTTTTCTGATGAAAAATATCCTAAAACAAATATAAGGAAATTATTACTTGTGGTTTTCTGGCATGTGTTACTGTCCCATGATGCCTTGTATGCTGTTTCAGAGTATTTTCGAATTCTGGGGATTGTTTGGAACATAGTCTTACCAAAAAAAATACTGCTATCCATATTATAAGCCATGTTTTAAATAATGTATCTGAGGAGCAGAATTATGTAAACAGAATTAATGTGTCACCATCAAAGATACTCGACAACAAAAACAAGTCAAAGGGAATAAATGAAAATGCTCCCAGTATGAAATGAACTCTGCCTCTTTATGTGTCAGCGAAATGCTACAGCCTTAGCATTCGTAGAGTATCTGCGGCATTAAGCTTTGGTGGGGGGGGGGCTCAAGAGGTGTTGAGGGTGAGGAGCCGCAGGGTAGAGCCCTCCAGGTGTCACTCAATCACAGCAGCTGTCAATAAGGCTGTCGATACACTCTGAGCCTGTATGTCCAAACACTAAAGCCGAGGTCGATGCGTCAATGCGCTTCCCATAAAGCTCGGCGATTTATCAAGCTGCCGACAGCTCAAACAATAAAGCTGCCAAATAGATATGTAGGTTCACGCCCACTCAGATGCAGCGGCGCAGCGCACACACACACACACACACACACACACACACACACAAGCAAGTGACGGGCGGCTGTGTCTCCATGCAGGTAACTCTATCAGCTGGATGGGGAGCCCCGGCTCCCTGCCTGCAGACATCACCCCCCCTCCTGCTCCCAGGCCCTCCCCGCTGGTTCAGGAGGATGAGCTGCTGAGCAACAACCACCTGCCCGAGCACAACAACATCGTGAGTACACCCCAGCTCATCGCACACATCGCTGCCACGTTTTCAATTACCTTTCAGACTTCTATCCCACGGCCCTTTCTATTATCTTTGGCTTGAGCCCATCTTGTCACTGTCACACAGTACGTTGTTTATTTAATGTATTAGCTTTATCTCCATTGCTGGGGCTTTTTTTTTTTTTTTACCGGTTCCCTCCCTTTTTCTTGCAAGCTCAAAAACTTCATATTCACTTGCTCCTTTTTTCAATTGTGTCAACGCAAGATGGAGTTTGTTGTGTTTTCAAAGATATTCTTTACGGATTTACCAAATCTTTCAAATTTCCACATTATGTGGATTAAAGCACATCAAAAGAATCACCGGAGGAAGGTCTAAAGGTTGTCTAAGGACGTTTTCATCAAACCATAGATAGAGTTTGAACAGTTTGGGAGCATAGATTTTGGTGGCAGTTGCAAAGCCATCGCAGGTAAGTCAGGCTTTTAAGGATCGGAAGTTTAAAAACTGTTTTTATCAGTTGATTGTTAATTAAAAGTCTGCAGCCATGCTAGCAGCACTTTACTCAGGCACGTCTGCGCTTTGAGTGAAATGCTAATGTCAGCATGCTAACATGCTCCCAATGACATCAAGCATGTCCACCATCTTAGTTGACCTTGTTAGCTAACATTTGCTAATTAGCTCTAAACACAGATTCAAATGTTTGACCTGATGATGGCGATAGATGAAAAGTCAACGGACGACCAAAGTTATCAACAATTCATCCTGAGGGGGAACATGAACTGAGCTCAATTTGTTTTGCGATCCATCCAATGGCCGTTGAGACATTTCACTCTAAGCTACGAATGTGAACCTGGTGGTGGCGCCAGAGGGAAAAAGCCAGGGGATCACCAATGTCAGCAGGAATCATTGTCGGGGGACCATGACTGCCCGTACAGTCCTTCCAATAGTTGCTGAACGATTTCAGTCTGGACCAAAGTGGTGGACAAACCTGACTGTCAGACCATTTCCATTCCTAGATCCATGCTAAAAAAAAACAAAAAAAACAAACAAGGCCCATCCCAATTTCCAGACAGTCTAAAACACAAAGATATTCAATTTACAGTGAAGTGTAACCAAGCAAAGCAGCAAATCCTCACATTTGAGAAATCTGAAATGACAATTTTTTTTTTAGAGGTCGTAACAACATTAGCCACAAATGAAAAGCAAAACTACCTACTATTGAATGTTCCCTGTGGGGTTTCAGGCCTCTAGTAGCACAATGGAGCTGTTTCTTTTATGAGCGGGTCTCTCTCCGACTTGGTACACACTCCTGGCGATCATTTGGCACTGGCCTACACGTTGGCGGCAATGTGCCAGCAAAGGCAGGAAAGAAGGGGCGAGGCGGCTAGCGAACATGGGTGTAAACAAAGGTACCTCTATAACAGAAGGTGGCGCGTTACAAGCTGCGCCAGTGGTATGAAGCGGTACACACTTCCTGTCTCCTAAGCGGGCGTGGGCGCCTCCCCGCCGCCTCATTCAGCCGCTTGATTTATCCGAGGATATGTGGCTGGTGAAAAATGGGCCCAATATTTACTCAGGTGGCTATCGGCCATGAACGCTTTTAGAATCGGCTTTGCAAATGTTTTACGAGGAAAGAAATGCATTCGACACATTTGTCAGTTAAGGTCTACTTTCATATATTCATTATCTAGATTATCAAGACCTCAGAGATGTAATATAAAATGACTGACATGAAGATTTCAGTATATTAATATTCATTGGGCGCGATCAGTTGTTACGTTCGAGTGTGTGTGCGTGTGAGTTTCAAGGTAACGCCACTGGAAGACCTTTCACGACGAGAATATTAGCCCGCACTAATCGGGGATTAATGCTGCGCCGATGTGAAGCAAAGCTCTGGATGGTAGCCACTCCTGTACAGTACACGAGACGAGTGCAGACGTTTCGCACAAGCCCTAGTAATTAGCATATATGCATATTGCAGGGGGAAAAATGAGAAACGCTATGAGGGTGTAGTTTGAAAAAGAGTGAAATGTATTTACTCTTAAATGACGCCTCCAACAACACGTTTGTTCGATCAGATCAGGCTGATCACTGACATCCTCACGAGAAGGTCAAACCTCTCGTCAGCGGTAGTGGAACACAAAAGTGAGTCAGCATTGGATTGGAAGATTAAAGGAGTAGCTCCGGGGCAGGAGCTACCGCGGCGCTCTGGCAAGCCTTCAAAAGGGTGCTCCAGAGCGTGTTTAGGAGGTGCTGAGGTCCAGATGATGGGCGACACCTCATGAATACAGTTTGGAGTTCTTCAGAACGTAAAAACAGATGTAAGATGTCCACCTGTAAGCCTGGGGGAAATGCCTGAAAAAAAAAAAGAAAAAGGATTTGCCATCCATTGGTACTTCAGAATCTTTCGACAGCTGGGAATCTTTGGCTTTGATTTCAAGCTGAGACCCAACAGCCGGTCATGTTAAGTGCTGATCTTTCGTTTAAACACATTTGCGTACATCCAGCGCCCAAACACCTTTTACATTTGGTCACCTGGTAGAAGACTGAGGACTCGAGAAACATATATCACAACTGATTCCATCAATGTACATAATTGTTCGGTCTTGACAATCGGGAGCATATACTGTAATGAACAGCTGAGTAAAGACAAAGACCAATAGGTAGACAACTAGGTTGCCAAACTAGGACATGTGATGCCAATGTCCTGATTCCAGTTTTTAAAGCGACCGGTCCAGAAGGTAAAACTAGCAGAGTCGTTCAGCACTGCGCACTGTAGGATTGTCAACAACTGGCCCACGCTGGAACCAGCTGATCCAACTGATCAGTTGTCAAAACATGTCCCATAATGCAGAAGGTGAGATCTCCATGTCTTGTTTGATTATAAAGCAGGTGCTGTATAAACGCTCAGAACGCTCAGTCCACAGAGAAACAAGCCGTCCCGACTTCTGCAAGGTTGTGATGTCACAACTATGCAGTCACTGCACTCAGCCACGCCCCCCCCCCAGCAGGTCATCTGCTCCAGGCACAGCACCGCCCACCAAGTACAGGGACGCTCATCCACCCGCTCAGTCTGTCTGAGTTATCGGAGCGCTCTGCTCAGGACTACTCTTCAGTTTGTCTAAAACGGCTTGTTTCAGACAGAGGGGGGAACTGGGGGGCTGCATGAAGGGCCAGGAGGAGATAAATAAGGACTTTTTTTGAGCTGTGAAACATGCAAAGCTGCTCTAGTGGAGTCCCAGAATAAAAATATAGATCGGGAAATGAGCATAATATGGGGCCTTTAATAATCGGCTCAGTACCAGGGCTGTGGTCGAAGGTCTTTTTTTCTATGATTTCTAAGGGGATTCATGGGCATTTGTAAATTCACCTCACGCAGTATCGTTGCCTCCCCTTCAACTCTCCCGTGCCCCCCCCTGGGGGAGGCTTTGTCCTGCTGAATGTCCACATCTATTACAGACCAGATCCTGTAATTTCATCCCCCACGCGTCCCACTGAATCTAAAAAAACAATGTGTATCATGTCTGCGTGTTCAGATTTGACTTCAGTTATGACTCCGAGAAGGAGAGCGAATCTCGACGCAAAATTGTGGCTCGTGCCTCTCCCTCCGTGACCCCCTCCCTCCCCGGGGAGAAACCTCTGGTATGGACGCCGTTTTGTTTTTACACATCAATCTCAAACAAGGGATCCTTCAAATTCGTAGTCTACATACGTGAAGGCCATTCACATACAGTCTCCTGCCATTTGGTGCTAAGCAGGATGTGGGTGGTGAGAGGAACAGGGTCAGACCTCAAGTATGACCAAACAAATGTTCCAAACTGTCCTGACTGTGTCCGTTTAATTTGTCCCTCCCCGGGCCAATCGGGCTTCACGCGGCCTGCGGCACGCAGACATGTCTTGGCCTCCGAAAGTGTTTTGATTTCAGTCCTGTTGGATCCATGTCTGCCAGCACGGTAATGTGCAGACAACACAGACATGCTGAAATGTGCTGTGAACACATATGTTCTGAGAGCTTGCCCGGCTTGCCCTCGTCCAACGCTGACCATTAAATGGTGGTCCAATCCTATCGCGGTCCTGGCTACAATCTGCCGTGGCTGCGGCTCCCTGGCTCCCAGCATGCCTCACTGCCAGAGATAATCTGGGCCGCCAGACAAGAGGGGATTCCAACTCTCTCTCTCTCTCTCTCCCTCCCTCTCTATGTGTCCGTCTGTGTCTCTCTCCCAGTGAGCGGATTAGATGAGGTGTTGGTTGGAAGCAATGCATCAGTCAGGCTTCATTAGTATGAATTTATTCATGCCCATATGTCTCCCCCCCAGTTCCTCTTCCTTCTCCAAATCCCCCTCTTCTCTCCCTCTTTCCTTCCTTCTGTCCTCTCCTCAGTTCCTTCATCCTACCTTTTCGTCTTTTACTCATTCATCTGTTCTCAGTTCATTCAGTCTTGCATCCTCAAGCCTGCGCCCCCCCATCCATCCATCCATCCCTGCTCCACATCTCCTCATCTGTCTGTCACTCAGCTGCTTTTCTTGTCTTTCTGAGGAGCTTTGCCTTGTTTCTCTAAAGTGATTTTTCCAGAATTTGAAAGGTTTCACTTCAAAAAGCTGAGTTTCCGCACTGGCGGTGGAAAAAAAAAAGAAGAAAAAAAAAAGGATCAAAATCAGATTTAGAAACAGAGATGACTGCTCTTTGTTTTAAATGCTACCTTTCCACGAGGAATACAATCAAGTACGTAGTGAAGTGGGATTTTAAATACCAGCAGCCTGTTAATTTTAGATGTCCACTTTTGTTTTGAAACACAGGTTGTATTGTATGATATACAGTGCTTAACAAATTTATTAGACCACCTGTCATAAAAATGAGAAAACACAAATATTTTAGAAATCTGTCAAAAACTTGTTTCAAACTAAAAATTGTATTGTTATTTATTAGGCAAACAACAAACTGGAACAACTAAATAGTCCTTCTTCACATATATTAACCAAAAATCTTAATATTCTGTACGACCTCCTTTGGCCCTGATAACAGTTTGCATTCTTGCAACCACTAAAACAAATGTTTCTGTTCAGGAATGCAAGTAATATATTATAATATATTATATTATATAATATTTTGGTAATCAGCAATACTGTTCATTTAGGGCAGCGGTGGCAAACACCTTACACTGGGTGGTGGTCTAATACATTTGTGAAGCACTGTATATTTACAATATATGATACAATTTATAAATATAACCCTATTTCAGCCTGGTATTAACATGTGACCTGTATCTGGATACGTTGTCTGGTTAATGATCACAGTGTGTTCATATTTACGCCTGGTATTAATAATGGTGTTCTTGTTTCTGTGTCTGCCCTTATCATGATTGGATCTCAACATGCAACATAGGGTCACAAATTGCATACGGACACACAACTCAATATATGGCATCGACCATGATGCAAACAATCCATATTAAATACAGTTTCCTAATCAATGCCATTATAAAAGTCAGTGTTTCTGCTATTAGTTACATTCAGGAAGTCACATCGGGCCGCGGACTTACCTTTATCTTACATAAAACTGATTCCAATGAGTTCCAGGCAGTGAGGTTTAAAGGTTCTGTATGGAGTTTTCAGGGAGTCGTTGTTTTTAATGGCGCTGGTGGCCGTTAAGTGAGCAGCAGTCAGCATCCTGTTGCTCGTGAGATTTACAATCATATTTAGAATAATGTTAATATCTGTAATGTCCCTATGTTTTATTTGGACCGTTGGCTCCGTGATACAAACTAGCTTACTGTTTGCAAGTTACTTCATCAGCTTACGTTAGGAAGCAACCAACACCAGCTAAGTATAGCTAAGTTACAGCTAGCTGGCTAAACCTAACGTTACCTTAGCTCAGGTTGTTACAGTTAGCGAGTTGCCCACCCCTGCCTTGCATCGCTCTCGGCTAGTAGAAAGCAATTGCTAGTCATACACAAGGGTTGGGCGATATGTCGGTCACAGTAAAATAAAAAATAAAATGACAAAAATTGGGCCCCAAAACAACCCTTTAAGGTTAATACACATTTGCTTTGTACCATTGGCTAAAATCAACGCCATTTGTCATAATACATCAGTTAGTATCATGGGTCACGCTGTCATCAGGTAGTATTTTGCTAGCCATATTGTTAGCGAGCAAGCTAAGGTTAAACAGCTAGCTGTAACTTAGCTGCTGCATGGACCTGGTGTTCGTATCATGAGCTGATAAAGTGATTTGCAAACGGCAGCTAAATTATCAGCCAGATTAGCCCCGGGAGTCTGGACGGATTAGCTGACGTCATCCACTCAAGACAGCCCTTTGCTACGTTAGCTAGCCAGCAATTTGTCCGCGTTAGGAAGCAAGCTACGTGAACTTTGTGTTGGGCTCTGTAATTTGACGGTTGCTGGTCTTTTATTGACGGTAGCGGACCGGAACTGAGCGTGGAGCTGAAGAGAGGCTAAGCACTCAGGCGGGATCCTTCACAGTTCAACACCATGAATGCCTTCTAGAAAGACTCATCACTATGACGGCAGGAATTTTCACCCCGCCTTCGAGTGTGGCCTTTAGGAACACTTTTTGCCTTTTAAACATGGTCGGACCTCACTTCGTAGGAACTAGTTTGTTTCAAGCATACCACCATCTAATCAGACCAAGCTGCCAGGAACAGCATTGGGCTGAGAGGTGTACATTTTGGCGTAGTGGCCGCACTCAGTATTGCAAGATCACAAAAGTATTTTCCCCATACACAATCACTACAACAGGAACGCCTGTGAAACGATGAATAAACACCCCACAAAGTGCGTCTTTTTATTGTCTGATTTGATCCATTAGGTCTAATAAAATTAGAAAAAAACTCACAATTTCTCGAAGGGCTCTAGCGTATGTGCTCCTCACAATCAGTGGAGAAGCATGCTAGCAATAGAGCTAGCTCAGCTGCTGCACTGCAGTTGGTCACGTGACTCTCATCCGACACATTTTAGTGATCCCTCGAGAGCTTGACTCATGGTTCCTTTGTAGGGAAAGGGCTCGTCTGTAGCTTTTTGATGGGGAGTTTGAGATCGCAGGAAGTGGAGGAGTTAGGCTACCTTTCAGCTTATTGGGTAGTATAGAGAGTGGCCACATATTACCACCTCAAGATGTGGTCTGTTCCAGTCCGCATTGTGTTGCTGCGTGCATTTACACCTGCATTAACGTGCATCTTTCCTCATCCAGATAAGATATCCAGAAACAGATTGCACATTGATACCAGGAGCAACACAGTGCAATACTACAACAACTTTATTTATCTTATCACAGCAACAGAACATGACAACTCACAACAAACAGCAATATTAAACAACACTGTGACAACACTGTATATAATAAATAAGTGTAAGTTCCCTAGACATGTGCTGGTCCTAAAAAGAACCCAAGTCTGTCTTCCTCACTCCAATTATCTTCAAAGAAATATTAACAGTGTTCTTCGGGCCTTTTCTGTCCCCCACCAATGCGTTATAAAAGCAGCAGATCAAAGGAAAGGTCACAAGACTCTCAGTGAGAGATAGTGGCTAAGAATAACCACAGACTGGAGAAAAGTTTAAGCTTAGAAAGAAGGTGCACTCTCTGCTGGTCAGGGTTTATATTTTAACATCCCATTTTAATGTCACTGAACAAAATCATTGGGAGCGAGAAAAAACCCCAACCACGATGCATTTCTGTACCCTGGAGGAGTAGCAAGATGACTGCCTTGTTTACAGCTTCTGCAACTGTCAGACTAGATGATGAAAAGTATAAAAAAAAAAAAAGAGTCCAAAAATCGAAACATCATGACACGAGCAGGTATCAGAGGCAGTATTTCAATGAAATGATAGAGCTGCGCATTATTATCAGTAGGAGAACAATCTGCACACAATAACTTAGTATGGGGCCTTGGGCTCCTCCAGATGTTGGCGCATATCATTGAGGATGAACAGCTGGACGTCCTCGACACCCAGCGCCCATAACACTGCAGTGAATCATATTCAGCAACAGCTTTAAAGTTTTAAATAAAGACTCCTTTTGATCAAAGTGTTCACACGTGAACACGCATGAACGTTTTAACATCGTGTTTAACGGCATAAACAAACATTGTAATGTCAACCATGAACCGAAAAGGCATTCAAGTGACGTATAATCACACACATGTAATCGAATACATGACGTGACGGGATTTCTATGTAGGCAGATCTTTGTTAAAGCAGGTATTGAACAAGAGTCTGTGTTCGGTGTTGTGTATTTGTAGCCTGGGGACCGGACGAAATCTGCCAGCTCTTGCCCGGGTCAGGCCAATCACAACCGTTTATTTAATAAGGGGCGGGTTTTGATACAATGACTGACAGAGGAGCATTGTAGAGGCATTTTTGTAAAACCACCAAGATGGCTGCCGCTGATGCAGAGCGTCAGTATTAAACGAACTGGACGATGCGTTTTCTCTATTTTTCTTTACGCCGTCGCAGCTCGTTTGTGCACGCTGTCGTCTGTGTCCAGTTTTCCATCACTCAGCGATATGCCGCACTTTTCGTTGATCTGATTGGTTGAGGGTCTGTTTTTTGGTGCCCCAAGGCATTCTGGTCTGTGCCCGTTCATGACGCCCCTTGGAAATGGCCCTTTGAACGTAGAGGTTCCAGACGAATTAGTCTGGTGCTGCCAGGCTAGTGGATGTTTTATATGCTTCTCAAAGCTATAAGTCTGCCAAAAGTGTTTTAAAAAATATGATACTTATTATTACTTGTCTGTACCTTCCAAAACTGTGGCAAGAAATACATGTTTTATGATGTGACAACACTATGGTTAAGGTTTGGTTAGGTTTTTGCACACAAACCACATGGTTAGGTTAAGGGAAAGATCATGGTTTGGGTTGAAATGACCACTTTGTTCAGGTTAGGGGACCTTCATTGTCATGGTTACAATGGTAAACGCGCGGCCGTGGTTAAAAGAAAACGGGAAATAAACAGTTAAAGTCTGACGTTTCGTTGACCCATCCATCACGACCTCCTCCCTACGTGGACCACGACTCCCTAACGACGTACGAGGTCAGTGTGCAACTGCAGAATGGTTAAGGTTCGAGAAAGACCGTGGTGACAGTAGCTAAAAAAAGGGCTCATTATTGTTGGTCTGCGAGGGGTCAAGAACTCCGATCAGCTGCTTCTTTCATGCTTCACCAATCAGTGGCTCATACCTGAGTTGCTTGGCTGCCAGCTAATTTGTAACATCCACTCATATCCATGCCTTATTATAACTAGTAACTCTATTACTGCATTCAGTGCGTGAAGTGTGCGTGGTGCTGAATGCCAAAGACTCAAATTTTAGGGGGTGTCTCACAATTAAGCAAATTATATTTCTAATGATGTGCGTTGAAAGGTGTGAAGCAGCACAGAACATGTGACTCGACAGTGAACAGGTAGCTGTAGAAAAATATCCGACCTGGCTTGAAGCACGAGGTAACTAAATGTCTGCCTGCCTCCAAAACAAACAAATCAAAACAGTAAGTCCTGTGTTTTAATTTAAGCTTTTCTTTCATAATGCACCTCCCATGCAAATTACAAATGACGCTACATGCAAAACAATTTAATAAGTGTGCTGATTGCTTGTTTTATCATGAGATAAAGATAATGAAGAGAATAAATTACGCTTTTATTTCGGTGATTTTAATATTGGGATGAAGGTCTTGCATATCAATTCTGCTTAGGGGCCCCAAAAACACATTGCCTGGCCCTAGAAAATGGCTTCACGCGGTGCACCGCACATCACTTTCACGTAGTGTGAAGAATTTTAGGATGAATTGGTTGGATCTGTGCCCTTTTTGGTCTCTTTTAGGTCCTTTCAATGCAGCGTCTCAGAAAGATGAATTTGAAAAAAAAAACCAACTCAATTTTGAGTTGCCCTACGTGCATCAAATCAATTTGCAATTCAGATTATGGAATACAACTCTCAAAGCCAGACAGGCAATTTCAAATGAAGGAAGTACAAAATAAGACTTACCAATATCTGCTTTAGATTTGTCTAAAATGATGTTTTCACTATTTACCATCTGAGAGTTAAGGTGAACATTTCCTGCTGTAGTAGAGCTACTGTACTAACTCCTGTCTCCCTCCCTGTCAGGTGGTGGAGAGCGAGGAAGAGGAGGAACTGACACAGACGGAGGAGGAGGGTGACGAAGGTGGCCAGTTTGACGTCATCCAGCTGTACTCAGAAAGGGCCACCGTCTCCAACCTGGGCTCCCCCGGCACAGGGGGGGCTGCATCCCTTACCACTGGCCCTCCGAAACCCATGCTAATGTTCCTTCTGCTTCTGTCTGCCTCCCTCAGCTGGGGGTAGAACAGAGGATATAGAGAACACACACACACACACGCACACACACACATGCACATGCACATGGACACCTGCGTATAATGGACCTGCCAATAATCCTGGACTGATGGCTATGAAATCATAGGAAGCATAGTGAAGAAATGGACTTCACATTTTGTCAGTAGCGTCGCCTTAATTCCTCGCTTTTTTCCCTCGCTTCCTTTCTCGCTTCCTTCCTTCCCTCCTTCGAAGATGGCACTTTGTTCAACATGGTCCGACCGCAGCTAATGTCCCGGGAGCACTAGTCGTGGAAAGGGGTCCACATGCCGCCATCACCCAATGAGCATAATGTAGCCTACCGTGCAGACAGTAGCTGTTCATGTCAGCCCCCTACATTTGAATCAGTAGTAGTAGTAGATATGAATTTCTGACATCTAGCGGTTGGTGAAAAGAAATAACCAAGTGTCCACAAAATGACTGCAAAGCCACCATCGCTGGCAGTTCAACACAAACAAAATACATAAAATTCAAAATAAAAGTAGCTAACAAGCTATGATACATTTCCATTCATTTGGCGTGCCTATGCCTAAGGTTAGCAGAGGAGGAAACATCTTATAGCAAAGCATACAATACACTGGCATACTTTACCATGCTAATGAATTGTCATGCTAACAAACACAGCATGTTAGGCTGCAGACATGTTAGCCTACGAAACAAATGTTGGCATTTTGGGCTATAGCACAACATAAAAACACAACTGCTATGATGCTGTGTACTGTTGCAATCTTATAATTCAATTTTAATTTGATTTAATTTATTCATCAGTTGAGCAATGGCTCAGTTAAAAGAACGGACTTTCCCAAGCTGACTAGCTAACTATCTACCTTTAGCAGCTATGCTAACAACATAATTAAATTGCGGGCTATGCAGAAACATGCTCCAAACTCTGTCATTGGCTTATTAACATTTTACAACATAGATAAAGGAAAAAGTTGGCACATGCACACAAATGTTTTGGTGCGGCAATGGACTTAGCTAGTTAGCTTGATAAGGATACACTCCAAAGACAAACGTAGACTGTTTCGATACTTTCGAAATCAACCAGTACTTTTTAGGTATGAGGTATAACACAAAACAGCCTAACAAGCCAAACTCTGCTAACTAGCTTCCGTTAGCAACTAGCTTCATTTGGCTAATGGTCATTTTAGTAGAAGAGAATAAAACACAAATGGACGGTAGCTACATTTTCTAGCATGTAGGATCTGAATGGTAACTGGGTGCTTTGGATGTGGACAGCCCACACATGCAGAAAGGGCCCCACGGCTGCAGTCGGACCTTGTTGTCGTTTCTTGGTTTCTTATTTTTTTCAACTTATTGATGGATGATGATTTGTCCCACTGGTTGCGACGTACCTGTCTATGGGTCATCCTGACAATGACTGAAGGGGGGGGAAGGTGCTCTGATATACGACGCATCAGTCTAACTTTATCACGGTGATGAATTGGGGGGGGGGAGACGCTCTACTCCCTTACCGCCATCCCTACTCTACAGCCATGGTGAATGACAAATTACACACTTGTCTCTCATTGTTTAATGAACGTCAAGTGCCAAGTGTGTGACGCGCTCGTGTGTGTGTGTGTGTGTGTGTGTGTGTGTTTTGCGTGCACACGCAGGGATCAAGGCGGAGAGATTGCAAAGAAAATTGGGTGAAGCTTTTTGTTATAATTTGAGTCTTGCACTTCATTCGTTCCCACCCACGTCAGCAGAGCCACACAAGCTGTATAGACTCACACGCGCACATACATTTGCACACATACCGGCTGCCATGTATTGAGCCGATGCAGCTCTTTCTTGCTTTATTGCTCTATCCCCATCCGTATCTCCCTCCCCTGTGACTCAGGACCGGGAACCCGAGCTGCCACAGGCACCGATATGAATAAAGCCGTCATAATAAAAACAACACACCAGAAACAATATGAGCTCTAAAACGGCAGAACAAATCAAATAGCTCCCCAGCAGGTGAAAACACACACACACACACACGCACACGAGCGCTACTTCTGACACCGACACAGAGACAAAATGAAAAGAGTTTGAGAGCGAGTGGGAGCGCGAGATGTATGGAGGGGAAATTAAGAAAAAAAATAAGGCCAAGTCCCTGTGTGGTCTTTGTGCGTTTGATGTTTTACTTGTTTTTAGTTGGGAGGCTGATAATCAGTCCCTGACAACATCTCTTTATCATCTGACAGACTCCTGGGGGGGGAGCACAGTGTGTGTGTGTGTGTGTGTGTGTGTGTGTGTTGGGGGGGTATCAGGCAGTGATAGAAATAGTGCGAGAACAGAAAGGACCCTGGAGCACAAACATAGCAGAGAGAATCGCCGGCTCTTGATTTTCTATGTCTTATAAATCTTTTGCTGACACAATTTTTTTTCCCCTCGTTCCTTCCCTATTTCTTGGAAGCGTGTAAAATTAACTTCCATCTGCAGGGGTGCCAGTGATGGTGGAGGGCAAGGAGACGAGGGGAAGGAGAGAGGGAGAGAGGGGGGGGGGGGGCGAAGGGAGAGGAGCGAGGAGAGGAGAGGAGAAAAGAGGGGAAGAAGGCGAAAGAAAGAATAGGACGGGGCGGGGAACAAGGGGAATGGAGAGCAAGAGGAAAAAAAGGAGGAAACAAATTGGAGGGAGAGGAAGAAAAAATCAGACAGGAAGTGAGGAAAGTAAGAAGTAGACATTGAGGACGGCAGCAAGGAGAGGAGGACTAAAGAGGAAAGATGAGGAAGAAAAAAGAGGGCAGGAAAGGAGGGATGGCAGGAAGAAGGAAGGAGAGAAACAAATGAGGAAAAAGCAGAGAAGAGGAGAGAGTTGATAGGAAAAGTGGTGGCAAACAAGAGTTGAGAGAGGAGGAAATAGGAGGAGAAGAAATAAGAGGAAGGAGCGAAAGGATGGAGGAAGGAAAAAGCCTAAAAATACAAGCAGAGAGGAGGAGGAGGAGGAGGACAAAAAAAGGGACATGAGGAGAAGGGTGAAGGAGGAAGAGGAGGTTCGCTTTGTGAAGCCACCGGGGAAACAAACTACAAAGGGAACGAAGGGATGTCGCTGTGTACTTTAACCTCTCTTTCTCTTTCCTCACTGTGCGCCACTAATGCACCCTCACACACACACACACACTAATGCACACACACACACTCACGCTCACACTCACAATCTCAAAGGCCTTTCTGCCCGAACACGCCCCTCAGACAAAGCGCCTGTCAATCAGTGAAACAGTGATAAGAGACGGAGCTCTGAGCTCCGTCAGGCTCACCTCAGACACTTCTTGAAACATTCGGGCCCGGCTGAACGGCAAACGCACACAGTTCTGTGGGGAGGACTCTGCATTAACTAGGAGTCACAAACGGCAATCAGGCGCTGGGATCGCAAACAGAAGATACTGATTACAATGAAACATTCATTCGCTGTAATGACTGCAAATGTCTCCGTGAGGTGTTTTCATTAAGCTTTCACAGGGAATCATCATCAGGGCAGCTGGCAGCTCTTTGTGAAGGTTAAAGAAAAACACGTGCGCACCTTAAAACATCCGACCTGCAGGCAGAATGAGTAGGATTTTCGCCCTACACACCCGCCAAACCCTGCTAACTAGCTACCCACGCTCCCCAACTCCTTCCTTTGGTTAATGGTCATTTTTATTTAACGGTCATTTGAGTAGAAGAGAATACCTGGGCTGCCCAAAGGATTGACAAAAAACGATTGAGAGGGATTATTTTTATATGAGTCGATACATTTTTTTTTTCTTTTTTGAGGAAAATCCTACTCGTTCCGCCCGCCTTCAAATAATTTGGTGTCAAATTCGAGCTTGACGAAATATTTAAAGGATAAAGTGAAATACTCTTAATTTTTTTCTCTCTGTCAACAAATCCCCCATGAAAAGACCCAAACCAACACACTGAATGTATCCCACTAACTAAAGTATTGTGTGTGTGTGTGTGCGTGTGTGTGTGTATCCGAAGCCTGATATATCTTCTTCCTCTGTACCATAGAGCTCCGTTGTTGTCCGTAAGTCTATTAAAAACACATCGTCTGAGCCACGCTGTTGCACTGGGTGACATGTTCCTTCATCGCCATGAACACATACACGCTGTAGTTTATTGAAAGATAATTGTGAGATAATTCCATTTTTTTAAATTATTTTTTTCACTGCAAGTTTTCCTCATTTCCATTGTTTTCATATGATTGTCGCACTCTGAAACAGCGGAGTTTGCAAAGAACTGCTGTGTTGTTAAAAAAAAGTCTTTGAGACAACATTGCAATTATATAATGAACTCACTAATAATCACGAGCAATTCCTTTCACACGAGTAAAATGATCACAGGTTTTAGTGTGGAGGGAGTATTTTTGTGTTATAGTCTCAAGTCAGTAGTTGTAGCGCTCCTAATAATCTCTCGTTGAGAAGCTAGTTAGCTCAGTTAGCCGTGCAGCTAGAGGTCCTATTAACGCTAGCGCATGCGCGCGTGCGGGGGGGGGGGGGGGGGGGGGTAGTGTTGGTGTTCACGCCGCTAGCGCAGGAACTTTGGACCGCCCCAGGAGGAGGAGGAGGTTTAATAAAGCTTTATTTAAGCGTACATAAGCTAATAGGGCCGCTTTTAGCTGCACGGCTAAATGAGCTAACTAGCTAACGGCAGCGGCAGCGAGCAGCAGTGAGTGGTTACTAAGAGGACATGGGAGGGAAAAACCAGAAAATATATTCTCCATGAAACACGATGAAGTTTCCCCCAAAATCAAATAAAGTTATGAAGGTGTGTTTTGGTACGGTAATCAGTCATCAAACGGAAATGGTGCGCAGGGTTCATTCGCATACGGAGCGAGGAAGTGAGGTCGCATGTTCACACCAGGTGTAAACGGGGGCCTCTGTGTCTACCTTCCCACCGGGGAATGTGTCACCCCCCCCACTCCCTGCTGTGCCCACAAGGTCAGAGCCAAATTAGCGACGCTGTACTTATTACTCATGTGCATAACAATCCCCTCCACGGGGGTTGGCCAGTTGAACCACCTTTGAGGTGGACTTCAGTGTCACGCTGGCCACTGAGCTCTGTCTGTAACAGTGAGGCGACTCAAGAGTGAGCACGTAGTAAATCACAGTAAATTACCTCAAAAGGCGACGAGCGGCTTCCTTTGACCTCAGAATCACTCCCTCCATCCATCCTCCTGCATTACACAGAATTAGATAGTCAGGTCAGAACCCCTCAACACCCCTCAACACCCCCACCTCCTACCACCCAATAGCGGGGGTTAATTGAGATCAGCAGGGGAAGGGCGGGCGTCTGATTGACGGCTCTTTTTGTTTGTATTTTTTATTTTTTTGTTACCGGGCCCCGTGGTTCCCTTTTTAATTGTTGTCTCTTCGCCTGTTTGTCGCCAGGGCCGACAAGAGGGGTGGACGGGGAGAGAGAGAGAGAGAGACAGCGGAAGGGACAGAGACACAGAGAGAGAGAGAGAGGCGGGAGTGGACACCGGTGATTTACATTAATATGTACTGAAATAAACAAGTGGAGAAGCCATGCGTTAAATCAACTCAAGAGAGAGAGAGAGCCTCAAGGGTGAGAGAGGAATCGAGAAGGAGGGTGTGTGTGTGTGTGTGTGTGTGTGTGTGCTCGGGAAGAAGCGTTCTTTTTATTGTTCTATTACCGTGCAGCAGATTTACACGCACGCACATGCACACACACACACACACACACACACCATGTCAGATTTGAGCGTCTAGTGTGTCTGCTTTCTCTCTCCAGTATTTTAGTATTCTAATCCATCATTGGCCTGACATGGGGATGCTGTCTCTCTCCTTTCTCTCTCCGCCTATGTCTCTCTCTCTCTCTCCCTCCTTCCCTCCGTGCTACTGCACATACACGGCATCCAAACGGAAGATAAAGGCAGAGCAGGGGGAAAAACAAACTCCACAGCAGGGAGAGCTTTATCCAGAGAGATAAAGCAGCAGAATAAAGCGGCGACGGAGAGATACAGAAGGAAGCTGAGGAGATGGAAAGAGGGGGGCGGGGGGGGGCAGGGGACAGGGGAAGAAACAGAGGAGGAAGGAGATGAAATGGAAGTGGGGAAAAGGAGAGAAGAGGGGGGGAAAGAAAATGAAGGCAGAGAGAAGAGGAGGATGAGCTGTTGGTGGGATGGGCGAGAGAGCAAGAGATAGAGACAGAGGGAGAGAGACGTGTGTGTGTGTGTGTGTGTGTGTGTGTGTGTGTTGCAGTGTGTCGCGGCTGAAGCCTGAACCTCCCTGCTCCATTTCACACTCTGTAGGTCCTGACGCATCGGCGCTCAAAGACACACACACATACACACTCACATACACACACACACACACACACAAAGTCACACACACATATGCACACATGAGCTCTGTCCTTCTCTTGATTTCTAATTCACAAACGCACACACACACACACACGTTTGCCCGCCATTTGTCAGTCATGCACGCAGATAAACAAAGATGCACACACACACACACACACACACACACACACACACACGGTCACAGTTGCTAAACTGAAATTCCTGCAGATTTTGCCCTCGACTCTCGACTTCTTCCTCTTCTTCTTCTTCTTCTTCCTGGATCTCTGCTCTCAATCACATATTAGGGTTCGAGGAATATTAAAGGAAAAGCCCCCCCCCCTTTTTTTTTGTCCCGACGACCCGCTCCGATGCGGCGAGAAATCTGTCAGGGAGGTGCAGAGGCGAGTCAGGTCAAGGGAGAGTGGATACAACTAAAAAGTTAATTTATAAGACTGGAGGTTAACTTTTCCCCTCAAAGCCAATTAGAGTCTGCCGCGGCCTCAAGGTCCCGCCCATACACCTGCGAGCACACCACAGCTGCCAATCATGACGTCTCACCCCAAGTTAAAACCAAACTTATCAGAAAAACGAACACTTGAGCAAACATCAGTGTGATAAGAACTACCTGAAATGACAGAAAAATTTATTTGACGTGTACTTAGATTTTTTTTGTTTGGCTCATCCGCTAACATGGAGGGGGCGGGGCTTATGACCTATACTACAGTCAGCCACTAGGGGGCGATCGAGACGCTTTGGCTTGACTTTTTAGGAGCTAGCTGTCACGTCAGATGGTTTTGGTTTTCTTTTCCCACCCTTTAAGTGGGTTATCAGCTCCTTTTTCCAGGAAGGATGATGGAGGTTTCACTGGCGACATTTGGGGGGGGGGGGGCATTTTGTGATCCAAACATCTGTCGAAAAAAACTCTTCAACAAGCACAAAACCTCTCATTTCTTTTCAAACTCTCTAAGTGTTCCCGCTCGAAGCGGCGGCGTCTATCAGCCAAGCCTTGCACTTTTTATTTGTTAAATTGTGTAAAAAAAAAAAAAAAAAGAAAAAGAAAAAAAAAAGTGTGTAATAAGGGAATTGTGTGCAATGTCTTCTCATTTGACAGTTCATTAGCATTGTTTTGTATAATTTCGCTGAATTCCCAGACCCATATGAGAATATTTATGCTCCTGATTTAGTATTCAGTTGTATTCTTGTACGCTCTGACTGTAATCATTTCTGTACAATTAAATATATCTAGTGAATGAATTGTTTGGGACTTCCTGGAGCTTCCTCTGGGCCCCCCCCCCCCCCCCCAGGTATCCTCTCATGGGCTCCTGGGACTCCCTGAGAGCCACTTTACCGCATTGCCGCACATGAAATGATGTTTCCGATGTGTTTCTGCAAAGTGTGTGTTTTTTTGTTTTTTTTTGTCTTCTAGCTGAATGTTTTGTTTTTCCGCCACCGACGCAGATGCACAAGCTCGTCACCGTCGGCACGCATTGCCATGGTTACCCCAGTCTCACCTAGGTGGCTGCGCCCCGGGTGATCCCGAAAGGTAAATGGAGCTGAATGATCTTTGGAAAGGTCTGATTCTTTTCAATACGCCAACACCTGGCGAGGGCGCGGCGGCCATTTTCCCCTGCTTGACTGACTGAGCCAACCTCCTCCCTCCTCCCCCACCTCTTATCCCGGCAGGTGCCTGGTTGAATGGGACATCATCGCCATGGAGATTGAGGCAATGACACTCGCACGTGCCCACACACACACACACACACACACACACACACAGACACACACACACACACAGAGTCACAGACTCGGAAATGAGACTGGCTTTCATGAGCGAGCGGCTGCAGTCTGACTCAATGAAAAGTTGTCTCTCCAAAGGGAAGACAGCCGCGCGGATTGAGCTGTCACTTGAAGGGGAACTCTGCTCTGCTCTTTCATCTCTCCGTGTGAATATGGACCGGATCTCTCTTTCTCTTTTCATTCTGTCAAATGTAAACCTTTCCCTTCGGGTAAATCCAAACTAAAGCCCGGGGCCCCGCTAGACAAGCAGGTGGAGATAAACGCACTCCATTTAAAGAACATTGACCGAGGCTGAAAACACCCCTGTCAGCCCCTCCCTCCCTACGCTTCCTGTCTAAAGCATGTCAGTGTACAGTGCCAGAGTGAGGGAGACGCATCACCACGGGCCCCCCCACCCCCCTCTCTCTCTCCCATTTTAGTGTGCTTTCTGCCTGTTTCTGGACTGTTGGTGAAACTTTTGACTGTTTCTTAGGCACGTGAACTCCAACCCGGTCGCCCTCCCCCACACACAAATACAAACCAACAATATTCAATAGAAGATAGAAGTACAACAGTGACTCCAGTCGATAGATATCGGTGGTTGATTGCTTTTAAAACTGTGTTGGTGAAAACCTATATATCTCCCGGGGGGTTGTTGGGGAGGGGGGGGGGGGGCATATATGTGGCTCCGCATGAAATACTTCATTCGTTCACATTTTTGCCCTGCTGAATGTGCCCCCCCAGCCACCACCCCCCCCCCCCCCCTCCGAAGAGATATAACGCTCCATGCCTCTGCTGTGTTCACCCGTGAATATTAAAATAAATGTACAAGCTGACATTTCCTTACCTCGACCTCCGGCGTGTCTGCTCCTTCTGTAATGATTTCTTATGGATTTTTTTTTGTTTGTTTGTTTGTTTTTTTTGCAGCACCGATTTTACATATCTCACTGTTGTGTCGTGTTGTGCCTCTGTACCCTCCAGCACGTTTGGATTTGAAAGCCAAACCGTGAGATGGAGGTGTCACTCTTATGAGGCTTTCATTGAGGTGAACAGTGCAGCTCTTTTTTTATACACCCCCCACCCCCACCCCCTGCTCACATGTGTTTTGTTTCATTATTTCTTTATTAACAAAGAAAATGCTAATTACACCCCAAAGTAAACAAATATAAGAAATATAAATATAATCAGAGATGAGCAGCGGGGCTACACAGGTCTGGCGAGCTCACTTCCTCCTAACTTCGGGTCACACTTAAGACCCAGCTGACCCTGACTCGGGTGACATCACACGAGGACATTTTGTCAGACTTCACACAGCTCCCTCTCGAGATAGATTTAAAATGTATATAAATACTTTTTTTTTTTTTTTTTTTTCACACATACAATACACCTGGAAACACAACTTTGATGCGCACAAAATGGTTGGTAAGTGTCTATTCTACAAAAAGTCATACGACGGTACATTGAAATTCAGGGATTATGCATATTACATCACACATGCCACACACACACACACACACACGCTACTTGCAACAGTTACAACAAGGCTTAAAAGCAGCGGTGACGCCAGAAAGATACAAACATACACTACTTTGCAGATAAGGTGGTGAAAAGGTCGACAACATGTTGCCATGACTTTAGAAGTATTAGAAGAATGGCCAGGCGACGCTTTTTGGGCAGGAACACGTGACATTACCACATGAGTCTGATGTGTTAGTCCTGGTGTGATGGACTCGGATGGAGAGAGAGAGAGAGAGAGAGAGAGAGACAAACCACAACTGATCCCAATCCTCAGTTACCACGGGGTAGAACTTTTCTGCTTCCATAGCTCGCTGATGGTGGGAACTGTTGGGTCTCTGTGAATAATATTATAAAGAGTACCTGCTGTACATGTAAAAGTGTCACGAGATGACTTTTGTTGTGATTTGGTGCCATAGAAATAAAATTGAACTGAGTTGAAGTGCTTTCTCTAAATCTAACTCAAGGCCATTCAATTCACTTACGTACACCGTTCCTTCAAAAAAAAAAAAAAGGACACCTAATTACGAGGAACAATATCAATTTTGAAGTTTGAAAGAGGCGTACAAGCCCTCTAACAATACACCTCAACATTTGTTATGAGCAAACAGAACTGTCCTGTCACGCATATATGTATAGCCAAACGCACACGTACATCGCCCCCCCCCCCCCGCCTGGGAGGGCGCTTGCTGAGCATATGGCCACGGTAATGGGAACGTGCGTACTACGTGTGCGGCGAGCGCTGTAATTTTGAATCGACTTTAGGGGCAGATTGATTTCCCTTCAGGCAGTGGTTTTAAGTACAGGACAGATTGCGGCCCGCTAAAATGGCCTGATGCAGCAAGATCCAAGCCTCAGCAACAAGACCTTGATTCTGAGCTCGAGAAACTAAGGAAAACACTACTATGTTCTCTTTCTCGCAAGTTTAGGCTTCTATTTATCTAAGAACCTGCATGTTAATATTGGCCTAATGTAGGATATGTGTAACTTCTGCCCTCGTCATCCTGCCTTGCCACGGGGACCGCTCCTGTCAAACCGCGATGAGAATCTGTCAGTGAATGAGTCCAAGGGTGTTTTTAATAGAGCCTTGTCAGTGTGGGACTGATGAGAGCGCACCGATGGCTACAAACTCATTTCACGTTAGGGCGCAAAAGGAAAACAAGCAACCACACACGTGCAGACGCCGGCAGGAATGCGGTTGTATTGCTAGGCTATAGCATAACCTGCCGTTGATCACATTCACTCCCTTGTCCCGGAGCTACCTTTCGGCCTCCAAAGCCTCGCCCATTGTGGCTGCAGCCCTGCCCGGTCTGGTGTGACCTCTCTCTCTCCATTGTCCATGTTCAAGCACAAAGCCAATTTGTAAAACTGAAATCATAATTAGTCATCCCTATGTATCTCTTTAATTTCATAATACACAGCCACTCAGTTTCTTGCTTTTGGTTTGTTGCTTTTAAGTTTAAGTTAAATTTTTTTGTATTGCTATTGTAATTGTTTGGTTGCCGTATTTCCCTTTTTTCTAAACAACACGTGCAACAATCTTATAAATAACGTGTCATGTAATAAATATCAAATGTATGATGAATTGTGGTCCCCTCTGTTGTGGGCGGGGCTTAATTGTCCTCTGTTCTCTATACAGAATGCACATACATAAACATGAGTTGAATGAATTCCTGTCAATTTACTTGGCCTGTTTTACATTATAAATCGAAGCCTTTGGTAAACAACACATGCAACAAGTTGTGCAAATACTTGTTACGTGTAGCTGTGTAGTACATGTATGTGTTTACATAAAGGTATGTAATGTAATGCGTGCGTGTGTGTGTGTGTTTATGTCTATTCTATAGACGCATAGATGCATATAAACCAAGGGCCGGGTAGAAAATGCCTGTAGCTAGCTAAAAACATGCCAAAGGATTATTTTAGCTCCCTATGTCTAACCAGAAAAGGAAAAAAGAAATGATCCACTGAATGGCCAGAAGTGAAACTCATCACAACTATTTGATCGAATCACCGGGTAAGATTATCATTTAACCTAACAAAGATCAAAACCAGGCACCTGGCATTGCTCAGTTAGCCTCAACCACCACAGTTTGCCTGTATATACTGCATAGGCTGTATAAAAGAAGTGGACGTAGCCACCCGGTGGTTTTGTGGACTAGCGTTTTGGAGCCATCTTGTTTTTTTGGAACCAGAAGTGACAGGACGGGAGGGTGGAGCTGGGGATCCGAGAACCCGAGGACACTATGCGCGCCTACCTGCCCCGGCAACCTGATGATGTGAATTTTGCGATACATTCATCAAAATGCTCCTTTAGCCTTCAAACCTATGTCAGTGTGAAGAGTATCTGGCGTGAATCATTAAGTGCTGTGGCAACTCTGCACATTCTTCTTCTGTACAGGGACAACTGGGGTCCAACACTGTCAGATGGCTCCATTCTGCTCTGGTGGGGTTCGGCTCTTACGGGGGGAAGCAAAAGGGGCGATACGATTGGTCATCACCACGCCAGCTGTTAACGCATTATCTGCTGCAGTTAAGCTGTCCACCTCGGGCCACAAAAATTACCACAAATCACTCGCCACACCCTGTGCTCTTGTGCAGCGCGCCGTTGATTCACAATGATAGAGCCCCAGGTGTTTTTTTTTTTCTGCCGCATCCCTGTTGTGTGAAGGCCATTTGTGATGAAAAGTGAGCATTTATTTATATGCCGTGGGTTATGAACTTAACCCTTAAAGCCAAGAGTCCAAACGTCAAACAAGCTTTTGTACGTCGGGCTAATAAGTTGTCCTCGCGTGGGTCTAAAACAAGAGCAGTCCTCACAAAGGTGGAGGTACCTGAGCACATACACACACGCTTAGACACAAAGCTCCCTGTGAGGTCCATTCCGAGGCCTATTAAATAATCAGGTTTCCTCCCCACTGGCAAAAATCAGAACCAATCGGCTGCTCCTCAGCAAACTGCTGCGCGTGTGTTATGTGTGTGTGTGTGTGTGACAGAAAGAGAGTGAGCCGGCACATAAACGCAGGCTAGAGTCTTTATATATCGGTGTGTAGGTGTGCACGCACAAATCCAGACGTTTATGTTGTTGTTCTGTGTGTGTGTGTGTGTGTGTGTGTATGCGTGCTGCGTCTCTCCTACAGCGCTGCCATTCAGTCTCCGAGGAGCAGCTCCAGAATTAGCGCGAGTATTTTCAGCCTCCATGGCTCATCTCTCACCAGTGCCCCTGCTTGAATTCAGGCCTTAGCTTCTTTTTTTACCTCCAAATCCACCTCCATTCCTTTGATCTCGTACCACCAACCCACCCCTTCCCATTCTCACTGTACACTTTGAAACTCATTCTGCTTTCCTTTATTCCTCTTCTCCCTTTTACGCGCGGTGTGACTGATTTGAATGTTTATTTTGAAGTTGGACAGCCATACCTCGGCACTGACACGGCAAATGGCATATTCGTGCAATGTGCACAATGTAAAATAACACACAACAAAAGGTTTGCTCGAAAATTAAGATCTAGCCAACTGGAGGATCAAGAAGCATAATGTGGATACCATCCTGGTCTTGGAATCGTGTCACAAGCCCATCCTCCAACATTGTTACGTGGACTTGGAGAAGACTGTGTTCCTCAGGGTGTCTTGTAGTGGTGCTGGGAATTTACAGTTCTAGGGCCCTGTTTACTGCTTGAAGTGGACATGCAAGTTAAATTCCTGAACTAAAGTCCTGAAGTGTCTAAAGATTGCTAGATGCAGCCCTACCATTCCGAGAGTGCGCAGAGAAGGGGGTTTCAGCCACTGTTCAACCCCAGAGAAGCACTTCATCTGAAGCATAGAGATTTGTTCGTGAGTGGGGGTAAGATGGAGCATAAGATCAGTAGGCAGATTAGTGCACCGTCTATGGTGATGTGGGTCCTCTAGCGGACTGTCGTGGCGATAAAGAGGCTGATCCAGGTGGTAACGCTGTCAATGTACCAGTCGATCTACATCCAACCCTCACGGGCAGTTGTGAGGTTTGGATAGCGGGTGAATGGGTTTCTGGGCTCACATTCAGGGACAAAATGAAGACGTCAGATATCTAGAAAGAGCTCGAAGTATAACAGATCTGATCGAGAGGCCTCGTGGACACCTTTGCCGGGAGGTACAGTATTCTGGACATGTCAAATTGGAAGGATACCTCTGGACTGACCCAGAGATTACATATCCCATCTAGTCTTGGAATGCCTCAGGATCCCTCAGGAATGGATACAAAAAACAGCATTTAGATCAGGAGACACTGAAAACCAGGATCTTCAAAGTGGCAATAGACAACTTTTCCCCTCCAAGTGTTTCGAAACACAGCTGGATCGTGTCCCGGTTTCCTCAGAGCCTAGCAACTACCAACAACACAGGACACACTGTGTTTCTTTCCAAATTTGGATGAGGAAACGATCACCGCCCCCCCCCCCTTTGGAAATAAGAGCTAAGGAGCATGTTCTCTGAAGAGGTAAAAAATTGTCATAATTTTATACTGAGTAATAACATAGTTTGAGTATTGCTTCCCGCAAACAAGTAATTCACTACCTAGAAGCCCTGATCTCAGTGCTGTGATGAAGGCCCGGTAGTACAGTAGTGGTATAAATAGGCAGGTTTTGTGGTTGGCTCACTTAACTAGTAGCAATAACAAATAATAATGTCGGTTTGGAACCCTCTCAAGTCGACTGAATGCCCGTCCGAGGTTCGCCCTTGTTTGACCTCGGTTTTCTTTGCCTCCTCCATCAACAGGGCGCCTTTTCTTTCTCCTTCTGGGTGGAGTTTCCGCGGTTACTCCGGCTGTCTGACCGGCCGCAACTTCCACTACACGGGGATAGCTGCCATAGCTACTGGGCAAACAAAAGCGCCGTCCTCTTTCTGTTTTTGCGCGATGCTTGACGTTCCTCCTTTGCCAGGACGCACTTGGTGTTAAAGGGTTAAACTACCTTCACGAGCAACATCACTACTAACGAGTAGCTATAAAGTTTCTTCACATTTCTGTGGTATTTGCTCCAACCATCTCGTCGTAGTGCATCATGCCAATCGAATCAGCGTGAATAAACGGATCCAGGTCTGACCTTCAACACAATGACTTAATCAGACTCATGTATAAACCAATTTGAGTTTTTTTGGTCTCACTCTTTTACACTCCCCCTTCCCTCTTTTGTCCCTCCTCTTCTGCTCCTTCTCCGTCTAATCCTTCCTTCGTTGCCGTCACCTCCCTAAACAAAAGTGATTCTCCAGAGCCCCGGCGGACAAATGCAGAGAGAGAGAGAGAGAGGGAGGGATGACGGTGAGTGAGGGGAGGATGAGTAGTAGGCGGAGGAAACTAAGTAAAGCTTTTAATCTGTAAATGGAGAAGGGTAATGGTCATTTAAGCATTAAGATATCCCCTCTGTCCGTCTGCTCTGTTTGCGTCTCCTTAATGCTCCTTAAACATTTATGAAGGCTGATAACAAAGAAAGACCGTAGCCACGCAGAGTAATCAAATCACTGCTGGTTACAGGGCTCTACTCGGAAGAGTGGGGGAGGGTGGGGGGGAAGGGGGGGGAGAAGGAGCGAGAGCTGGCTGGGAATTAACGGGAGAACACAGAGTGACAGTGTGAGAAATAGAGACATAAAGGGGAGAAGACAAAGAAAAATATATTAGCTCTTAAAATAGTCATCTCGCAATGTGCAAATAAACTGCAGCGTGTTGCTGTCAAGGAGAATATACCACAATGTATATTACACTTCCCCTAAACACATCTCTATGTCTCTCTGATGCCCCCCCCACAAAAAAAACACCATCTATTCATTTTACAGAGTGTGTTCACTGAAATTCATGACTCACTACATTCACAACTGAAGGTAGTAGATTTTTACAAGCTACGGTTTTGGGATGGCTATTAAGTTAGATAATACCCAGCGGTAAGTTTTATGCCTTTATACCTTGTGGTAAGTTTTTTAATATGACAATGTGCGGAGCAGCGGCGGTCAATCACGTTTCATGAAGCGCAAAGAGGGAGAAGGTTTCCGTTCGCTCGCGTCGACTTTGCTGACTGAATCACCTTCAAGGTCAGATCTGTAAAATGATGGCCTCTTTCCTTCCTTTATTGACTTTTTACATGTATTATGCGGATTCGAGACTCTCTTTATAAAGGTTCATGTTATCAGTAACTGTAGTTTGTTCATTTGTTTCATTTCATTTTTTTTTATTATCAAGATTTATTTTGTAATAATGTAATGCCAGCTTGTGTCATGGGATTTGAATAAAGACTTCACCACATTGGAATTAAAAAAAACGTGTATTTGAGCGTGGAGATTCATTTTTGTCCTTGGGAACAAGGACTCTGATGTAATATTAACTTGCAATGTTCATTATTTCGAACATATCGAAGGGCCTTCTTCAGAGAAACGGAACGTGACCTGCGCCGTTCCCGTCCCATACTTGAGGCTCGCCCATGACGCTCAAGCAAGTCGAATTCACTGAAGAATGCTGGACCATACGGTCTCTACCATGCGGCACCACCGGGGCGCGTATGGGGTTCTTTGCGCAGTCGTGCATGGCGCAGTAGCCGTGCATTGGAGCGCTAACTGTTCCATCTCGGGAAGTGGGGGTGCGTTCGTGGTACCCAGTGAGGCATAGACTGGATCCTGGAATCGCCCTTATCCCGTTATCAATAGCCTTAGGGGGGGTGAAGCCTATACGATATAGACTATTAGCTACTACTGTAACTCCAGGTTCTATGAGTAAAAGCGCAGCACTTTGGGCCACACTGGTTCCTTAAACAGCTGAAAGGAAAAGCTGTTTTTGGGAGCCAATCGTCCGGTCGCAGTCCGGTTTATACACAAGGTTTCAGTGCTGTGGTATTCGTATCTATACAACCAATGTGTTTATGATTAAATAGTTTACAAGAGCACAGAGTTCTTCATAGATCTAGCCTCTTGATTTTGCTTCAGGACCCCTGTAGGAAACACTGTACTTGCTGATACTTGCAGTTTTTGCCGGGCTTGCTTAAGATAGCGGAAAGCAGAAGAGTTAGGTGACCTTTCAACTTAGTGAGTGATATATTTAGAGAGGAGACCTGGCTGAGGTCGGATCACATGGGCGCAATGAGTGTCCCACAGGAAATTTACCTCGAAACGCAATATTGTCCTCGTTTCTTTCCACCAAGTACAATGACGACATGGTGCCAGTGCGCTTTCTGCTGTTTTGACTGCGCGCACATCCTCGACGGACTGTAAAAAAAGAGGTCCTTTCTAATTGGGGCCGGTTTAAAATTGCGTCATGAATGATCAGTTCAGCGTGACTAACGTTTAATCACCCACATTCCTCGGGAATATTAATCCCCTATGAATATGACAGCTGACAGCGGAGGCTACTCTTCAGAAAAAAAAATCCACCTTATCAGACTGTTATTTTTTTTTTTTTTGCTCGTGGCACTGGTGAATGGATCCGCAGCTGCACACCACAGCAATCTCACTCCAGTATCTCACTGTTTTTTGTTTTTTTTTAAACTGAATGTGGCGCGTCCATCATATCAGATGTGGGGCGTTATAGAGATGTGCGGCACAAGTGTATCAGAGATTATGTCACTTTCTCCATATGTGATGATCTTAGTTTGGAATCATTTCTTAAAGTATATATATATATATATATATATATATATATATATATATCTCCTGGCCGTTCCTCTCCTCTCGCTCCACTTTTCCCACTTCTGCTCCCCTATCCAAATCTCCCTCCGTGTGACCAGTGATGGGTTTTTGGTTTGTGCTGATTCACAGCAGATGTGGCTGAGACAGCGCGGCCAGGTAACGGCGACTGGGTCAGGACAGATAAAGATGAATTTCCTTCCAAAAGCAGGTAGAGATAGCGGCAAAAGTACACCGCCTCATATATATATATATATACGATCTGTATGGCCCATAGGTTGGCAGTTGGCAGCAGCTCAGCCAGTCATCCAGCTGGCGGAGGTGGGGGGTGGGGGGTTACTCAGGGTTAAATGGAGCCAATCACAGACAGAAAAACAGCATTACACACCACATTAGGCATCATCTCACCACTCTCTCTCTCTCCTCCTTTCCCCCCCCCCCCCCCCCTCTCTTTCTCTCTCCCCAGGTGTGCAGCCAGCTGATAGCGTCGGCTCTATTTGCACATTCACTTGAAATTCCCCAGAACTAATAGATTCTACCAGATCCAACTAGCTCAATACTGCTGATCTGCAGCTTATTACAGCCAACCAGCCAACTAGCCAATCATTCAACCAGCCAGCCAACCAAGGACCTGAACTGCAAATACAATATGAATATGAGGTCTGGAGTGTAATCTATAAAGGCAATTCTTTATTATTGTTTTACGATAAGCTGAGGCAATGCAGAGAGCTTAATAAACGTCCCCCGGATGACTGCCGGCTGCGCGGCAAACACACTCCATCTCAACAACAGAATGTATTAATCTCGTATATTGCTGTGGTCAGATAAACATACACCTTGCCTCCACAATGCAGAGGTAAAAAAAACCCCCAACACATTTTCAGGTGTGAAGAACAGCATACGCGCCATGTACCTTGGAATGATACGGCCGATTGCAGTATTCATGGCTCAACGCGTAGAAGGAACTTTTTTTTTTTTTTTAAATTGAGTTCAGTGTGCTTTTTGTACATGAAAACGTAAGTGAACGAGTGAGTGAGCCCAAGCTGTGAACGTTAAGATGACAACGGGCATGGAGAGAATTATAGCAGTTAGGGGTTAATAATATAGAATTTGACAAACAGATATGTAATCTATGAAACGGACTCTGTATAGATTGAAGAAGTTGAAACTACAAAAAAACGAAACAAAACATAAAACGGCATGGATCGGGAAAACGCCAGCTGCACACAATGTAATATGACTGTAATGACTTTTTGGGCCTTTCATTCAACAGATTAGAATTGATGCTTTAAGGTTCAAATACTGTTGGGTAATTGGTAACTTCGGTACTTATGTACACCACTTATTATGTAGATGTTTTTGGGGTTTTTTAATCTCCACTTAGCACAAGTGGGTCTTGGGTGGTTGGCTTCATGCAATCTGTAAAAATTAGCAAGATATCCTGCCTGGCCCGAACGTAACAGCATGGTGGCGCAGTGCTTAGCACTGTCACATGGGAGGTATGGCAGGGTGGAACAGGTTGATGGTTCAACCCCCCCCCCCCCCCGATCCTTGCAGAGCGTTTTGTTGGCAGTGAAGACACAAACAGGAAGTGAGCTATAAATCAAAATTGCTCAGTGGGTAGACAAGTCCTAATTGTACCTGTGCGAAGTGCACACAGCTTGGAGCCTTGCCGCTATATTTGTCAGGTAATGATGGACAGATGCAGTTGCGCTGCCATGGTATCCATTGCAACCACTAAACAGCACATAAGCATTCCAGCTGCTGTCCACAATAACATTCTGTTCTCACGTGTAGCTGGTATTCATTTGAATTGAATTGAATTGTATTTATATGCACATACTTTACATATAGAGCAGGTCTAGACCGACTCTTTATAATGTTATTACAGAGACCCGACAGGTCCCACCATGATTTGATGACAGTGGCAAGGAAAAACTTCCTTTTAAGAGTGGGGGGGGGGTCATCTGTTTGACCAGTTGGAATACAACTAGCATGAGTGTACAGATCACTGTGTATTAAGTGTGTTCTGGGCTCCATTCGGAAAGCCTTTGCTTTTTTTGTCAGGAGGGAAGGTGCATTCACGGCTGTGAGCACAATAACCCAAACTAGACACGTCGTCACTCACCTCACGGAAACCACAGACAAGGTCTTCTCACTTGAGAATAATCCACATGATTCGTCTGAGCATTTCTTAATGTATGACCGAAGACGCGGACTTGGGAGATGATTAGATCACGTCAGCTTGGCTTTGTTAGAAGTCCCTTGCAGGGTTGCTCTTGACTGTCAGACAGTTAAAAAAAAAAAAAGGAGCTGAGAATGTGGGTTCTGTTTTCCTTTCATTCATATTAAACCACAAGACCAAAAGAACACAAATCACAGTGGGTGTATCATAAACTGTATGGGTTGCGTGTACCCATACTGCATGTAATCTTTATTAAGACACACTGGTTAGAGCAAACAATCAAAGAATGCATTAATAATTTAATTTGCAGAGCGCATCAACGATTTGCAAAACACCCGTTTTAGAGTTTTAGGCAACATACGTCTGGGTTTCTCGCCATGCTAGGGGCACGGTTCGCGATCCCCGGAGGACGAATCCTGCTGGCTTCACTGATTTGAGCCCGCTGATGGGTGTGCATGCTCTGTGGGTTCAGAAATGTGGAAGCAGGAGGAGGCCTGCTGAGTGCTGTGTGTGTGTGTGTGCCCAGGGGGGCATCTTTCATAGGAATCAATGGGCCATCTTGGAACAGTAAATGAACAAAGCAGACAAAGGGAACAAAAGGGAACCTGCACAATTTATACACATGCTACCAAACAAGACTCATCATCATATATATATATATATATATATATAATATAATCGTACCTATTACTGAAATCTGGGAACACTCTTCTGGATCCCTGCTCAACCTATACACACCTGCCATCCATGAGCTCATCACATCTGCAAGCATATCAGCCCATTCTCTCGCCAGATCATTGTACCGCGGTAGTCACACACTTCCGGCCTCTGTAGCTGCAGAGAACGAATTTTCAAGTTGATTGCCCGCGTTGTTATTCATTGTGTCTTTTCTTGTGCCCCAGGATCACCTCAAACCCATCTTCATCCCCTTGTAAACCCCTTTCTTACTACTTCATCCCTGCGTCTGTGTCCGGCGCTCGAGTCCTCCCAGCCGTAACAGATTGGGGCGCGGGAAACCCGAGAACATCTTCATCTTCCTGTCGTGTTTATTGTCCAATCGAACCACAACCACGCACGCTGCCAGCGGACGAGGCACGTGTATCATGCCATCACGATGAGGCACCGTGACTGTTGAAATGCTAATATGCTGTCGCGATGAAAGGCTTGTACATGAATCGGTGCGCTCCAGTCAATTAGTCCCTTTCAAAGATACATGAGGTAGACTGAACTACCTCAAGCTAAATGTTGCTGTAGTTGTCATCCGCGGCGTCTCGCTGTCGGTGAGGAGAGCGATTACGACAGCTTAATGAGGACCACGAGACTGAGTTTTGTTGCTCAAAGAGTTTGCCCATGACATGGACTTTTTAAACAATGTGTTATTGTGACATTGCGCCACTTGTTCTGTTGGGGAATGGAGCGAGGAACGAAGGGGAAGGGGAGAGGAGAGAGGAGAGAGGAGAGGAAGACGTGGCCAAAAGCGAGAGGAGGTGGACGGGGAATGCGGGAAGAGAAGGGACGCAGGACATGTGCGAAAAAGGGTGAGGAGGAAGAGTGAAGGCGACGCACGAAAGCGAGAAAAGAGGGAGGCGCAGGTGCAGAAGAGCAAAGCAGAGGAGGAAGAAGAAGAAGAAGAAGAAGAGAGTGAAGGCAGAGAGGTAATGAGGGGGACAGCAGAGAGAAGAACGACTACAACGCTCATTAAAGAAGAGAAGAGCCCCATTAAACAGCAAACCGTCCGTGTGTGTGTGTGTGTGTGTGTGTGTGTGGGGGCACGTGTATGTGCATCCGATATGTGTGTGTGTGTGTGTGTGTGTGTGTGTGTGTGTGTGTGTGTGTTTGCGCACACCAGTGGCTGCAGGGCTGTTGTCTGTACCTCATAAGTATAATGATGGCACATAAAGGAACTTCATGGCATTACACACACACACACACACACACACACACACACACACAGGCGGTCCAGACTGCAGTGGCTCCTAGCTTCTAATTACATATTGATACAGCAAACAACACAAAGCTAGTATCATAAATGAACAGAACTAAAAAGCTGTACACCGAAAGAAAGGGATAGTCAGTCTGACACACACACACACACACACACACACACACACATCAGCAGCAGCAGCAGCAACTATTATAATGCCCAGAAATTAATGAGCTGAATTGTAACTGTAATATGGATGTGGCTCCGCATCCTGACGAGAATCCATAAAGCAGATCCTTTATTATGGTTTTATGAAGAACTGAAGCATTGCAGAAAACTTAATAACACTGTGTGGCTGACTGACTGGCTACGTGCCTGACATCTAGCTGCATGGCAAAAAAAAAAAAAAGTTCTGATTGAACTACTTGTATTCAATCTCAAAATCTTTTTTTCACCCCCCCCCCCCCCCCCCCCCCCTCCTAAAACAAGTGAAGCAAATTCAGAGTGAAAATGCGGCTGTGACAGAAGTTTAATTTCCGTGATGCCGACGGATGAAGGCTTAAAACAGCCAAAAAAGCCTTTCATCTTTTTCTCTGGGGAAATAATAATGTGATTTCTCATCGCGGATCAAATGTTGGCGGAGGGACCCCCACTACGGGCAGTTAGGAGGCAGTCCACAGTCATTGGTCGATGTCACACAGCTGGATTTGTTTCAAATTGTTTTGCCTCGAGAATTATTTTTAGGCTCTCAAGTGCGCGTCTTCCGTTCAGTCAGGTTTCCGAGACTTTTAATTCGTTTCGTTCTCTCGTCCACTTCTGTCTCCGCATTCCACTGCGCCTTAAAGACTGTACTTAGCTGGGAGTCAGACAGCAAAACAGCCCTGCGCTAAAACATTTGTTTTAACCAGCGGTGTGATCCAAGAGGTCTTGTTGAAGCAACGGATTTCGTGCATTTAAGGGCTTATCAGATAGTAATACTCACAGACACAACTCTGGAACGTTATCACGGTAGCTCTCATCGCAACGGTCACAAGGTAAACAGCTACAGCGTAGTAATCTATCAGGAATGTGCGCCTGCATGTATGGGATTGGCCAACTCTTGCCGGATGACCGCAAAAGTTGAGCCGGGTTCAACTTTCTTTTTTTTTTTTGCGAGATGACCCAGCGCTTGTTTTTGTTTGTTTGTTTGTTTTTTGTTGTTGCCAGAACCACCTGCGCTGGCACCCAAATCAATGACGGCCAACGGTCTCACGCACACCGGCACTTTAAGCTAAATGCCACCATGTCAACATGCTAACAATGACATTGCCGACAGTCTGATATTCATCAGGTAATGCAATTCCAGAATTAGCGCTGAACACAATTCACCAATAGTTATGGTAAACGGACGGCACTGGCCATGAGGGCGGCCTGCTCTAGGACACTTTGACATGTGGACAGCGATCGAAAAAAGCCACACTGCGGGCGGTTGTGTCGGTATGTTGCTCCAAATTCCTGAGTTCATCAGAAGCCAAAGGACAGCAGTGACAGTGGGTTACTTACCCCTTAGACATGGCAGGATTGTGTCGCTCCTGTCCTGTGCGCCAGTGGCTCATGCTCACTTTCGTCTCGACTAATTGCTAGAACAAGGGTGAGGCCATGCCGATCACGCCACTGAGCGGGGAACGTGCGCCCGCAAGCGTTCGGTACAAGTAGCAATATCACTCTGAAAAGCACATTTCTATTGGTGTTAGTATCAAAAGTTAAAGTACTCGTTCTGCAGAGTAGCCCCGTTAAATTATTATTATCACTATTCCAGTATTGTGAGATATATATTATTAGATATCTCGTACTACTGGTATGTTATTAAAATTGTTGGGCAGTTTATTGCATAATGACGCATCGTCTTTTATTAAGTTGATCACGTGTTTTTTCGTATTTGAAATCATAACCTGCAAAGTGACCAGTGGCCATGGCTGTCAGGTAAATGTCGTGGAGTTAAAAGCACAGCATTTGGAAGTGATGTCATATTGTGTTGCAGCAAAAAAACGTTGAGCCGGCATGTGTGTTTGCAAGAGCTGTCTGCGCGGGCGTCTGTAACAACATGGAAGTCAGGTGAGAAGATCAGTGTCCGCTTCGTCTCCATGTGGCCAGCACAGAGATAGATTCAGGAAGTGATTAGCCTAGCTTTGCACAAAGACTGGAGGCAACGGGGAAATTGCTCGCCGAGCCAAGATAAAAGGGAAACGATATGCCCTTCCAACATCCAACCGAAGCTGTCTTTAAAAAAAAGCCTTTACAACAAGCTGCGCTTCTAGAAGCTCTGCCAAGTGTTCGGAGAGTGCTGGACTCTATTAGCCTGGAGAAACACAAAAGAAATTGCCACTGTAATCTTCACACTGGGTTGTCTTTTCATCTCAGGCGTTACCCTCCCCACATCTTACAGCTGCATGTTCCCTTGCTGGTCATCTTAGATCTCCTGCTTTCTCAAAAAAAAAAAAAGGAAATGAGTAGTGCTTTACTCAAGTGCACTGTGACGTAATAACAGCAGATTAGGGCCCATTAGAAACAGGCTGGCTTTTGTTACTATAATTATCAGGCAAAGATCGGAAAATTACATTTAATTTTGCTATCACATTATTAACTATACTGGTGTCCCATTATGTACTGCGATTATAAACCTTATCAGGCACTCACAATGTACTTATGAGGCATAAAAAAGGGGGGGGAGAAAGAAAGAGAAAAAGAAACAAAAGTGATAGGGATAAAGATATGAGGAACACAGCGTAGGACAGGGGTATTCAACTAAAATTCGAGGTCCAGAACGTCATAATGTCTAACCTGCGTTGTGAATTATGACCATATTTATTGTCACTTAACATTGAACTCTACAGATATATAATACTGTAGATATGTATAATGTTCTTCTCTCGTTAAGTAAAAGAAGGGCTGCATTTCAAAATAAAATAGAGAAAATAAATAAAATAGTTTTAGAAAAATTTCTAAAATAAAGTGCTTAATTTTAGAGAAACAAAATAAAGTGCAGCAGCAGTTTAAGTTTCCCTTTTTCTTTGTTAACTGTTTCACATCTTAACAGTCTCAACCAATTTCACAATAAATGATGTGTCTTCTCTCCCTGTATCGGTCACTCGCCTCTCACCTCTCTCGTCTGTCTGTATTCAGAGTCGCAATGTTTATCGCCCGGAATGCACAGATTTGATTGGCTGAGTAGCGTCACGTGGGCTGGCGTAACTCGTATGCAATTGATCTGTGAGTTTCCTGATCTGCTAAACCAGCGCCGTAAAGACTAGAAAAGCTGCGCCGGTTAAAATAGAAGTGCCCCGTCAAAATTTTAAATCCCTTAATAATTTAGTGATTATAGGTTTGGGTCCGCATAGGGTCCTCATACAACATGATCAGATTCAGACTTAGACAACAGTTCCTTAGGGGACTCATACGCTGATAAAACCCAGATGAGATTTAAGAAACTTATATTTACACTTATCCACATACTGCATATGTTGGCCAGATCACAAATCTGATCGCAACCCGTCTTTGTCGTGCCAGGCTACGTGCAAATCAGGGTTGGCACTCCTCCGGTCCAGAAGGAGGCGGTAATGCACCTGAACTATCAGCTTAGCAGTTTGGTTACAACAATTTAGCAGTGAGCTAACAAACATCCATGAACTAACGCATACACGTGAATGAATCGCATTTATAAGCGACGAGCGAGACAAACGTTTTTAGCGTCTTCGCCGCTCCCTCACCCATACAGATTCAAATTCAGTGGCTGAATCAGGGATCAGATGAACGCTACAGCAGAGAGACAGATGCATTTACACCTTTTCAATATCTGGCTAGAATGCGCCTCAAACCTCCTCTGGAGGTGGTCGCATTTCAGTCCGTCTTGAATGCTTCTTGGATGCATTTACACATAGGTTTCCTGAGATCAGATAGATATCCGAAGTGTGTATGGGGTCACTGTCTCAACAACTTAGATCCGTCTAAGAGTCTGAAGGATACAGTGAGTTCTCTTACTTCTTTCAGTCCCAAATCCACCCTCAGGAAAAACTCAACTAACCCATTTTTAAATCCACTACTTGAGGATCGGAGAACAGCAGAATTGTTAATCATTTGTTTAACACAATGATATTGGTGTGCCTCAAAGGTTCTGCCAGCTGGGCTGCAGACCTGAAGACACAATAAGCTCCAAATAAACTTGTTCACATGAAGTGTCACCTGAACACGTCTACCTCCACACTACTGGACAGTGGCCGCTTGAGTTGGGCATACTTTTCGGATCGTCAGTTTCAAAAAGTGACATTTTCGGATTTCCAATTACGAAGTCATAAAGGTGTTGGGGGAAGGGGTTGCACACGTTGTTTGATGATCCCACAAGCACTTCGCTTGAAGCATGCTGACATCTTTAAAGGTATTGCTACTCAGAAGCTAGCTTAGGCGTGCATTCGATGGCGAGATGGTAACCTTGGAGTGAAAGTTCTTTGATGCTACCCAGTCCTGGTGAGATATCCTCGTGTTCCTGAGACTTTTATATTGTTGTCAGGGTAACAGATACTTTATAGCGTGTGATTCCATTCGCCATGAAGCCAGTAGTACAGGTTCATTGGGTCATAGTCCAAGGGTCTAAGGGTCCCTTGGTCGGTCAACGCCGCTGGTAGTTAGTGTAACCAGTTAATGAGAGGTATGACATAGGTTGTTAACTCAGAGCTTCGTACAAAAGTATATATAAATATGTCCTCTGTATGAACATGCTAGTGTTGTGACTTATTGAGACGCTACTAAGAAGTTAATGAGTGGATATAATGTACTACGGTGCTAGATTATAAAATGAAATAAAGCATTCGTCAAACAAGCTTAGGTAGCTGTTCTTGATTTTTTCTTTACAGTGTGCTGTGTCTATGCCAACTGTACGGCTGATCAGTACACATCCCGTTAATATCCAGACAACAAATGCCGACGCAGAAACAGACGCAAGCCTGCTGTCCATCATCATTCCTCCACCCAACACATTCAGGGTTTTGCGAGGGGGCACTTTTCAGCTACGCCGCTGACTTGGCTCCTATTTGTGGAAAAGGTCTGTTTTTAACTGAAGTTATCTTGAGCAAACAGTCACGTGTTGAAAACGTTGACCCTTGACCACTCCCGGTTGCCTTCTCGTTGAGACTAAACGGCTGTTGATGAGGAGCGGCAGCTGCTTGGCGGCAGAGGATGCATGAAACCAGGCTGGTTAAACGTGAGCGTGGATTTGTCTTTGAACTGACTCGTGAACACAGTCTGGCACCTGCGGGTGTTTAAGCAGTTTTATTTTAAGTTAGCGTGCAAGAATCGCCTGAATGCTGTGCACTCAAATACCAACTCAACGGCCACAGTTGAATGTAAGACGGGGTGTGCTGCGTCACATCAAACACTAACTTCCCATACATTGTGAGTTTATCTGAATGTGAACGACCATACTGAGGATATTTAAAGTTACATGCAGAATGCATTATTTAATCCAAACTTCACTGACTCCTTTGATGCCATTCCTTTCTCGTGGCAGAGTTTTTCCCCCCACAGGAGAGCATCTGGCGTGTTATCTCCCAGTCTTAAATCATGAGGCAGTGTGAAGGGATCATTGTGGCAGGGGGCTCAGAGCAGACGACATACTCTGGCACTTTATTATCTTTGTTTGCTTGCTGGGATGCAAGTTGTGTATTTTAGAGAAGCACTCCTTGGCTTTCTTATAGATAAATTGAGCCCCCCCCCCCCCCACAAAAAAAAAATTGCCTAATTTCACAACATTTCCCATGATTGGCATTTTGAAACTGGGCTGTGAACTATGTTGGGCTTCAAAAGAACAGAAAAGTGGGGCACTTGTGGGCACTGTAGGTGTCCAGTATATGCGCGTATGAATCTTTATCCATCTACAAAGTGAACTGACTATTCTGAATCACCGTGAGTGGAGCTCCTCGCTGCTAACTGAGAGTGTTGTTGTCAGCCCAGACGTGATTTGCAGTGTGATGCTTCCTCGTTAAAAGCCTATAAAAAGACAGCAAAAGCCACAGAAACAATCATACAGTCTGATAACAGCGAAAATGAACGTGTCAGCTTGGACTAACATCAGGCTGAACTGGAGGCAGCCAGAATCGATGCTGAACGTCCCATTTACAGCGATTGCGTTCACTGTTGTACATACTGAAGTGCATTTGAATGGTGTTGAACCAAGAAAATCAACATAGCTGAACACACGCGCTTATGATCAGCAAAGTCATTCGTGATTTCTACCTCTAGGGGGCACCGTTGAGCACTATAATGAATTCACTGAGTGTGTCTTTAAAGCTGCTAAAACAGACAAAGTTAGCAACTAGCTGGTGGACATAGTGGAGCATTTAGCAGCTTAAAGAAAAAAGCTTAATGCTAATGTCAGGATGCTAATGTAAGACGAGATTTAGTTTTGTGTGAAGATTATTTTGGTTTAATGATTCTCAGGTTTAATGAGATATTGGCATAATTTAATAATAACCATATATATACAGTATGTATGTATGTATATATATCATGTTTGGTTGGTTGAGTGTTCAGTTGTCCTTCGGTGGGAGCGAACATTAATGTAGATGAAGTTACAGAGATGAAGCTGTCCCCCATGCTCTTACTTCACCCACCTCTCAATCAAGTAAATTAATTTAGTAATTATTAAGTTTAGTTAACGCTGACATGCTCACAATGACGTGTTGACATGCTGCCGTTTAGAAGGTAATGCTCACCAAAGTACTGGACAAAGTAACATTTTGACCTGATGACGGCAACACGTGAAAATTCAGGATATCACCGAAGTTATTGCAATTCATCCTGTGGGGAACATGAATTGAAGTATGAAATTTCATGGCAATTTCATCCAATAGTCGTCCAGACATTTCACTCTGATCCAAAACTGTAGATGTCTAGAGGAAAGCCAGGAGAGGCCTCTGGAGGCCATGAATATCTGCGCCAGATTAATTTGCAAGCTTTCTGATATTTGTCAAGATATTACCTCAAAACCAAAAACGTCATCCTCACGGTGGCGCTAGAGGAAAAGTCAGGAGATCACCAACGTATCTGTAGGATTTGTCCCCTGGGGACCATGATTGTCTGAACCAAATTTCATGGCAATCCATCAAACACTTGTTGGGACATTTCTCTCTGGACCAAAGTGGTGGCCTGAGTGACCGGCCATCAGATGGAAGTGAAGTTGTCCGGTACGTGACCAATAGATCAATCTATCGAACCGAAAGACGACAGGGAATGAATGAAAAGACGGAGATAAAAAAAAAGAAGAGAGGAAGGTAACAGAGGGAATGACGAAAGACAGAAGGAAGGGAAGAGATTAGTGGGGGGAGAAAGAAAAAAAATCTAGGACAAACAGACGGATGAAAGATGAGTAAGAGATGAAGCGGAGACAGACAAAAATTATTGGGGAAGGCGTAAAGGGACCATAAAAAGATGAAAGCGATGTTGTGTGCGTAGATCTACTGGACAGGCAGTGTGTGTCTGTAAAGGGGTGTGGGTCAAGCAGAGTGGAAGATGGGATGAGTAAATAATGAGATGGAGAGGAGAGGAAGTGGGTCCTTAGCTAAGTCAGCTGGCATATACTGTAAATCCCTCAAACCTGTAAATAATTCATAAACACTTTCCATGCTGATGATCGCTTTTATTTTAGCACTCAGACCCACTACAGATAGCCTACTTAACTCCTGAACTTAGTGTAGCACATATACACTTTTGTTCATCAAGCATCTTCCTCCTCCTCCTCCCCACACCCCACCACCCTGACCTCTTTGTCAGGTCCTGTCTCTCTTTAATGCGCTCACTTTATTGCTACTTTATGTCTTCATTGATGGATGACAGTATATTCTACCCTCTCCTTTGTGCGTGCCTCTTTGAATTTCTATTGTTTGGGACTCCACAGGTCAAGTCAGTTTTATTTATATAGCCTAATATCACAAGCCTCAGGGGGCTTCACAATCCGTACAGCATATGGTGTCACCGAAAACAGGCCCTTGTACCAAATCTGTCATAATTGTGATCAAGAGAAAAAGTGAAGGACGTGGGATCACAAAAAGGAATGAGGTTCATCCTCTGGAGACCATGAATATCTAAAGGCAGTTTTAAGGCCGGGGAGCTTGAAACAAACCAAGCCAAGTGTAGTTCAAGCATGTAAATGGTAAATGGTAAATGATCTCACTTATATAGCGCGTTTCAACCTTCACGGTTCCCAAAGCGCTTTACAGCTAAGTCTCATTCACCCATTCACTCACACATTCACACACCAATGTCGACCGAGCTGCCATGCAAGGTGCTGGTCTCCATCGGGAGCAACTTAGGGTTCAGTGTCTTGCTCAAGGACACTTCGACATGACGGGGGCAGCCGGGGATCGAACCCCCAACCCCCTCTAACCAGCTTTACCTCCCGTGCGACAGTGCTAACCACTGCGCCACCATGCCGCTCATGTACTTACAGCTGTTCCGAATGGCCCCACGGACCCCAAGGAAGAGCGGAAACCTCCCTGTCACGGAGAGGGGCTGGGCGCGACGAATTGTTTAAATGGGGACAAAGGTTGCACCCATTCTGTACCGCGGGACTCTCCTCGAAGGCATTCATGGTGTTGCACTCGGTTGCTCTCACAAAAAGTGACGCAAGTACTTGTGTAATGATTGGAGAGGGAAGCTCAAATCCCGCATTTCGGCTTCAAAGGTTACAAGAATTGTCCGAAAAATGATTGAATGAGTGAAGCTTTGAATATTAGTGAGAGTTTTCTGTCTTGAGAGCGATACTAGAGGACATATCGGGGGGGGTCACAAGTGTTCATCTTCCGTAACGTGGAAGCACGAATATGTCCGTTACATTTTGACATACCACGTCATGGAACACAGGGGAAAGAGTTGGCCCGAGAATGGTGTTCAGGGGAGACCATATTGGGAATCATCCTCTGGAGACCACGAGTATTCACAGCAGGTTTCACCGGAAGCTGGCCAGAGAGGTACCGTAGTATCTTGATCCGGAACCAAAGTGTTGGACATCTCGTCTGCTGCTGTATTCAGCAAGGAAAAACACCAGAGTTCACCCTTTTAACTTTATTGGTATCCGCGCTGTACATTTTCTGTGGACGTAGGAGGGAGGACAAGCTCCGAAAGTGGCCCGCACAGACACCACACAAACAACTGTCCCAACGCAAGTGAGAAATGTTCTTTTTTTCCTCAGATGACCCATCTTGAAAGAAGATGAGACGGCAGTAAAGAGCGGTGGCGGAGGGGTGGGGGGGTGTTGAGATGGAGCCAATGAATGAGTGTTGTGGAGAGAGAGAGAGAGAGAGAGATTGCGAGGAATGATTTGAGGCCTGCAGGTGTTTTCATATCCTGAAAGAGATCGATATTTGCGCTCATTCTGACGCCGACTGTACCGCGCGGCTCCAAATAAATAACCATAATCACAAAACGCCCCGAGATTGACTCTCAATAGAATTATCATTCTTTTCTCTTTGGCAGATTTGGATATTGCTCCTTCAGGGTTCTCAAACGACTTTGTTGTTGAGTGTGTTGTGAGTGCGCGCTTGTTTATCTGCGTGTTGAGGGCATTCAAATTTCATTGAGTCAATGAACTATGGGCATTATATGAAGTGTGTGTGGGCGATCTTGTGACAGTGTATAGATCCGTGCTTTTGCGTGAGTGTGTGTGAGCCTGACTGCGTGTGTGTGTGTTGCCATGGGCTGTGAACAACAACAGGCCACAGTAATTGAATCTTCATCTGAGCCCTTAAGTCTAACCATTAGACAACGATAACACACACACACACACACACTCACACTGCGTTCAGTCTCATTACAGTATCAGAACAATATAGCTGTAGCTGAAGTGCACAGCGGTAGGTTTTGTCTTTCATCATTAAGAGCTGATGGCCCACTGTGTTTGAGCCCTGAGAGATACAAAGAAAGGAAAGTGATATGAAAGTGAGGAGAAGTTGCTAGGTTGTGTTTTAAACCTGCTATTAATATGTAATCCATGTGAGGGAATATCTCATCCGGATAAGAAAAAGCCCATTAATACGAGCTTTAAAGGCACGCAGCATGTACTGTGGTGGAATCTGCCTGAGTCAGTCAGGTGGAAATGCGATTCTCGGAGGTGTCGCCACTGCAGGTGCAATCTTCATCGCTGCAGCTGAAACAAGTCATCATCATCATCAGGGCTGGGGGGGGGGGGGCACTGCCACCGCCACAGGTAGAGAGGCGCGACTGCCAACTGGTATTGGCACGGGGGCCGAGCATGTCGGCACGCGTACTGGAGCACGGCGCGAAGAGACCCTGACCCTGTCCTCGCCGCTGAGTAGTGTGCTGCTGACTAATAATTCTCTGTCAGAGCTGTCTCCTCGCTGCTCTGTAGTCACCACTACTTTAACTGTTGTCTTAATGGAGCAGCACAGCCCCATCCTCCCCCCCCCCCCCCCCCCCCCCCCCCCCGTCGCCTCTCCGGTCTGTCTGTCTCTCCCCAGTTCTGATTCAGCCCCACTCTGCAAGAAGCAATGAAATGGACTTGACTGGTACCCACAAAATGCATTACAGTCCATAACAGCAAGTAACAGTCCAATAAAAACAAATAAGCAAGACTAACGGTCTAAAGCCCGGCTAGCGGCCCCTAGAGGACGCATGCTTCATTGCACCCTGTAATACAAACGTGCTGGACAGAGGGAACAAGATGATTATTTATGGTTTTCTCAGAGACTTACCAATAGTTGACACAAATATGAAGTTTCAAAACGAATGTTCTCCGCAGATATTGTGGCACTCTGCCTATAAGGTTATGACAGCTCAGAACACAGTTTCCAAAATCCAAAGGGCTCATCCTCAAGTGAGAATGAATATCCCCAGTCAATTAAATAGGTTTCTGTGATACCTCATCATGGACCGAATGTTGGCCTGAGACTGGTGGTAGGTGAAGTATCATGGCACGGGGCCATCAAATTCATTCATCTGGGGACCCTGAATATCCTTTTCCCTTTACACAAAAATGACAAATGTTTCCAATAAAGACCTTTTCAGCTGTGATTATTCGAGGCCGTCTGCTGGTCTTGCAAATAAATACATACTCTTTCCGAAGCAAAGGTAGAAGCAGTAGATATCTTATCTTAAACCCTCTCGTGGTGGAGGTCGGGGGGGGTTCAACCATACAAAGTTTCTGACTGTTTGCAGTAAGCGTCTGTCAGTGCAGATGTGGCGCAGTCTGTCATCCTTACATACGGCGTAACCTTTTTGACGCAAAATGCGCCACCACGTTGTTCACCAGCCGGTCGCTGACTTGGTCTGCCTGCTCCTTGGTGCCGAGCAGGCAGTGTCCGGTGGCTTTATCAGAGTGTTTTGCTGCCTGCTGCTGCTGCTGCTGCTGCTGGGAAAGAGGTTGATGAGAGCAGCGAGAGTCACATAAACACCGAGTACAATCAAAGTAATGAGCTGGAGGTTGCTACAACACTCTGTGGAGCCCGAGGGGAACAGCAAAGCGGGTGATAATACCCTGTGAGCTCGCAGTTATAAGCGATCCCATCACGATACACACAGTCATTTGACCCATTGATAATGTAAAATAATTGATTATAGCAGATTTAACCAATCTGCCATACTGGGACAACCTATTGTGGCATCGTGGTATGAGGACTTGTCGGACTATTTGCTGTGTTCAAAAACCACCAAAAACCTTTTGATTGCAATTTCAGACATTTATTCCACCGAGATGACAACTTATCACCTGTGATTTATTTAAAATTGAAGGTTCTTTCTCTGTCTTTCTAAGGTGGTTATCACAAAAATAGGTAATCAAGTGATGATTTCTGCATTTCCATTCCGCTGCAGCCTTGGAACGAGAAGCTGGACACCTGTCCAAAAGGCCAAAACAGTATCATGCAAATCATACAAATGCACAAAAAGACAAAATTTATTGTGAAGGCTTTCCTTATGTTTGTGGTCGAGATCCTGTTTTTATTTGGATGACATCTCGGGGGTTTGCTTTTGATGGGAGCTTCATGTATTCATAGAGGACGGCACTGTGTCAGAAATGGATTTCCGAGCAGCCTTTCTCTGTCCCACAGCATCTCATTATATGTAACAGTGGACTGCGACAGGACAGTCAGCCAGTCTGCAGCCTCTTCTGAAGTTGGTAGCTCGCGGGATGTCAATGTCTGCGCAGATTTTTTTTCCCCAACTGACTTTTTTTTGTAAAAGAGCCAGTGGGACTGATGTTTAGGCTGATTCCAATGTTTCTTTCGTACTTTAAGTCTAAATTATCTAAGGAAATCTCAAATTTCCCTCAATGTTCTCTCCCAGCCACTGTTCTCTGCTCTTCATCCTCCCCCCCCCCCCCCCCCCTCTCCTGCTCTCTGATGAGTTTTATTGTTGTTTTAATGGCATTGTGGAATCTGCAGTGCAGCTAGACTGGACTGGATGGATTAAACTTGAAAACAGGTAATGAGTTTCTGGCTGGCCGAGCCAACGCTCACAAATTAACAGTGTCACCAGGAAAGCACTTGTCTCCATCTTAGAGCTGTGTTATGCAGGTATTAATTTGAAAATGCTCCTGCCCTTTCAGTCTAAATCACAGAGTGGAGCCGCAACAGCAGAAAAAAAAAATAGAGTCGCCCTAATTGAGACAAAATCTATATCTAAAACAGGAAGTGACAAAAAAAAAAAAAAAAAAAAAGAATCTGGAGAAGCGTGTTTTACAAGTACCTTTCACTTCTTTGTGGAAAACACCCTTTGCCCCTTTTATCCGTTCGCATGGAGCTAGAAAGCATCCGACAGGTCATGGGTGTGGCCCCAGCGGTTCACGAACATCGTTTCCAAGGATTTCTGGGGATTGTAGGTTGCCAAACACACACTGTTTGTTGACCTTATGTCAAAAAAATTGGAATAATAATGCTGTTAAAGATACGGTATGTAACGGCGGTAACTAATAACGATTTTCATTGTCAAATAAGCTCAATTATGAAACAAAAAGCCGCAAATTGACACACTCACTTGAGCGGGGGGGGACCAGCTTATCTTTCACACTTTTGCTTAAAAGCCCTGAAGATCTATTTCATCAACCAGTGCGAGATCCTAGATGGACACACTATCTTCCGCCAAAGTTAGAGCAGCTGTGGTTACTTGCCGTTTTGATATTTCTGTATTTCTTTTTTTTCCCTCCCAGACTAAAGCTGGATATATGGTTGCAGTAGTGTCCCAGGGGGGCGCCCAAAATGACGTCATCGCACGCCATGCCCAAGTTAATATTCCAAGTGGGCTAACCCCGACTTTAGCCTATGGCTTGCTGGCCCTGCTCTAGCCCTGGGCTATGAATATGCAGCGTAAAAAAAGCCTATACGCTCCTCACTGGTTTGAAGTGGGTGGGGCTCAGATAGAAAAAGGTGATGTCATATACACGCACCAATCGCAGTTTAGCAACATTTGCTGTTTGGGCACTGTCAGCCAAATCACCCACACAAGTCCCCTCGAAGCCGGTTAGCTGAGTTTATAAATGTTAAACTCTTAAAGACTTAGAACTTAACAGAACTTAACACATTTTTTTTGTTGTTGCCCTGTACACATGATCACATAGATACTTAAAATAGAAAGAAAAACAAGCGTTGTATATGAACGAGATTTATTCCTCTTCAGAGGCAGTAAACACAAGTCATGGGCCAGCTGATAACTGTGCTATATTCGGAGCTTAATAAGATATTCAGGGCAAGTGAACCGCGGCAAACAGCGGGGATACGGCTATGTACTGACACTCGCCCACAGAAACACACACCGACAGCGGCTGAAATAAAATGATAAAACAACAAACGTTATTAAAACTATTCATGAACAAATCCAATTATCTGAATTGACTGATTGTTTATTCAGCTAACCATTTCAGCGACTTTAACGTGGACTTTCACTGGTTTCATTAGTAATTGTTGGATTCTGTCTGCTTCTTTCTAAGTACTGTAGCTTAGAAACTGGAACTGGAATAATAGTGAACATTTTCAGGAAAAGTCATATGCTATCAAAACTGAAGTAGAATTAAATATGACAAAAAACTATCACGTAAGTCACTGCGATTGCTTCAGGGTTAAATAAGAAGACGAAAATGGCTTTTCTTTTCCTTCTCAATGGCCAATCAATTGGTTGGGGAGACATTATCCTTGGCTGAGGACAACCCTAGATTCTTCTGACATTTATCATCCAAGTATTGATAATACTTACTCAAAGAGCAGGGATGAATCGCTAAACAGGCCAACGGGGCATAGGGTAAAACTAACTGGGCTTTTTTTCCGTGACTTTCGCCTGACTTTTGCTATAGAGCCAGTGGCAAGTTGGCATGTTTAGTTCGGAGGGATGTGTCTCCAGAACTACTGGATGGATTGGATTAAATTTGGTCACCAAATTCATGTCCCCCTCAGGATGAATTGTAATAACGTTGGTGATCCTCTGACATTTTATCTAGCGCCATCATCAGGTCAGAATGTCCGTTTGTCCACCACTTTTGTGACCAAATTCCTGCTAAACCGACATTCCCGTCGGCTTCTGCAGCACTTTGTATTCGCTGCTAATTAGCAAATGTTGGCATGCTAATCTAAGGATGACCACGTCAAACATTACCCCTCAATCATCAGCATGTTAGTGTTTTGCCGGCAGGGTGCTAGCATACTGACAGCATTTAGCTTAAAGCCTGACAGAGCTGCAGAGTGCTGCAGGGATCACATAGTTTTGCAGGCCGACCCCCCGGAAGTTAGCATCGCCCTGGTTCACCTCGACATAAAGCCAATCGGATTTGTCCATCCAGGAAATAAGCTCTGTGGCAAAAGAAAAGTTGGAAGGTGGACTAGCGAGTAGATGACTTTCCGTGTTCGGCATGAAGACGTTTAATGTCAGCGACAACCTCTGTAGTCTCATTTAGCCGCTTGTTAGCGACCGCCTTTTTTAAGACACGTAAAACCTCCAAAATCCACTTGTGGGGGGTATCTACTGACGCATTTTATATCGTAGAACAAAACATTGAAATCTCTTGAGCTCGTGTTGACCACAGACCTTATCTCAGGCATCTAACCAAAAACCCGCTGACTTCAAGACGAGGGAACTGGAAGTGTAAAAATGCTAATGACTCATTTCCGGGTTTTAGGACTCACATGTCCATTACAAATCTGTCCTTAACCAAAAGAAAAACAATGTTCTCCCTTTTCTCTGAAAGAGAGTGATGAACATAGAACCGAGAGTAGGACGTGATATAGTAAAAGCAAAAGTAATGACTCATTTTCTGCTTGACTGGCAAGTAATAATAGCACTCAAACGGAAATTTGTTACAGCACTTCCCTTCGAGAAAAGTGGTAATATTATTGTAATGTGATAGCTCTCAGCACAGTTGTAACATCATGCAGGCGCAGCAGACACATCACAGGGGGGGGGGCTGGTGTGGAGGTTGTGTTTGCATGATGGGTCCATATGTGTTTTCCTGAGAGATCAACCCATCACTCCAGTTCCTCTCCTCCGAGCCTCCTCCCTCCCCTGTCACTCCTCTTTCCAGGCCATATGTCTCCACATTTGATGTGTAAATGTGTGTGTGTGTGTGTGTGTGTATATGCATCAACACAGTTGTTTGCTTGCTCGCACATATGAGTGTGTGTGCGTGTGTGTGTGCGTGTCCATATTTGGAAGAGGTCTTAATCAGATTGTGTAGCTGAGTGAAATATGAAGAGCTGGGTGATTTCATTAAGGCGGTGGAGTGATGGAGCTCATCACAGCTCACCGACACCTCAGATTTCTCTTTATTTATCCTCAACATTAATCCAACAAAACAATTCACCTAAGAGCCCCTCTATCTTTCACACTCTCCCACCTCCTCCTCCTCCTCCTCCTCCTCTCTGTATTTCATTTTACCTCGCCATGTGGAAAGCCGAGGCATACGGTTTACGTCTCGGCGTGCTTTGTTCCAGTGTGTATGCAACACAGAGGGACAGAGAGGGAAGTGATAGAATAGAGAGCAGATAATGTATACAACCGGTTTATTCACTTGCATCATTTTCCGTCCCCAAAATCAAACTCTGAGCTCTGACATCACAAAAAATAAATAAATAAATAAAAAATACAGACAGGGAGAGATGAAAAAGAGCAGCAAAGGAGGATTGGCTAAAGGATGACAGACAGACAGACAGACAGACAGAGCAGCGTCAATGGAGATGGCTCCAGCAAATGGATGGGGACAATAGTTTACATACAGTATGTATAGTTAAGTTTGAGTTCGTTTCACCAGGCTTGTATCGACGCCTCTGCCGACAGCACAGCACTTAACCCGCAGTGCACAAGTCTCTGTTCACACGTGTTCAAGACAAGGTGACGGGCCCCCGTTGTAAAGCAGCCCTGTTACTGGGAATGAATATTTCATCAGTTTCATTAAAACGCTCAAATGTGTTTGAGTGCTACGATTTTTCATTTTTGAAAACTACCGATATTTCTTTTCACTTTTGATTGATAGTTGATAGTCCCCCCCCACCCCCGAGCAGTTTCCAAGGACCTCAAAAGCACATTGTATTACAATTGGACACGGCCCTGATAGGATACCCGATGAATCTGAAGCATAACAGATCCCAGACAGGAGCAGCATTTGAAATGGAACAGCTCCAGTCAGAGAGTCTACAGTACCTCATTTTCATCAGAGGAGCCGCCGTTTCATCCATTCATTCCATCGATGGCGGTGAGAACGAACCCAAAGCGTTAAAGTTGCGGGCCAGGAAACCGAAAGCAATGAGCTGAAAGATGCTAGAACGCTCCCTGGAGCTGAGGAGAACGGCAGACTTGCTGTTAAAGTGACGCCTTTGACACACATTTTGAGCCACTGTTATGTAATATAAAAATGTTGATTGCGGGTTGAGGGGGTTTGATCCCCAGCTACCCCCCAAGGGTCCTTGCGCAAGTCGCTGAACCCCAAGTTGCTCCTGATGGAGGCCAGCACCTCGCATGGCAGCTCGGTCGCCATCGGCGTGTGAATGTGTGCGTGAGACCTGATCTGCAAAGCGCTTTGGGAACCATGAAAGGTTGAAAAGCGCTACATAAGTGAAGTCCATTTAACTGAGACCATTTCCCTCCAGCAGTTCGCATCACGTCAACTTCAGGGGTCTCATTCTCCAGTTACAAAGAAATCTTATAAACTCAGTAGTTTTGAATCAGGACTTTCAGAATTTGTATCAAATAGCTTGTGAAAAAAGAATGAATGAATGTGTCAGATACATAGTCAATCAACATTTCGGTAAGGTAACTAGCCGACGCGACTCGGACTCGGTATCAGATACCCAAGAAAGAACTCGGGATCGGGACAGGCGCTGAAACAACCTGATCGGGGCACCTCTGGTAAACACAGCGGGTTCTGAGAATTTTTCAGTTCTGACAGAGATAGGCTAGTTTCCCCTCTGTCTCCATGCCTTTGCGCCAGCTAAGCTAAGCTAAGCTTCAAACGCCCTGGACCCCATCTCTGCACAGGACACAGAGAGGCAAAATTTGATATAAATCATCTCATTTGACCAAAGAGGCCAACAATTATACTTCCCAAAAATGCCGGATTGAGGTCTATTATATATCTGCAGTGTTTTAAAAAAAAAAAACCTTTATATTGTGTTGCATACAAATATGCCGTCAATGCTTTGTTTGATTGATTTGACCTGAAGGCTGAAGCTGAAATTCGACGGAATACAAAAATAGAACACAATTAAAGGCGCATCGCACCTATTAATAAATACCAATGCAGTGAAATGCCGTGTTTGGAGTTTTCCATTGCACATTTGATTTAGTTTTCACCCCCTCAGAGGAAAGCGGGTCCACCCAGCTAGCAAATTAAGCAGCGTGTAGCCGTCTTGCTTCTTGCCTGATCCAAGAATAGCCCGAGGCCCCCTACCCTCCTCCACACCTGAACTAACTTGGTTGGACGCCTGAGGAAAATTATGGTAAATATTATGAAAGTCTGCCGTGAATAAATGATCATCCTCTTACCATGTAGGCCCTTTTTATTTTTTTTCCCCCTACAGCCTCCATTTTTTTCTTTTGTCTGCCATGAGATGAATTGTTTTATATTCTTACATTCTGTCCACTGGCCTGATATGTGATTTTTTTTTTATATTTTGTTTTTTTACCTGGACTGTGAACTGGCATCGTCGCCTCCGAGTTTGTTTTGAAGTCATAGTGAGGCCAATAGGGGAACCAGCAGGACAACAGATGAGACAAGACGGATGCTCAGCAAGAGATAAGACGAAGGGACAATGAGTGTGTGTGTGTGTGTGTGTGTGTGTGTGTGTGTGTGAGAGAGAGAGAGAGAGAGAGAGCAATACAACGTTTATTATTCCACGGAGGCAATTCGATTTTGGGAATAAGTAAAGACAGTCAGGAAACAGACATGAGCACATCCATATGGCCGACTCAAGCGACAGAGACGGAAGGGTTAATGATCAGCTATCCTCGCCATATTTTCAAACCCTTCTGCGTGTACTCGTGTAATTGTGTGCGTGTGTGTGTAGACAAATGTGTGCGCGCACGCCATCGCTCAAGATAGACATGACGGAGCAAAGGCAGTGTAAACACGGAGACGGAGGAGGGAGCTTAACTGCGTCCTCAGCTCTCTCCAAGCACAAACACGTACACACACACACACACACACACACATGCGCACACACCAGAAGCTCACCACAGGCACACAAACACACACACACCATGACATTTGGATTCCATTAAAAGTCTTTGTGTCTGATCAATAATTTAATAACCTGAAAGGATGAAGGACTCATCATAATCAATACAGCGTCTTCCCTCTCGCGCGTGTGTGTGTGTGTGTGTGTGTGGAGTGGGAACAGAGAGTACAGTTAAGCTCCCTGTAAATGCATGCTCCTCATGCATATGTGTATTGCATATGTGTGTGTGTTAAGTGAGTGTAAGGTGTGTTCCCACAGAGAAAATAACTGGCAGCCTCTGCTTTGTTCAGTGTCACTCGGCACACACACACACACACACACACACACACACACACACACACAGAGAGAGAGCTCGTCAAAGTGAATACTGGTTCTGGTCCCAGCTGTGTGGGCTTGATGCTACTAAAGAGTCCCGTTTTTTTTAAATTTGTCATTGTGTCCGTGCTGGCAATTCATGCTGCCATCAGGATCCAGACCATTTTGAAGAGAACCGGAGGAACTGAGTGAGTTTTGACCGACACAAGGGCCCTTGCAATCTGGGGTGTCATGGACGTCGCAGCAAACCCAATCGAGTTTTAGCCTCGTTTCTAAATGAGGTTCGCCACGACAGGAACTCCCAGAAAAAGCACACAGTTAATAAGTGAGCAAGCGGAGTCGGCGCCTCCGGAAGCCGCAACCTGCAGGTCTGACGGTTCCACTTAGTGTTCAAACGTGAACGGGGGCCGCAAGTGTGTGTGTGTGTGTGTGCGGTGTGGCCCTCGTGACGCTCGGCCCGTGTTGGCTCGGCGTCCGCGTTTGTCGGTATACGTGTCCATGTTAGTACCTCTGTCGGTTTTGTTTGTGCTACCTCCATTGTCATTCTGCTGAGAGTTAAGTACTTTTAATTATGCTGCAGCATCCCTTCGCTCTTTGTTTCTTTGCCCCCCACCCCCACCCCACCCCGTTTTTTCTCTCATTCGATTCCCTTTTATTCCCGATTGTCAATTCTCTCCCTCTCTCTCTCTCTCTCTCTCTCTCTCTCTCACTGTCAGCATCTTCCTCCCTTTCTTCATTTACAATCTCCCACGTACTCCCTCTTTCTCAAATTCCATTTCAGTGTCTTGCTTTGGCAGGACATGCTGAGCTAGTGCCAAGGCAATAATGAGAACTGTCAAGCAGCGACAAATGAACAGGTGAGAGAGACGCAGGGAGAAAGAGAGAGAGAGAGAGAGAGACAGAGAGGAAGAGACAGAGACAGAAAGAGAGAGAGAGACATGAATATGAAGTACTGGCACTGCTGTGACTACTGACAGTCCACTCACGCATGCATGGACACACGAGTACACTCTCTGAGCTCCACCGATATATACGCTCTCACGGCCGACACACAATATTTCTAATTGTTAATGCTGCTGATGTTCAACTGGGGGGGGGGGGCAGGGTGGAGCCGTCACATCCAAGTGTCCCAAGTCGCTCCCTGGTGGGGGCCAGCCACCTTGCGTCATTGTGGCGAATGTGGCCTTGACTGTAAAGCGCTTTGGGAACCGTACCCCTTCGCATTTAGACAAGGGGACCCACCGCCGGGGGCAACGTGTGGCGATAAATTGCGGAGGTGTCCGCTGAGTGGAAGTTAACCATTATAATCCCACCTGTAGAGCGTCCCCACTGGTTCAGTGCTCTCTGCATGCACGTAAGCAGGCCGAGCCATCTGGCCGCCGCGGTGCCGGTCTGTGAGCTCACATCCCCCCCCCCCCCCCCCCCCCCCTGAAAACAAGAGAATCATTTGGTGCTTTTTTGTAAGTGGTCTCAGATTGCTCGTGGTGTAATCATGAGATTAGGAGAGTTATGAGGGTGTGTGTGTGTGTGTGTGTGTGAGCATAATTGAGAGAGAGAGAGAGAGGGAGTGCTTTTATTTTACGTTTACCTTTCGTCAGAGCGGGTGTATATCCCAACCAAAACCCCCCCCCCCCACTGGAAGTTTGGCTTGCTTCGACCAATCAGGGGTTAGCTAGCATGTAACTGGCCAATCACACAACCATCACAAAACAAGGGGCGTTCCACAGAAGGTTCCACCTTTCTGGATTTCTGGCGTGTGAAGCAGAACCCGGATTACCCTGATTGGTTGTTTGATTCAGACCTGGTCCAGTTTTTTAAGACTAAATGCAAAGGGGTCAGATCACACAATTTTGGATCCCATCTTTAATATAAGTTAATACATCAGTGCCTCTTTATACGTGACTTCACGCATATCCCTCCCCCCTATTCTGTCACTATGCGTTCCATATGTTCTCATGATATAAACATTGTGTCCAAGGCAATGCATGTATTTATTTAGGTGTTTACATAATGTGTATTTCCCATTCAGTATAATGCACGATGTGGTCCCTATTGAATTGCCAGTCTATACAACACACAGTTCTGCTGTGTTAGTTATGAAAGACCCGTCTGTAATTTACAAGACCAAGAATGGGCAAATACGAGCGTGAGACAGAGGCGATGTCGTGACAGTGTGACAGAGAGAGATTGTGTGTGTGTGTGTGTGTGTGTGTGAGTCAATATGAACTATAGTACATAAATGTGTGCATAAGCCATATATTGAGAGTGTGTGTGTGTGTGTGTGTGTGTGTGTGTGTGTGTGTGTGAACCGTAAAAAAAGAAAAAATAGACTACAGATGGTTGTGTGGTTGGAGTGTGTGCAGAGAGTCTGCAGACATTTCTCATTCAGTGCTTTTTATGGCGCGATACATTAGCAGTTTCTTTTATTTTCTGTTTGATGTTTCTTTGCGTCGGAGCTGCTCTCTTTATTTTCTTTTATTTTTTTGCTTTTAAAGTTACACATTTCCATATAAACAAGTGCCTTTTACTACATTCCATTCATGGGAAAGCTTCAGCGTGTGCAGCTGAAGACACCCAGAGGTATGAATGAAGCGCGCCCGCCCAAAAACAATGCACGCTCTGCTCTCCACGCAGAAGCTGGTTATTAAGAAATGAAAGTGCTGTGGGCTCACCTGAGATCGAGAAAGGTCTCGGGAGAGATTTTATTTAGAATCTCAATCTCATCACATTGTGATGTGAAGGCCGACATTTATCTAGGCGATCTGCTTGTGATATGTAAACTAGGGCTACGTGTTGTCCAATTTGTACAGTGCAACACATAAACTTTTATTTGATTGTGATTTGATTTGGTCGTCAATCAATACACTTTTACGGCTTACAGCGTACACCAGTGTGCAGTTGGCTTTGCAAGAAGACGCACAGGCTGCTGAGGCTCTGTTAGACAATGTCGCTCTTGTGGCAGGCGAAAAGACCTGGGGGCCTCATTTATGAAACGGGCTTGCGGTTAATTTTGATCTTAAGTATGACTTCAGCAGAAAGCCACGCGCAAGTTGTTATTCACGAAAACCCTACTGTGACGCGGAAATGGTCACATCTAAGTGATTCTCCTGCTGGTTATGTAGGGGTACTGCAGCTTGTGGTGCACTCTCTCATGTGACAGGAACTATCAGTTAAAGGGTGTGACGGATGGATTGCCAGACGCAAGGTGTATGTATAAATACTACTATAAATACTGCGTCGAACTAGAAAGAAGTAACCGTGGCTGTTGAGACGGCATGGTGAAACCTACGCGGGTGTTTCGGTTTGATGAGTGACCCCCGTTAACTGGTGACTTTCAGCCGAATGCGTGCATTGTTGGCCGTTGAAAACAGCAAGATAGCACGTAGCTGTGGCTCCTGGGTGCCTTTTATTTAGTTATTTAGTATCTATTTGATTAGTCTTTGGAGTCTTGTCTGAGGAAACGTGTCACGTTGGCCGATAACGCTCAGAAACACTTGGGATTCCCCCGGTCTTTTATGAAATATACAGTATCTATTTGAAGGTAAGCGATGCTAATTTTGTATAATTGGCTTATTTTCATTTATAATGGAAAATGAATGCCCGCATTAAACAAATGTTAATAACCGCATGAGATTGCGTCGTATCGCACAGAATCGTTCTGTATTGAAACGCATCGTCCCCGAATCGTATCGTAGATATGTATGTGTTGAAATGAACACTGCTTCTAATCATGTCTCTCAGCCTGGAGTGTCAGGGGTGGACATATGAATGTCAATGAATGGACAACCTCCAGTCAAAACACAGTAATTACACAGACATACCCAATTCAGTTAGGTTCAGGGCAGCGGTGCTGTGTATGTGCTGTTTGTCCACGTGGCCAAAAGCTCAAATGACTTGCATTAGCATCTGTGTTTGGTTTTGTTTTCTGGACGCAAGGCTCCAGCTTCCGTTTTAGCTTTATTTAAAAAAATAAAAAATAAAAAAAAAACATCTACAACATTTACAGCTCCACAAGAGCTGCCTTCTTTTGAAATATTTCATCATGTCTCCTGTTGTTTTAAGGGTAACCTTAAAAGCCAACGTGCAGGGGAGGATGTGCCATATTTCAAAGAGTACGAGGATATCCGACTATAAGCCAGCGGGAGGGGTGAAATGCAGCTCATTCGGTACAGTATTTGTGTACAGTAACCTGCGACTGTGTAAAAAAAGAGGCGGGAGTCGCACAGTTCACCTTGGGCCTCAGACCGGTGAAAATCACCAACACTGGAACTCGTGATTGGATGGAGTTTAAATGAAAGAAAGGCTTTAGTGACAATAACAATTACACTTGTTAAACACCAAGAAATTAAAGAGCCAATTTGATGATCAGATCTCACTCCGACCATGGCCCCATTATTCTAACCCGTATCGGGACACCGCAGGGCTGTTATCACAGCCGCACAACGGACTCCCACCGCAGGACGGAGTTGCATTCTCTCGGGACAAATAATTAAGCCGATCCACCAAGATGGCAGCTGTGCAGCAGGAGGATGTGTGGCTGACTGTCTGGCCTGTGTGGCCAGTGTTGCCTGTTGTCATTTGTGATTTATTGTGAAAATACAACCATAAATGATAAATCTGTGGATATATTTACTGTGTTTTCTTTTGTGTGTGTGTGTGTGTGTGTGTGTGATTAACCTCAGGGACATGTACACTTAACATACTTTATACTGTAATACAAAAACTATGAACTCAAAAGGGCCAACCATCACTGGGGTTAAATTCTCTTTACTTTAGGAAGCTCCCTCCCAAAGTCACAGAAGGCGTCAAACAAACTGATCTTCATGTGTGAAATCTGTAGCCCCCGCTTTTTTTTTTTTTTTTTTACTTTAATTTTCTATTTTGATGCATTGCTTTTTGTTGTTGCATTTTTTCAAAATGGACAGTTCAGATACAGACAAGAAACACCGGGGCCACGTCAATGTTGCCAAACTGGGCGATTTTGCGCCCATGTAGGTGGCTGTAGGATGGTTGCATGTTGAAAATTAGCTTGGGTGGGCTGACAAAACTTCGGCTTGATTTGTCATAGTGCGGACGTTTTTCTTATTTTTTTTTCCAATATTGATATTATTTTCTGGCTAATAATTAGTTTTTTTAACCAACCTGGCAACGCTGCCCAAGTAGCTGGAAGATGCACTGAAACTGAGCGGAGATCGACAGACAGACAGACAGACAGAACACGTCATTTAGTTCGGTCTCTTAGCCTGCTTGCTTTCCGCGGTTGTAAATAGTGTGTGTGTGTGTGTGTGTGTGTGTCAAACTCCAACACTCAGCATAGTTTTTTATTACGTGGCAGTATGGCGGACAGCCTTCCAAGATTTAGTGTCCCCACCTGGGGGAAGAAGTCACGCCACGCCGCCGTCCGAAGGTGTGAAACGCGCTGGTGACCCCTGTCTCCCCATCGCAACATGAGTTCCCCTCATGAGAAGATAAAAATGTGTCGCCTGTGTCACGAAGTCAGTTGCATTCATTATTAACTATAATATCTTCAACACACTGACGTGAGTGCACGCACAAAGGCTCAGCCATGCAAGGGTGAAATGAGCATGGGGCCGCACAAAAAAAAAGCTCACCATGTCAAGATGAGCCTACACACACACACACACACACATTCAACAGTGGGAGCATGCAGCATATGAGCTATTGAGTGGACGGAGAAAGAGGAGAAAGAGGATCCTTGAATCCATCCTTCAGACGAGCCGACAGCAAGAGGGGGACAGAAGGCGGAGGACGATAGGGGGAGATAATGAAGGGGAGCGCGGGATGAATGGAGTGGCAGATTAGAGAGGAGGAGAGTAAATTGAAAGTATTGAGTGGACGGGAGAGGAGTGGAGGGTCGAAGAAAGAGGCAGCAGAGAGAGAGAGAGAGTGAGAGAGAGAGTGAGGCAAGTTGGCAGTCAAAAGAGGAATGAGAAGCGGAGAGAAAATGGGGCTCCGAGCTGAGGGGAGGGGAGGCTGCGTGGCAGGGGGAGCGTTTGAAAGGCGAGCAGGCAGGTAAAGGTGAGGGGGGGGGGGAGACGCGGCGCAGGCTGCAGTGGACGGGCCGCATCAAAGCGGAGGGCTAGGGTTGGAGGAAGGAGGGTAAGGACCTGAATTGAGATTCTCAGTTACAACACACGCTGGTTTTAACACAACACACACATGCTGCTCATGACTTCAAACATTTCAATAATAAAATATTAAACTGGCAAATCACAAAGGAGAATGTGCTCACAGTGCAGTCGTACAGGGACTGCACGCAAAGTCATTTATGGCGCTAATAGATGTGGGTGGGCTTTATAGGCGGCGGGAAGTGTGGCGATTTGGAGATTTGCGCTTTTGTGACTGCGGAGAGAAACAAGCGGACGAAGGAGAGAGAGAACCTGAAAAAACTGAGGTGGAGCTCCTGCTTTAGGGATGACACTGGTTACGAAGCCAAAGTATCATTTGGAGCCAGAGTAGTAGCGCAGTGGCGATCGGGCGGGTGTGTGGGGCTGCGGCCTCGACCAGGGCGCCACGACGACGCACGCCAGAGACACTACGGCGACCATAAATCCAGCGTTTCAGGATTCAGGGTCTTGCTCAAGGACACTTCGACATGGCGGGACGGAGCTGTGGGCTCAAACCCGGCTCTACCCTGCTAACCCCACCTCCCGTGCGACAGTTTTACAGCCCATGCAGCGTGACATGTAAACAAGCGTTGTGTAGTGTGTAGGCGAGCACTGCTCGTAGTTCATGTCATTTTTTTTCATAACCCTTGCATCCAAATGCTGGGATTCGTCATCTTGATAGGGGTTTAGTGCACAAGATGTTGTTTGATACTTTCGCAAAAGCTGTTTTTTTTTGTTTTGGCAATACGGTTTCTGTCAAGAAGTCGCGGCGGTAAAGCCAATAAATCAAAGCGAATTGACAAATGAAGGTAAAAGCGATGAGGGAGGGGAGCATGAAACAGAGGGAAAGTAATAACTTCAGTGGAATGGGGTCAGAGAGATGGAGAGGGAAACAGTTGCATGGACACACAGAGAGAGAGAGAGAGAGAGAGAGAGAGAGAATAAAAAAAAAGACATGGAGCGAGCTGGAGGAGGAATCGACAGCGATGAATAGCAGCATGGGGGGGGGGGTGGCCAGGTGAGGAGGGGAGGGATGGATAGGGAAACGGCAGAAGAAGAAGAAGAAGAAGAATGATGGAGGGTGGTAGCGGTGGTGTGTGTGTGTGTGTGTGTGTGTGTGTGTGTGGCAAGCGAGGGGACGTGGGAGGGTGAGGGAGCCGAGGAGCCGACGGCGATGAGAACATTATGGCTGGATAATGAAGAGGTTCCACGCTGTCAGCCAACACCATTCACCCTGCATGGCTCTGACCCCAAAGTGTCAACAAGCTAAACGACCGAGCAGCAGCGCATTACCGCATGTACACACACACACACACACACACACATGCACAAACACAGACAGACAGACAGACAGACGCGCATACAAGCAGATAATGCTTAAACACAAATGTTTGTCAGTGTCAGAATGTGTGTGTGTGTGTCAGCAAACACGGTGTCACACACGCGTTAATGATGCTGTAATAATTGTTTCTACATGATCACGGTGTGTGTGTGTGTGTGTGTGTGTGTATTCAGAGTAAATATCACACTCTTTATTTGAAACTCAGCAAATTGAGTCAACAGAGGTTGTTTCATACGGGCTAATCTCCGCTCACACATCGCGTCGCGTCGTGGGGGGGGGGGGGGTCATCTGAAACCCGCCTTCAGTGGTCCCTCCACTGCCTTGCGTTCCTCTCTATCTGTCTTTGTCTCTCTCCCCCCTCTCTTGTCTGTCCCTGTCTCCCCTCTCCATGTCTCCCTCTGTATCTCTCTCTCTCTACCCCCACCCACCCAACCCGCCGCTTTATCACACATTTGCACACAGGCGCAGCTTTTCACCCTCTTTTATTCCTTCTTCTGTGCCACTCTATCTCCGGCTCTCTCTCTCTCTCTCTCACTTTCTGTTGTTTCCCCGGGGCTGCCTGATGCAAAAGCTCCTATCTGCTCTTTTTTTTTCTTCTTCTTCTTCTTGTCACTCTCCTTCTGTCTCAGTTCAAACTCCGCCGCTTTCTTAACGTGACAGGACAGAAACCTGCGTTGTTGAAGCACTCCGCTATCGACTTTATGTCACGCTCGCTGACAGGCGGCGGCGGCGGCAGCGGCGGCGGCGACTCTTGCATGGAAGGTTTTCAGTTTGGATGCTATTCATGCACTCTGAAGCACTGTTTCCACAACAGGATTATGTAATATATGAGCCTTTGTTTCTGATTTCTCCTGTTTTATAATTCAAATCACAACAAATGTCACGTCATGCCACTTTACATGTAGAGCAGTAAAGTTATTGCAGAGACCCGACAGTTCCCACCATGAGCAAGCACTTTGGCGACAGTGGCGAGGAAGAACTTCCTTTTAAGAGGCAGAAACCTCAAGCAGAACCAGGACTCTAGGTGGGGGGGGGGGGGGGGGGGTCATCTGCTTTGACCGGTTGGGTTTAAGAAAGAGAGAGAGACAGATAGACAGGCAGAGATGTATGGCAGCACTAGCAGTAGAAATAGCAGCTATAATAATAATGGAAATATGACTGATAATAGTACTTATGGCTGTAAAATCAAAATCAAATAAGAACAATAATAATAACAGCTTTAACAGTAACAGAACTACGACTAATAATAATAACTGTAGCGATGAGAGTCAAGCAGGCCCATGGCGACAGCAGCAGCCAGGCGTACCAGGACCACGATCCACTGGAACCTGCGAGACGAGAAAGCACAAAGAAACTCCGGGAAGATCTTGTTCTGTTTTTGGAGACTCTAGGAACCACAAGCAGCCCTGCATTCTGGGAGCGGAGTGCTCTAGTGGGGTAATAGGGTACTATGAGCTCTTTAAGATATGATGGTGCCTGACCAGTGAGAGCTTTGTAGGTCAGGAGAAGGATTTTAAACTCTATTCTGGATTTTGCAGGGAGCCAGGGGAAGAAATCGAGTAAGCGGACCTTAAGTTGAGAATTTCAACCTTCATTAGGACGTACTGCCTTCATGTCAGGCATTCAAACAGCACACACATAAGTATATTTCGTGAGGAATGCTCTACATAGTCAAGTGTCTCTTTTCCCTCGAACATATCAAACAAATTCAACAACTAGACCCGGAGTGGACCGGGCCTAGGTCTTTATCGAGCATCTCAGACTCCCCTCTGGGAGTCGAGCTGAAAGCAGGACAGCAGAATTATTTATGAACTCACTCCGCTCTCCCTTGAGAAGAATGACGTCGCCATTTTATGATCCTTTGAGCCACGGAAACGACTGATGATGATGTCACGTCGACACACTTTGGATTCAACACGCAGTCAGAGGTCTGATCTGGGTCCCAGGATATCTGATATTAGAATAAATCATCCTTTCATCTGACGCTTTTAAATGTTGCACTTGTGCAGTTCAGAAGCACTGCTATCCCGCGCTCTCAGATAATGTTGGGTGTGTTCTCCGTCGCCTGCAAAGAGATCTAGTGTATCAAACATGAGCGCGTGTCGATTACTGTCGGTAGAGCTTTGTCTTCGTGACACTAACGCGTTTAGGGAAGCCGCCAATTTATGGGAAAAGGGTTTGGGAGATGATTCAACATGCGTGACTGTCATCTCGGTGAGTTAGTGCAAAGAAAGGTCAAGGTCGGAGCCCATGCACCCGCCCGACCCAGTTGCGCACCACAGTCTCGGCTGTCAATCATGGCGTTTCACCCCCCCCCCCCCTTTTTATGGCATCAAATGACTAATCAAAACCAAGCCTATCAGGGAAATCAACACTTGCATGATAAGAACTACTACTGTGCCCATCCGTTAACACGAGGTTGTGTGTGTGTGTATATATACCCCCCCCCCCCCCCCTTTCCAGTCTTTATGCTAAGCTAAGTTAACTGGCTGCTGACTCAAGCTTCATATTTAATGTACAGACATGGCCATCAATCTTCTCATCTAACTGAAGACAAGCAAATGAAGGGGGGGGGGGGGGGGGGGGGGGGGCAATAGGAGCCCACCCTGCAGGTTGGGATCTGCTGCCGTCTATAACGCCAACCGGGGGGGGGGGGATCGAGACCTTTTGGCCTCACTTTTGGGGGGCTGTCATGTCGTCCATCTTTGTATACAGCTCTGACATTGCTCCCGTCATAATTACTGTGGCCACTAGAGGGCTTTGTCACTTGAACGAAATATGTCACTTGCTAGTTGCCCCCCCCCCCCCCCCCAAGTGGCCCAAAAAATATCTGATCTATGCCAAAAATAGACGTATATATTACATCTGCTTTTAAGAAAGTACAATCCCTGTCTAGGCACTTATCTCCCCTCCTATACCAGCAAATTGACTCCAACTAACATACGATCCCTCCAACGTCTCTCCATCTATCCATTCATCCGTCCATCCATATTCCTTCCATCTTTCTCACTGTCACCTCGTCTGTATATCCCACCCACTCCTCCTTCATCCTTCCTTTCTTCTTCACCTCCCACTCTCTCCCTACTGTAGCCTTTCTCTCCCTCTCTCCCTTTGTCTGTCTCCCTCCCACTCACCCTTCCTCTCCCTTTGTGGTGTTTTGTTATCTTTTACGCCGTCAGTCTCCGTCAGGTGAGGACAGCCGACATTTCAAAATAAGACGTTTTGCTAATCAAGCTTGTTTTCTCCCTCTTCTCTTAGTGTCTCTCCGTGTCTCTGACTCTTTGTTAAGCCTAGTCTCCCTCTCTCTTTCTAAGTGTGTGTGTGTGTGTGTGTGTGTGTGTGTGACTCCCACTTTGGATTCTTTTTTAGAATTAAGATGTTTCATTAAGTGGCATTGAGAGTGGAGCCTCTCTCTCTCTTCTTGTCTTGCTGATAGTCAGTCGACCACAGCAATCTATGAATGTGTGTGTGTGTGTGTGTGTTTGTTGTGGCACTGGCTGGATGAGGAGAAAAGCCTCTGATGGCTCCAGTCACTCTCCCCTGAGCCTGCCGGATTAACTGGGACACACACACAAACACACAAGGAGACAAACCACACAAACACACTTACAGTATGTATACACGCCGCAAAATATAACTGCCAACCGTCCGTGCGTACATTCACACACACACACACACCCACACACACGCGCACACACACACACACGCGCACACACACACACGATGAATGATTTGTATACTGTATTTCAGGACACGTAGATTAAAATCAGCACACACGCACATAAATACACACACCGTAGGTGTATGCATATGCACACGTACATGAGCGCACACTGAAAATGAAATGACAGAAGGTGACACACACACACACACAGATCCAGAGAGACAAATATATACTGTCCACGCATGGATACAAATAGACTAAATGCATGAACACACACACACACACACATTCTGTCGACATTGGTCACGGCGAGTTTGATTCCAGGAAGTGTTGCCCTGGTTGTTTTTAGTCCTGGACATTAAATATTTAAAGGGACCAATCACATGGTTTAATTGAATCTGAGGCCCCTCCCTCCGGGGGCGACGGGCTCCGATCACAGCCAATTAGAGGCAGATGAGCCTGACAGTAATGGGTGCTATCTGTTAGTCCCCGGAGAGAGAGAGAGTGCGTGTGTGTGTGTGTGTGTGTGTGTGTGTGTGATAAGGTGCAGAGCAGCTTGTTGTGACGAACATACACACTTACCAACCACCCATTGACACACACACACACACACACAAATCTGCACGTGGAGATGCATATGTATACAGCATGTACAGACAAACACACACACACACACAGACTTGAACTGTCCTTCCTTCAGCAATAATCATATTTGCGAAGTGTGTGTGTCTGTGGAGAGAGACAGAGAGAGAGAGAGAGAGAAGGGGGACATGCAAATCTACGTTAACCTAATTATTCTGTTGGTCCCCTGTGTTTTCTCATTAGAACTCACTGCCAGCAGGGACCAGAGCGAGAGAGACAGAGAGAGAGAGACAGAGAGAGAGGGAGGGAGAGAGAGGGAGAGATTTAATAAGGGGGATTGAGCTACAAATGAATAGAAAGCAGAGGAGAAAAGAAGGAGTGATGCAGAGAGATGAGCGTTACCGAGAGACAGAATACAGCTTGTTGAAAAGTGTATGAGCCGTAAACTCCCAGAGTGACTCATGACTGAGGTTTCTCACCGACTCAGTAAACACACACACACACACACACACACACACACAGACACAGTCTTATATCCAGATTCAAAATTGCTTTATTGCATACAACTTTGCCATAAAATGATATGTTTTAAATGTTGTAGATTTAGATATTAAGAAAACAACAGTTGTACTGTAAGTATTTACAGTATAGTCGGCCTAGACCTGCTTTATATGTAAAGCGTCATGAGACGACTTTTGTTGCGATTTGCAGCCGTAGGAATGGAATTGAATCGAGCGTTTGTCTGGTTCCCATGACGGCAGTTTCCGTGTCCAGGACCCATACTGACAACCGTCACGGGAGGGAGGGAGTAAAGCGGACATACGCAGCGCCAAGTTCAGCCTCAGCGTGACTAAAAGCTTAATGCCCTAAGCGAGACCCGCAACAAGTCACAACGGCATTAGGTTGGATTATTAATACAATTAACATGACTGTTGTGGTTGCTATTTGCAGCCTTATAGACGGCAGCAGATCCCAACCTGCAGGGTGGGCCCCTATCGCGCCCCCCCCCCACCCTTTATTTTCTTGTCTTGAGTTAGACGAGAAGATTGATGGCCGTCTGTCTGTACATTAAATATGAAGCTTGAGCCAGCGGCCAGTTAACTTAGCTAAATATTGTAAATGTATATATTTTATTTTAATTTTATTTTTATATCTATTTATGCTACTTTTCTACTCTTGAATGGGAGCACATCTGCACAACTGTGGAATTTCCCCCCCGGGATCAATAAAGTATTTCTGATTCTGAGGTCCCACCCACTAACATGGAGGGGGCGGGGCTTATGACCCATCCTGCAGCCAGCCACCAGGGGGCAATGTCATGTTTGTCCTAACACTGTGGGGTCATTAAATTGAGGGGGTTCGTCCTCTCGCCTTCGTTCTTTGCTGTTAATGGAATTGCTTGACTTGACCCCCTCATCGCTGTTCTTGCAGTGGACAAGGGTGGACGCACGTTCCTAACAGTGGTTAACGCCGGTGTGCTTTGATGCGTTTCGGGAATAGGGAGAAGGAACAAGTCTGCAAAATATTGGAGAGGAAGCCGACAAGCATGAGAGTTGGAACAAAAGTTAGAACAACCCCGAGTGATGATGCAGACAACGAGGACGGCACCAGCAGGAACTTCAGTCTACTTTCACCACCGCCTAATACAAGAACATCATCTATAATACATTTGCAATATGCTACGGAGAGGAGGAGTCCGGGGGGAATACAGGCTGCACATACTCCCTTCTATTGTTTTTATTCCGTCTCTGAATACACCGATGGTGGATCGCTGTCGCACTTTCGAACTTTGAGGGTTAACTTTATGCCATCCAAGTATCCTACACTTAATCATCCACGTCTCTCCATGTCACTCAACTCTCCTCCTCGGCCGTTTGCCAGCCGGTATCTCGACTCGTTGTTTGGACATCTCTCCGCCAGTTTACGGAGTCTCTCTCGTCTTAATGATCCCTGAACTGATCCAAAAACACTCGCTCGAAGAGACAAATCGCAGATCGCAGATCGCCGTCCCTCGCGGCGAGTGTGCGTGAATACGTGCTGTGTCGTTTCATTAGCGATATGATTCGAAAAGCAAGAAGTTAGACCACCCACCGTAACTATCGCTGCACATCCACTCTGCAGCCGGCGAAATGGAGCCCCTAATTCATTTCCGGAGGGAAGGATAAAGAAAAGGCCAAGGCGTCCCGTTCCTAACTGAGACGTCGATGGCCTCAGGATCAAATGGGTGTTATTTTTGTTGCTTTGGCTATTGTTTCTGTCGGCTGTGATAATATATTACACTCACCCGATCACTCAGTCAATATCTTTGTGTTAGCAATGGATCAACTGACTATGTGTAGTGTTAAAGGGGTTAACTTGTATTTTGCGAACCCACAGAGAATTACCGTCACATCTGCAGTTCCCATCAACTTAGTGTGATCATACTTTCAAACCCCCAAACCAGGACCCTGAAAGTATACCGCAAGGTCATACATATGGGGGGGGGGGGCAATATGTTTTAGCGCTTAGCACACCTACCGAGCGCACCTTTCAACACCACAGACGCCTTGAACACAGCATGTTCGTTGCCTGGGTGCTTTATGAAGGGAGGGGTGAAGCCTCCGAGAGCTCTTCAGAAAAGACGGAAAGACCGGCTTTGCCTCTTTCGGGATGACAGCTAACCGTTAACATTCGCATAGACAGAACATGACAAATGTCTATGTAAGTGCTGGAAACAAGTATAATGTTGTAATTATTATTTTAGTTGTGGTGAAAACCAGCACATTGTAGTGTTTTACAGATATTTATCGGGACTTGGGACACCCAGCTTGAAGCCCCAACTCTACAGAGCATTTTAGTGTCTTTCGGCTCATTGTTTTGGGGTTTTTTGGACAAAAAAACCCCGCTCTGATAAAGCCCTCAGGAGCTGGTCGAGCTGAATGCAGCTTTAAAACCTGTTTGATCATCTCACTCCCAGCAAGCAATGTTATTTCATTCATCGCAAAATGACGAAAATAAGACCTGAGTCTATAAATAAGGAGAATATATTGAGGAGACATTTAAAACAAGCAGGAGAACAGCTCAGGAGTTAATCAATATCACTAACGCTGGCTGCATTCCATTTAGCTTGCATTTATTGGGCATGATGGCTCGCTGCCGTGACTTACTGGGACACTTCAATGAAGCAGAGCCGCCGTTAATGCCATTAGCGACACCCGTGTTTCTCCCGCTGGCGACTGAGTCAGTGGGCCTCTTCAGTTGGATGTGCTCGCCTCTGGTCTGTTGCTGCTGTTGTTTAAGTTTCCAGTAGATCCATTTAAATTAAGCAGAACTAAATGCATTTTGCCTTTAATATAACGCATGCCGCTTATCGGCACCTGTTTTTCAGAGAACGGAACGGAAAGTGTGCTGCTGAAGTCCAGTCCAGCGGAGGGCTCATCTCCTCCTGCTCTGAAGCACGGTCCCTCCATCGACTGCACTTCACTTATTATCTCTGAAAGCAGCCCAAACCATTCAAACTCCCGGCCAAAAGACAGTCAACAATGACAGGCCTGCTCCCACTGTAAAGGAAAATTGTAAAATATTCTTTAACCTCCTAAGACCCAAGCTCTATCTTAATTTCTCTTTGCTATTTGGGCTTATTGGGACCTGATAAGTATAAAAACTGTATGTTGACATGATGTGGTTCCATATACGGGGACAATTTTGAATTTCCATATAAGCAGAATTAAGTATTATGGTATAACCCAAAATGTGATGTCCACGCATGTGGATGCCAGGTCTTAGGAGGTTAAGGGGAGTGGCTCCTTCAACTCCAACAGTTACAAGTCAGGGATTTGTAATGCAGCTAATGCAGCTATTATCTGGTTTGATACGGAGAGGGGGGGGGGTAAAAACAAAGGCAATCTGCTGAGTTGTGAACAAAAATAAAGGGATTGCCCAAAATGCAAAAGATGCAAAATCACGAGCTGTAAATAGAAGACTGTCACCGACCAGGTTTCCAAGATTCCCCACAATTCAATGGGATGACAGTTGATGTCCATATAGTCGTCTTTTTTTTTTTTTTTCTGGAACGTGAAGCACCTTTTAAGAACATTGAACCATTGCTGTTGTCTCAATTTGCCCGGGACTCCACGAGAGCACAAGCATACGGCCCATAATGCAACACATGTTGTAGAACTGCTGGCCCGCAGTCAGCCTGAAACTAAAAAAAACAAAACACATGGAATATGCTAGGCATCAATGGCAGGACAACAAAAATGTTTGGCCAAATGAAATGAAAAAGGAGGAAACAGAATGGGTAGTCTCTCTGGACAGGAAATGGAAAACCTGGATCTGGGTGGGAGAGGAGGGGAAACTTGCGACTCACATTATGAAGCATGCCTTCGCTCTGGCACCTTTGATGCTAACTGCTAACCGCTGTGGTTTGTGGTCGGTGGGCTTCGCACCACAGTGTCACCGTCCACTCACTCACACACACACACACACACACACACACACACACACATATACACTCTCTCACAGAGAAATGATGACTTCCTTATTACAGACTTACACTAGACAAAAGACCTTCAAGTAATCCCACCCTTGGGAGCCGAGATAGGGGGCTCCATGCTAACACTTTAGCATGCACTGCGCTGGGCGATAGCAGGCTGTAATTTACAGACATTCAACACTTAAGTCCAGAGCTAGATATCTCAACAAGCACTGCCCCCCCCCCCCCCCCCCCCCCCCTCTGGATTTCTGTGTCTCATTTACGTTTCCTCTCCCACCACTGTCAGAGTGAAATTCCTCAACATCATTTTTCATGACAAGTTTTATCTTAAAAGCAATATCCAGATTTTCATGGCATTCCCCCGTAAGTATTCAGGCTCCCTGGAGGATGATCCCATCGTCATTACCCCGACCTTTCCTCCATCAGGCCAAAACGCCCTCTTCTCTGCGACAATAAATAGAATTTTAATGGACAGATTTCTTTATGCTAAATTGTAGGCAGGCTTCGCCTCTAGGGACACCAATGATCACGTCACGTCCGCTTATTTTGCCAGTTCGCCGTCGCTGGATCCTGGGCAAGCAAACAATCCCAGCGCGACGATGGGTTGAGCCCGACCGGAGACGGGTTTGCCTACGCGAGACAAGTATGCAAGATATCTAAAGCTGGACTGCCACGGAACGTGTCCGGGATATTCATGGTTACCGGAGGAGGAACCATACCAACTGCGGTGCCCAGTACCTAGGAATTCCGTCCTTATGGGACGATTCCCGCAACAATTTTAGTCAATTTAGTCAGCAAATGCTTCCCAGTGGAAGTTGTGTGAGTAAGTTGGGTGTGGAAGTCGGGAAGGTAGTGTGTCGGACTTTCACACATAAGTCCGGAGCTTTATTATCTGTAATCATGGTCTCTCTCGAACCTTAGCCTAAGTGTTTTAGTTGCCCAACTATGATTTATCTGCCACTGTCACACCCTTGAATGTCTTTCCCTAACATTGACCACACTGTAGTTACCATGCACGGATATTGTAAAAAGCAAGAATTTTATTGGTTGCAAAAAAAAAAATTCCTTTTGCAATTGTCCAACATCGATGTTCTTGTCTTGGCGATGTGGTTGACTGCTTGCAATTTTGCACATCTTTTGTATATCAGCACATATACTGGCACTTACCATAGTGGGGGCTAATATTTCAGGGGTAGGGCCGTTATTATTTAACATGGCCTTCTTTTGCTCAACTCCTGACTCAAGCCTCCTGTCACTCCCAGTGAAATCCTTAAGGAGATGTCATTCTTCGCATGGCTTTGTCTATCTGTATCATTGCAATTGACATGTTTTAACACACTTGACAACAAGTACATTATTCATTATTATTGTGTGTGTGTGTGTGTGTGTGTGTAATGCCTGCCCTGTGGGCCTTATAGCTTAGTATGATTAACAGGCCTTTAAGCGTGATGAAGTGACTTTTGCCATTCACTCATATAGAAGCCGTCATCTGTGTGTGTGTGTGTGTGTGTGTGTGTGTGTGTGTGTGTGTGTGAGAGACTTTTGAATGTTTATTGCTGTGGGGGGGGGGGGCTATGCGTGCGACCTATGACCTCTGACTATGGCTAAAAGATCGTCGCCCACTGACTCACACGTATAACAGCTCACATTCTCAAACACAGATTGATACACTCCAGCGCAGTGACAAAGACTCTGTAGCCACCCATGTAAAGCCCCCCCCCACACACACACACACACACATACACACTGAGGGTGTCAGAGTGGGTGTCGCTGGGCAGATAATGGCGAGGTGACGGGTTCGAGAGTTAAGAGGTTCAGTGGGGGGACAGCACTTTGGCTGATTGGTTATGGTCCCATGGGATATGGGGGGGGGGCACTGAGACATGACATCATACTGTCCTGAGAGTGGGAGAGAAAGAGAAGGGTGAAGGTCAGGGGGTCATAAAAAAGGAGCACGGGACTGTGACAACAACGCCATCTGCATGGGGTCAACATCTCATTACCATCAAGCATCCCGGGGAAATTTACAAGTCACACTTCACACTACTATTACTTAAAGTAAATCAATGACTTTAAGCGCTGCTCTCTAACTCTAGTCTACTAGAGTTTCAGATCAGACGAGTTTCAGCCCGGAACACCGTCCAGCCATCGGTCAAAGGCAGAATTGTAGTCAAAATGGAAGTAGATTTGGGAAATTGCGTCGCACCTTAACTGTACACTGCAGAGCGGTTGAACTTTGCTCACACAAAAATAACCCAAATTGGGTGTAATTGGTTAGAATGGTTGTGGTTTGCCCCCAACTGTTTGTTTCTCTCTTTACTAATAGCTGAGCTGTATTCCTTTGGCTATGAAATGACCTGAAATCAGCTGTTCCATTTGCTTTCGTTTTTTGGTTTCCATACAGGCGACGATTGCGCCAAACCTGGCAACCCCAACGTCACAGTAAGACTCCAGGAGGCTGCACACGGTCAGCACATAACTCTGTTTTTTATATATATATATATATATATATATATATATTAGCTCGGCAAACCTGACTGCAGGGATGCATAAAACTATGTACACACATTCTTTGCATCAGATTTCATAAAGCTGTGTGTTCGCCTGGTTCAGTTTTATATAATCTCAATCATCGCGGAACTGCGTCCGTCGAAGAACATGTGCAATTTCGCCAATTGTGCCTCAACAGTTGCTCCCTATAGCACCTGTATTATTGACTTGTCGCATATACCTGTAAACCATCATCATCATCATCGGGGCTATCTCAATCATTATCAAACAGAAGCATGACTTAGTTCATAGCACGTTTCACAAATAGAGGAGGACATGAGAATAACATGAATACAGGAAAAGACAAAGAGACGGACACAGTCGATCTCACAAAAATCAAAATGATGTTCATGAATGCGCCTCGAATGGACATTTCACAAGCTGGCTTGTAGACTGCGACAAAATAAGACGAAGAGGGGAATTGGCCCCGACAACCTAAACTAGCAATGTTTCATTAGTCAGATTCTGTTTCTCACCTTATCTTTCGTCCAAAATTTCCAAAATGTTGACCTATACACTTACGCCAAAAAAAACAAAAAGAAAAGAGAGCGTTACAAAACAAGATTCACATTACATGAGCTAAAAGGCTGCTATCATGAACCACTGTAATAACAGCGATCTGTGGGCTAACCAGGACGAAATTTGTTAGAAGAAACCCCCCCCCCCCAATACATTGGAAGTTACATCCAGTAATGTTATTGCATCTGTAATTCTCTGCTGGCTAAAAAAAAAAAAAAAAAAACGACTTTGCTCATATTCAAATAGCTGGAGGAGCATGTCGGATGTTTTATTACCTTCATTATGCCGTAAATCTAATCCTGTCCACTGTTGCCATGGAACATCTGAACGTGAGGCGCGCCACCTCTAACATACAGTGCGAATCGTAAAAAAAAAAAAAAAAAAAAAAAGTGTTTGCCTCAGTTTTACTACGGCATGTGGAGAGAGTGGGGGAAATCTCTCGGTGATTTACTGGTGAAGTAAAAAGATGGCGTGGAGGCAAAGAAAGAGGGCTGTTCTCTCTTTCCTTGTCACTACTACACTCTGCATAGAGCACCGCCGCTTAACGCCTTTAGAGAGAGAGATGGAGGATGGATGCACGACCAGGTGGATCAGGTTCAGGTGGATAAGATACACCGACTAACCACAATGTCCTGAGTTTGAATCAGCCATGGGACCAACATCACCCCCCCCCCCCCCCCCCCCCCCGCCCCTTCTCTGCCTCTCTCCCTCTCACATTTTGCTGTGGCATAGACATGTTTTGTTATTGAATCTTTATTTAAAAATCAATAATAATCGTCCTCCAGCCTCTTTGCTCCCCCTAGTGGCGGCGCTTAACAATGGAAATGTTGGTCGGCCGCTCAGTCAGTAGTTCACCCAACACCGATTTTGCACATCTTACTCTGTTTCCAGGTGTCGGGGGGGCAAAAAGTAGTATAAAGCCTTCAGTGTCTCCAGAAGGAGGAAGTCTGATAAACGTCCTCAAGTGATGTCACTTGAGTCGACGTCGGTTTGGATCTGAGGATCATGAACGTGTTTCATGAGCTTCAGGTTAGCTTCTCGAGGCTGCAGGCATAGCACAACCGCAATCAAGGGGTTGAGTTGCGTTGTGGGTAATGTAGGTTCTAAGTTTTGAAACGACAGAAAAAGTTATGGAATAAGCTGTCTATTGTGAGTCGGACAATATTATGGGAGTGCAATGCTGAATCAGTGGCGTGCTATTCTAAAAGGGTGGTTTAGTGCATTTCCGTGAAGTCAGGGAGAAAGACTTAAGGGCCACGAGTCCACAGCCTTGCTAGCAGCTCTGTGAGGCTGTATGCAGGCACAGCGATGCTTTGAGCCCAATGCTAACTGTTCGCCATCTTGGTTTAGTACGATAAGTGTTACAATAGCACCAAACACAAAAGTACAGCTGGTCCGTGGATATCTGTACCAGATTTCACGGCAATCCATCCAATGGTCGAGAGGTATGGCGTGGCCAAATAAGAATGGTCAAACTCAAAGTAGCAGAGGCCGAAATATCCTTTTAGTACTTAGACTTTTAGTCCTTAGTGTGGGGTCAAGCTCCAAAACACTGGATCCTACACTTCCCATAATGCACAACCCCTAAGCATGTCTTTGTTCGGACTTCACCTGCCTGGGAAATGAAACAACCTGCACGAGACACAAGACTACATGCGGGAATCAGGACGTAAATAGTGAGGTTCAAGCACAAGCACGAGGTTAAGTTTAGGGAAAGTTGAATGTTAATCCCAGCAACACATGTTCCCATTAACCCAGACGACTCCGGTATCTAATTCAGTAACATGTTTTAAATATTGTCATTTTCGCGTCGCCTTATTATGCTCTCCGAAGCACCAGCTCCGTTTCCTGGGATTGTGGCTGTACCCTAAATCCCATTTAGACTGTGAGTGAGGCTGTTTGGACTTTGCTAATACAGACTTCTATTTGAAACCCAACAGATTGGTCCCGAAATACAATCAATTCACGTTGAGTTCTTTAGCGATTTTCCTCTTGGGTCGCTAATGGGATGGCTTTTCCTGCATTGTGCCGCATGTCAATAAAGCTTTAGAAGAAGGGGAAAGAAAGAGAAAATTGGAAGGCTTCAATGCAGATTCTTGTCCAGGTCAGTTATTTGCTGGACTTCACAAACTATCGTATGCGGACACGCGACTCATCGGACGAGAGACCAACACTCACCACCAAGTCCACTTTCAGTATTCTGTGGCTCAGGAAGCGGATTGTGACGACATTTTCCAATTTCAATATCAGAACTCACGTCAGAACCGACGGAAGCCTGAGGGAGTGGTGCGTTCGTCCACTCACTTGTGTGTGCGGACTAATCCGGGTTGCAGGCGGGAAGTAAGCGAGTTGCCATGACAGCGATGGCATGTCACTTGTAAGCCTGTGCAGAAAACAACCCCATGTATGTAAAGAACTTTGTTTGATTCTTGGAATCTTCATGCTTCTTTATTTTTGATAAATGTTTTCATCCACTCGCAGTAATAAAAGACGTGATGGGTTGACGTTTCAGCAGCTGCAGCAGATGGACTTGAACGGTAAAGGGACTTCACTTATATAGCGCTATTTTCCTGTGCGCTCATAATCCACGCGTCGCACCAAGACACTGGCGAGACACTGTCACTAGCTGCTCGAGCTGCCTGATGTGGGGCCCCAGGTTCCTGATGGTGATCAGGTCTTAGGTTGCTCAGGCGGGAAGGGAACACCATTCGCACATGTTTTTTTTTTATTTTTTTATTTTGGGTTGATACAATAATCTACCTAATAATCTAGCCGTTATCCCCTATAAAAAGTGAAGCACACTACAAACCTGAACACTAAGCATGCATTTTTTGCACGAGATGACGAGGAATTTGCACGGGCCTGGCTCTGTAAAGCCCGGACCCAGTTCCTCGCGCGGCCCTCGGGAAGCCTGAAGCTGCACACAAGACAGATTCTCTAGACCTCTAAATACTCGTTCTCATGTTTACTCTTACAGTCGCACGCGCGCACTCGGCTGCAGCTGTTTACAGCGTTATTAACTAATCGCACACCTTTAAACGATCATCAGCGGTGATCTCTCAGCTGACGTCAAAGGTGCAAAAAAATAGCAGTTATTTAGTTAATAACACCAATATCTAAACATTCACGGATACACACACACACACACACACACACACACACACACACTCACATCAGGGGATGAAATAGAAAATACAATCAAATGGGAAACCAAAATGTCAAAGAGCAAATGAAACAGTGAGGGGCCTGATAGAATATTGTACACACGCACATTATGCACTTTGTGAATGGTAAATTGTATATATTAATATAGATATATATATAAACAATATGATATCTCACTGTACACGCTCCCTTTTTAGACAGCAGTTTACGAGGTGGGAAAAGGCACATCGTTTGTACACCTGGCCCTGCACTGCTAGTGCCAACAGAGAGTATCTCATTCCTCGTCATCATTCCCTCTAATGTTAAGGGTACCAGCGGCTAATTACGAGTCGGGCCCGCCCACCCATCCACCCCGCGTGCCACCTCCGATGCTCCAAACTCTTCGCGCCGGACAATGTAAGACAGCAAATGTAGCTGCATGGAAATAAAACCCATTTTTACACTTCCGGTTCCCCTCGTTTGGAAGCCTTTTACGTGGCGGGTCGCTAGCGAGCGGCCAAATGAGACTACAGAGGTTGTCGCCAGTGGAACAATCCCATTGGCTTTCAGCCGAGGGAACCAGGGCGATGCTAACTTCCGGGTTTGCCTACGAAAACACGTCACCCCTGCGACAACTCTGTTTACTTCCACTTATACTGTTTCATCCATTCATTTCTTTTTTTGTTTGTACGCCAGTTATGGAGGCATACCTGTGGCAAATGCATAATTAAACACTAAAAGATACTACCCACAAGTAATTATGATATGTTAGAAGTATTTATTAAGTGTTTATGATTATGATTATGAAAGCAAATTGGCTGGACTGGACTTGTGTGAATTCTCCAATAAATCCACACACTGTTCCTCACAACAAGATCATTTCGATAACGCACATGTCTGCTGGGGTGGAATATCTCTACATGCAGTATGCATGTGTGCACGCTGGTCAGTGTGTGTGTGTGTGTGAGACCCAGCTGCTGCTGAACTGTCCTCCCCCATTCTCAAAGGATGTTTGGCCAGCAGAGGCAACCCCTTTGTCTCTGTGTGTGTGTGTGTGTGTGTGTGTGTGTGTGTGTGTCTCTCTCTCTCTCTCTCTCGTACATGCTGTCAGATGTCTCTCTCTCTCTGTATCTTCTGCCTTTGTCCGTCCCGCGTCTCTTTGTGCTTCTGTTTCTACATTTCTGCGTCACTCCATGGTGGATCAGTCCGCCTCCTCCTCTCTCTCTTTCTCCACCGCCTCCCTTTCTGTGCCTCCGTCCATCTCCTCTCTGACATACATGACCTTACTTTCTTTATTTCACTCTCTTCTCTCTTTCTCTCTGTCTCTCTCTCACTTTCTCTTCATGTACCTCACTGCTCTTCAGCAACTTACCTGAGAGCAGTTTTTTTTTACTCGAGAGCTCTTCATCATCACCTGCCCTCATTTCCAAGGGCTGGCCTGCCACCTTGTGGCCACAGACACAATATGACCCGAGCTTTTGAATTAGGCATTTTCATGTGATCCAATGCCGAAAATATTCACTGCCTCTGTCGGCATGGTATCATTTTCTGGGTAAAATGAATGAATAAATAAGAAGCATCCCTGAGCTATACACCGGTTGTTGGAAGGTTACAGCACAAAACACACAAACACGAGTCTTTTGCAAGGAAAAACAGTAGCTGCACTGTACAGATGCACTGTTAGGAAGAGCTAGAGGGTTTCTCATTCGGCCTGGGAGTTAAACAAGTTTACTCAAGCACTGACTAGCTTAGTTAATGTGTCCAGTTTCTAACATCTTTCCCTAAATGTGTGAGTGTGCGTTATCATCCAGACCACTGGCAGCAACCAAGTGTCCCATAAAGCATCTGATGAAATTGTATCCCCCAGTCTGCGGCATGCACAGGCCACAAAAAAAAATAAAAAAAATCCAGTAATAATAATAAAGAGGCATCTACTGCTGTGTCTACAGATTGGCCTACTAATGACAACTGCAGCCCCAACAAGAATTTGTTTGTATAAGTATCAGATCACTGTCTACCAAAGCCTCGCTGACAAACGATTTGATTCTTGAGCAGAGCCTGGATATGACTGGTTTATGAAACCAAATGTTTTCTTACCATTAAATTAAGCTCCCCCACCTGGCTATGCCAACGCCCGTGTTGTTGCCTTCAGTTTTTTTCAATCTAACGTTCAAACTCGATATTACAATTCATCTCGTGAGGCTCTTCTATTAAAACCATCTCCATCAGCGATGAATTGCTGTGTCCAGGGGAAATGGATTCCACCTTGTGCTTCTCTGTAGACCACCTGGGCTTTATTTGCCAATTTTTTGGAAGAATTGATTGAATATATCTCAGACCTTGTTACCCGTTCTGATGAGATTCTGATTGTTGCCTTGGACCCTCTAAGTAAAACCTTTTTGCTCTCCTTGATACTTTCGGCTTCAGTCAGTTTGTACATGAACCTACTCATTTCGAGCTCAATTCTTTCCCGCAGGAGAGAAGTTTCGTCCCTTGACCATCTCTCCTGTCACATTCATGGTGTCAGATCCATGTCCTTGTAGTGTTGGTGCTGATGTATTCACTGCACCACTACATTGGTCAACTTTAACTGCACTTCATGAGCGATTCAGTTCCTGTTTGAAATTGTACCAGTGGCTGTCTTTCTCTTCTCCTGGATTCGGTTGCACCTCTTTCAACCAACACTAGACGGTCAGAGAGGCCTGCAGGAGATTGGAGCATAAATGGCATAAATCAAAACTGGAAGTTTTTTATCTCTCATGGCACGAGTGTTTTAAAAAAAAAAATCCACAGCCAAAGCAGCCTGTTTCTCTCGCTTAATCAGCAATAATAAACACAATCCTGGATTTGTTTTTGACACTGTAGCCAAACATAGCGAGCAGAGCTTGTTTCCCTCGCCTGTACGACAACAGTCGACATGTTGCGCAGACCGACTTTTCAAACAGAATTCTAATCTACTTTGCGCTCCAATATCTGGTATCATTTTCGTTTTGTCATTTCGAGATGATTTGGTCGGGCCAGATTGTTTTGGTGTCTGCCCTGAAAGCCCTGGTGGTGTCTGGGCAGAGCTTCGGGACCACCTGGCAGAGAGGACTCAACTAGAGCTCCCACACACACACACACAGAATTCAGAATTCAGTCATGCATGGTTCAAGCTGAAGGAATATTTACATGGGACAACACAGTGCAGAATTATTCAGACAAACATGCGTAAAGCCTTTGTGGCACATGATGAAACTATAGAAGCACTCCTTCCTGAAACGTGATCCCTGTAGCTCAGCTGCAAGGTGCGCAAAACAGTTGGCTGATGCGTTTCTGCCAGATTAACGGGGGTATGCTTTCCTCTTTCGTTTGAAATCTTAATTTCCACTGTGGCAGCCAAATACAGTCGGGCGGTCTGTCCGGTGTCCCCCACTTTGGTCCAGACTCAAATGTCTCAACAAGAATTGAATGGATGGCCATGACAGCTGGTACTTTTTATGTTGTTTGGACCATTTAATACAGGCTATGGTTTTAGCTGGTACAGTACGGTATGTTCAAAGCCTCCAAAAGAGATTCTCACGCTCTCTTCTTTTGGAGTACACCCCCATTTGTGATTCATCAAGCAAATTGTTATGCCTTTTATTTTGAAGGCAACATCGCCTCACATCCAGGAAAGATCTTTTTTAGCTTGACACAGTTTATTTACTTACCCTTCTCCAAGGCAACCGACCTGTATACACAGACACAGAAGTACAGAGTGCTATAGCTACGTAGCCAAACATAGATAGATAGATAGATAGATAGTGTCTAATTAATCCTTAACTGCTGCACGTCATCCACAGGTATGTTTAGACCTGTATCTGTACGTATGTGTGCACATCAGTCTGTCTGTCTGTCTGCATTTTGATACAGGATTATACACCGACTCACCAGTTTATTAGTTATTTATGTTTTGTCTGGTCATTTGTGAGGCCACAGTGAGTGGTGATGTTGCATTAGACTGCGTTGCACGAAAAGAGTTTACTCTGTCCCCTACAGTAAGTGGATTATGTCCAACATGTCAATCTGCTTTAGATTAAAAAAAAACAACTTTTAACCTTACCTATACACCATGATTTTTTTTTCTAGTGCCCAGAAGTGTAACACAGGAGAGTGTGTGTGTGTGTGTGTCCCAATTTGTCACGTTTTTTTCATAAGTCCTGATATAGCCTATAAACATGTATGTGTGTGTGTTGTGTGTCCAGTGTGTAAAGATGCCACCAGGTGACGGGAGGAGTGACATGGAGCGCCTGGGTGTCTTTAAAGAGATGAGCTACATCTCTGTAGGAGACAAGTACGCTCCACCCACCAATCGTAAGCACAGTATCTATTTCAGTTTCCATTTCCATTAGAACAGCGTCCCAACAACGGGCCCGCAGCCTCACTTTCATGGCACAATGACATTTAAAAAGATCTTGTTTTGACGTTTAAGAGAACTGGCGGGGGGGGGGGGGGGGGGGGGATCTGTGGGTTTAATTTCAATGCGCACGAAACATTAGCGGTATCTAGCCATCCACGGATCTCACCGTCAACTGTTTCGTTAGGGACTACTTCTTTGGCAGAATATGGTTCCAAACTCTCCTCTCTCCAGAGTGACAGGTCCACTGCTTCTGGAAAGACATGCTGCTGTTTTTTTTAAAATGTCATTTTCAATAGAAGATAGCCAACAAAATGCAGGGCTAGGTGCTAGTGGTAAGTAAGTACCGTAAATATGATTTTTGCGATGTGGGTGAACTGACCTTTTGATACATTATCTACATTCTAGCAGGGTTACACTCGTATCTTTGGTGACACAGATGCATCAAACATATTGCGGGGGACATGTGAACGTGTGGCGTCTTCCCTCCCCAATCCAGGCGCCTTCAACGAGTCAGCCCATCGTAGCCGGCAGATGCAGGCGGGCATGGCTAAACAGCGGTGTGCTCTGCAGAGCGGCTTTTTCGACAAGTCCTTCAAAAGGGTGTTTGAACGGGAGGCACTGAGCGACCCGCTGAGGCTGGCCCGACAGAACCGCATCCAGCAGGCCAAGAGGAACCTGGGCAAGGCCTTCCTGCCCTGCAACGGGGTCAAGAAGCCGTGAGAGAACACACACACACACACACACACACACACACACAAACATTTGCATATACAAAAATATACACCCCAAAGCGTTGAAGCGAAAAACATCCAGTCCTCCCATTCATTTTGAATGTGGGTAGTGCGTTTAGGCTGCGGCGGTTAGGACCACACGGTGACCAATCATGTAGGCCGCCAATCAGACCGGAAGGCGTCCACGAGAAGAAGAACCTTGTTTACCTTCTACCGGCATACTAGCAGCATGGCTAGCAAATGCCAGTAGCATAATGTTTCACGTGTAGTCTTTGGCCTTGTACACCAGTTTAAACCACACGGTCACGATAGGCCTCGTATCCTGGTTATTTACCGAAAGTAAATGTGTGTTTTTAATCTGTTGATGCGGACACACTAACGACCTCCATACTAGCAGCCCAAGTCAGGGGGTTGAAGTTCTTCTTTTTGTTCTCTTTTGTTACTTAGAGGCCGCAGGCAAACAGCTTTTAAGCGCATCACCGCCACCTTCTGGATTGAAGGGTTAAAGCTCTCAACATGATGAATGGGCCACGTCCCACACCGCCGCACAGCCCCACGTCAATCGCCGCAACCACCAGATTTGGTCTGAATGCGTCGTAAATAAAATGTAAACATTGTCCAGAGGGTGGCGCTAGGGAAGCAGTCTTGGTATCATAATGAAGAGCGTTGCGTTCTAGATGGTTACAACCAGCCTTCTGGGTCGCAAATGAAATACTCCTCAGTTGATTCGCTCAATCAGAAATGGACATTTTCACCGCGCCCCAAGACTGAAAGCTGCTGCTTTAAATGTGGTCTCGGAAGTTCCCCCTTTGTCCTGAAAAACAAAAAAATTACAAGAGTCCCTTACTGAAATAACAGATGGTGCAACTTAAAGCTACTGACACTCACATCTACTCATTTGTTGTACTTGCTGCTCTGCCTCACCATTACACCGTTTCCCTCTGCCTCCAGCTGTGGCTCGGGGAGTTACTATGGGACTCTGTCAGGACCGGTTGAAGCCTTGAGTCCACTGTCAGTGTCCCGGAAACCCCACCGCTCACCTGGACGCAACGTTGTCACCTCACCTCCCAAGAGAGGCAGTGGTTACAGGTTTATGGCAAGAACTCTTTCTAAAGTAGCTTACAGCAACTTATCCCCCCCCCCGATCCTCTGGAACAATTACAGTACCATTTTTTTTTACAAACTTGTACGCAACATAATCAAATATTTGAACATTTAAGAGTGTGATGAATTTTCTGACCCCTGTTTTAGGACACTTTCTAAGAACTAGCGAACTCATAAAACTTTTCAGGGATACTCTAGTATTTGCTATCGTTTGTTTAAATACTTGGTTTAAATGGGTTTTTTTTATTTTTATCATTTATCCATCCGTCTGTAACAAGGATACGGTGTGTGTGCAGCTGAAGTAAACACCATGTTATCTCCTGCAGCTATCCCAATGTGACGCTGTCCAAACTTGAGCTGTATGCCTCAGACCCCTACGGCAGAGCCACAGAGGTGCTGAAGGTAACACTAAATTTCGGGATTATTACCCCTTTGGCTTTTATTTTTCTCATTTAGTTGTAGCCATCATTTGTGTTGGTTATAAGTACTGAAACGGATGAGATCTGCAGACGCCGCGACAACAACCTGTGTGATTCTTTTACCGCTCGAGTTCCTTGACCTCCCAGGTCTTGGCAAATTACCTTGGCAAGTACAGCGTTAGCATTCTGACAAAAAAAAACAAACGAAAATAAGATTCAAGTTGTGATAAACCAGAATTTTCCTTTTTATTAACTTTTTCATTAGAAAAACTGGATTCTGTGTGTTTTGTGTTTATGAGCTCGGTTCACATTTTGATTGAAATGAATGTATTTGTACCGTCAACTTTTGTGGAGCCGTTTATACTCTGACACAGTGCCTGAAATGGCACACTTCAGGTTTTTGCCCCCTTGCTTCTTATTGCGTACCGCCACCTCCTGGTGAGTCTATGTACGCACCCTAAACACTCGCACAATGCTTGCATTTTTTTTTTCCTCTCCACCGGCATTCCGCGAAGACCCGCCCTAGTCTGCCTCTGATTGGCTACTGTGCTGAGAAAACAGCGCTGAAAAAAAACAGGGCCAGGAAGAAACTCTAGCAACTGGCGAAGGTTCCCGTAGACATAATATAGGTCTTACATGGCATTCATCTGCTTTTATCCAATTTTGAAAGTCAAAAAAAATCTCAACTATAGTTATACTCAATTTATGTTGATTTAAGACACTGTACTTCAAGGTGACATTTGATATGACTGCATCATGCGGTCTTGCCCATACATTATGGACTTGCCTTTGGTATTCCTTCTCATTATCCAGTGTAATCTGTAGGCCAGCAGAGATCATATTTTCAGTTGGTTTTATTCCAGCATATATGCAATATTATATTTGCGTACAAAACTGGAATATTACCAAGATATGTGTATAAACATAAATATATCATGCAACTGCTGAATTAGGGTACTGGCTCCTTGTTTTGGTCCAGTTCAGGCAGTGCTCTGACAGAGGAGCTTCAGGGAAACTGGATGCTGACACACAGCCAAACTACGATAGCTTCCCCCATTTTGGACTCCCCAGGTCTCCGTCCCAACGTCCAAGGTCATCATTTTAAAGACCGTTTGCTATTGGTCAACTGTGCCAACACACATTGAGCATTCATTTTGCCAGTTTAAATCCCAGTGTGTCCTGGCCTTTAAACTGGTAAAAACATGTACTAGTAAAAACGACTTTTTTTTTTTTACTCAGACACTTCTTATTTAACATTAAGTTTAAAATTTCAAATGTGTGTGTGTGTGTGTATGTGTTTATATGATACAGAAGGAGGCAGCAATCCATCGCTCCAAGTTAAGAGATGGGCCCTTTAAACTCAACCTTCACCCCAGAGATTATTTCCAGGGCAATCCATACCGCAGTGACAAGCCACTCCCACCAGCACACAAGCCCCTCCCACTTGCACAGAAAGCCTCTCCAGTTCCCTTCAAGCCCCCGTCCCCCAGCAAGAAGGTGATCATCCCTCTATCAGGATTAGAGGGAAATATCTGACCGAAATAAATCACTGCTGACCACTGAATGACACTGACCTGTGACACGTCTCTTGTTTTACATTTTACTGTACATTTTTTTTAACATTTCTCTGCGTGTCTACGCGATTGTGTCTTGTGTCAGATTGGAGGAATGAAAGCGGGGACGTTTGACACTTATCCCTCGCATTCTGCTGATCCATATGCCATTCGGCATTCCAGAAGGCCATCCAATCAAGAGCCAATCTTCCGTCCTGCCCCTGGTCCGAAGAGCACACCTGTCAAGAGTATCATCACAGTCAATGTTAACAGGTTTGATCCCTGTCGCCGTTATTGATCTTCCCTTTCTCTGTTCTCAAATGGAGGGACCCCCTCTAGAGGTCATAATGACCTCTCCTCATTCATAGGAAAGTCCCAAATTTAAGGACGCATCTGGACCTACATAAGTCCTATATTCACGCTCTGTTTTTGGTCTCCGCCAACTCCTGAGGGAAACATCTGGCCCTTTATCTGCTAAATGCTCCACTATGTTCACCAGCTAGGAATCCAGTGATTCTCAAAGTGGGATCCGGTTGACCCCCAGTGGTCCTTGAGGGGGTTCCAGGGGGTCACCAGCAAAAAGGGGAATCATTTATTTTCAGTGTAATTCCTTCCATAAGTAACACAATGATGATGGATGTATGACTATTTTGGTCATGGGTTTCGTACACTTTATGTTATAAAACATCTAAAAGCATCTTGTCCATCGTAAGCAAAGGAGGAAGTAGTATGATGTTGTTGGAAAGTCAGACATGACATGGGAGTCAACTGTTTGATTCACTCATAGATGGTTTGGGCCCCTAACTTTAAGAAAGTAGTCATTTTAACTCAAACCATGATCTTTCCCTAAACTCTACCAGGTGGTTTTTGTGCCTGAACCGAACTATAGCAGAAGACCTTTGTTGTTGTTGTTGTAGTTGTTGCTGCCCCAAGAGTCCGCAATATTCCCCATTGGTCCCGAAGGCCCATTTGTCCGAAAATACACACTTTCCCTGCAGTTGCCAGTGCTTAATGTGTAAATCTTTGGTCCCGGACCACAGAGAGGGTGCTGGTCAGGGGGTTCAAGGGGGAGATTAAAACGTCACTGAGCGCATCAAAGATCCATTATGGGCATTTGTTTTTGGGATAACGGGCTGTCAGAAAAATGGCATGGCACTGATTTGTAACGATTTTGGAAGGCACACACGAATCATCCTGCAGGTTGAGGCATCAGATCAGAAAACGTGTTTGTGTTTGTAGTTTTTTGTTCTTGAAATGAATACATAGATAAAAAATAAAATTTGACAGACATTCGGGGGACATACTGTGTTCGTGTCGAGCTAAATCTTTTTTCCAACTTGTTGTTTTTTTTCTTGTTTCAGGAGTGTGCACTCTGCAAACTACACCTCAACCGTTCCAACTGTGATGACCTTCTGACTACATTTACCCATGCTGCACCAACACTATCTGACTATTCCCTGGTGTGTACTGTAGACCTCATTTTTACTGCACGCGTTTCACTATCAGCTGTGATGAGAGTCCTGCAGATATAATGCTTTTATTCCAACATGAGGGCGACACAGCTTCGAATGTCTTCAGTGGTTTAATCTGTCAACTTTGGCTTCTTCTGTTTATTTTTGTCTCCCAATCTGTACGATGGTCGTGGTCCTCTGGGACTTATTGCGTGTTGGTGCTGTGGATCAGGCTGCAATGTGAACGGACCCCTATGTCCATATGTACTGTACTAGCAGCTGTTAATGTGAAAACTATGGCATTAAAAACAAAAAGCAGGAGTGACACACATCTTGACACATGGCATTTTGTTTCCTCACATCTTCTCTACAAAAGACAAATGGCAGACAAGAGTTAATGAACAATTTCAGCAACCAGAAGAAGCACAGGAAAAGGAATAAAATAGAATACATCTAACTTTTGAAAGTGCCGTCTCATCTCCTCTGTGTAAATTACAAATGGTACACCTGCTTATAGGCAGCCAAGACAGCCATGGTGCCTTTCAAAGATGGAGAGAACAACCCTATTCGCTGTTCGCAATTGGTCAAACTTACTGGACATATGGAGATATCGTAACCCAACTGATCTACAATACACTTGGAGCAACAAAAATGTCCCCCTTTTTTTTGTAGAATTGACTAATTTCAAAGGATATGGACAGACAGGTTGCAGAAGTAAAAATGTGTCCTGGTGTAATGATCATAAAACAATCCTAATCCAACTAAATCTTACAAATCAACAACAACAAAAGGGGTTGTAATTGTGTAATGTGATTGGGAAGTTACTGAAGTTATAAAAAAGCCTTATTGAACAGTACTGGATATATGCAATTTCTAGCAATGACTGTGGGATGTATTGGGAATTGCTTAAATACGACATTAGGAAATGTTCAATTCAGTCTAGCAGAAGTTAGCTAAAGTGAAAAGAGTGAGAATAGAGAATTTAATCAAATGTATTCAGCAGGAATTAGACGAGTTTTATAGAGAGAGAGAGAGAGCCAAGGGTGCATCTATACGATCCAGATTAAAAGGGATTGGAGAGGGTGAGAAAAATTCAAAAGTATTTTTAGTGTAGAAAAAGAAACGAGAGAAATTTGCCATCTACATTCAAAACAGAAAACCCGCTTACGCCATGATTTGAAAATATGTGTCCGATTTTATGCAGATTTATATAGAAAATGATACCTGTAATGGCGGTTCTGGTTCGTTCAACTCTTCGAAACATATCAAAAAAAAAGTATTCGTTTCTAAGACGAATGTGATGAAACGTCATCTGTTGAAGAAATAAAGTGGGGAATTCAAAATCAGTGGGAAATGATGGCCTTTCTTCAGAATTGCATCATGCATCTTGTTCCTGCTTGCAGTATGCAATGAAGCCGTCAGTAAATCAATGAAACAGGGTCTAATAACGCTAATTACAAAGCCAAATAAGGATCATTTAATCACTGATCATTGGTGCGGCACGTCAAAAATGACATCGTTCGCCGATCTCAAAGTGGATCCATGCATGGACGTCATATTTTTAATAATATTAGATTAGTCTTACATTTGGTTAATCATATAAATCTAATCTGTGGTGACCCTGTAATTCTTTTTCCGGACATCCCGGAGGCTTTTGATACAGTCAGTCACACACTTATCTTTGATACTCTGTCTTTCGTAAGAGCTGCCAAAACACTTTACAAAGATAATGATAGCTCTTTGACAGTTTAATATGGCACGTCTCGCATATTTAGCGTAAACGAAACGTGTGTGGCAAGGATGTCCAGTATCCCCTTGTTACATTCACTTGCTTGTCGCTCGAGTTTTAAACTTTTTAATGTTACAGAACTCTTTCTTTGTAAGGAATTTGTGTTTTTGGCAAGGAGCTCAAACGATCACAACTAGCAGATGATACAACGCTGTTTTTTTGTTTTTTTTAAGTACTAAAGAAGTTCCTTTGGCTCTATCTGCTAAATCTAAATTCTCTGAAGTATTGGGTTTAAACCTTTAATTTGAAAAAAATGTGAAATTCTATCCCTAAAAAATCTTGGTCTTACTGAAATCTGTGACGTTCCTGTTAAAGAAAAAAAACATCTGAAGATCCCAAAGAAGTTATTGATAGCAATCTTCTCCCTGTCATTGAGGCAATTCAAAAGAAATGTAATTGCAGGTTAGCCAGGGACGTATCGATGTATGGTAGTTTTATTAAGCAGAGCAGAAAGATGTCAAGAGCTTCCTATATGTTCTCATCATTAGATATCTTCAAATCTATATGTTCCCAACTAGACAAGATCCTTTTTTTTTTATTTATATGGAAGAATAAGCCCCACAAAATTAAAAAAAATCAGTTGTTTCTAAACCCTTAGCTGGAGGTGGACTTCACTAGATAAAAAGATATCTGAAGAATCCAAATGGTATATTTAATATTTTCCCCAATTACCTTTTCAGAAACAAAACACTGTACCAACTTAGTAAATGGGAGTAAATGGTGAATTATTCGGTTATGAGGTTTTCTTGGACAAATATGTAACGTTCACATTTCTTGTTCTCGTTGGGAGTTATCAAGTCAATACTTAGTGTATCAAGGCGTATGCTTTCTGCTAAAGACACTACACTACTATCTTTAAATATATGAATTATATCTAAATAGAAAACAGTGGCACATTATCTTTCTGCCACCTCATAAATATATAATGCCAAGTGGAATCAAGGAGTTTCTATTTAAGATTGTACACAGGTGCTACCCTGCTAAAGCAAATGTCTGTCATTTCTTCCAACAACAGATGCACCTTTTCATGATGGTGAGGGAGAAACTATTGAACGTGCGTTTGTCGATTGTTTTCACGCTACTTCCTTTTGGTTTTATTCACAAAAGAGCCTTTCATACTAACAAAGGCTGATCTATTACTCATTTTTTTTAACAATGGCAAATTTCTCTGCAGATGAAACTAACATAATTAACTTGATTGATATCTTAGCAAAATATTATATCCACAAAACGATATGGCTTAAAAGAATAAATAAATTTTTTTGACCCCTATTTGAAACTTAAAACTGAAAAGAAAAAAAAAATCGTACATTTCAAAGGTTTGTTTTTATTCTTCTTCTTTTCTTTTCCTTCCTTTATTATTTGTTGTACCATTTTTTAAATATAATTCTTTATACTGTGAAGTAGAAAAAAAAACCTGTCTGGAACATTTAGGCATTTGTTTATTTGAATAAAGTTGAAGAAAAAAAATCAGCTTGGGAGAGCTTCCCTTCCCATAATGCACAGCGGCTCATTGCACTTTATAAATCTATGCGCGACTTCCGCTCTGTCTCTGAGTCCGTAAGAAGCACGCGACACAGATGGCTGCGCCACTTTCTGACAAATATGGTGAGTAGCGAAACAGACCTAACAATGTCACTCCGCTGAAGAGCAGACGTTATTGGGTTCCCTTCACGGGAAGGAAACCCTGGCGTTATTTCTGTGCAGAAATGGCGGCTGTGTGTGGAGTGGTTTCAGTGCATGTAAGGTTATAGCTTATCGCACGTGGGTTCAACAGTCTTAAGCTAACGTTGTAGGTTAACGCCTTTCGCCGTCCTGAATAATGTTTACGGTGGAAAATGCCGACGAGGGTCGAGAACGAGCTCGAAGAAGAAACATTAGCGTGTTGCTGAAACGTAGAGAAAGCTGCGCATCGTGGCTGGTTTGATGCGACGGCGCCAAATGGAGCTGACGTTAGCATAAGCAGCGAAATGCTAACGAAGGTCGCCTAAAAGCGGTTATATACCACTGGGATAAATAAATTAACTTCCTGTGCATCTTTTTAAGAGGCCGGGCCTCCACAAAAACTTTACACTGCGTGTGGTGTTGGTTCCTACAGATTTTCACAAATTTAGCTTTGTTATAAACACGTCATACTTGACAAGAGTTTGCAGCTAAAAATGTATTGGAGTCATATTTCTATTTAACCTACTTTGATGGCATTAGTGTATTGAAAACTAGTTCTTAAAATGCAAAAATAAAAAACTTTGTCTTGAAGATCAATATTGGGATTGTTCATTGTATAATTTCCCCCAGGGGATCAATAGTGTTTCTGATTCTAGTCAAAATACAACGAGAATGCCCTCACGTTACACTTAAACATAACCTAAATAACGCCCACGTGAAGGCATTTAAGCAAAAACTTGACTTGTAAATCTTCATCATAGCTGAGTGCAGGTCGGAACACTTCCTCACTGATGTGATGTTCCCTTTTCAGCAATGCTGGGTCCCCTGTTGAACCAATGTGGTGGCAGAGCGGCAGCCATGGGATAGAGCTACCAACCCCCCCACCTTGTCTATGGGACGAAAGGTAAGTGCACAAAACTAGATGGGAGTGCCATTAAAGAGTTAAATGACAAGAGGCTGGATTGTTTGGTGAAGGACCTCCCTGCACGAGGTTTTGCTCAAGTTATCACCCAACCCACATGGTGTCCCCCCCCCCCCCCAGCTCTAAGTCAGCTGACCAGGCGGTGTGTGCCTGGTTCAGTGTTACAGTGCTGGTAGAGGAAGTCTCCGCACCTGGTCTCAGCTGTGCAGGTTCTGTTTTAGAGTCTGCTGCTTCTGAGCTGCTGCGGAGCGCGGCCCGACGAGAGTGGCCCAACCTGATCCAACAACAGGGCAGGCCTAGTACAGGGCCGCACATTCACATACTGACACCACGGGGACCCTAGGCCCTGCTGATATACGCCAGTGGAGCCTAAACATAAGCGTCAGGCTCAACCCTTACCAACCCCAGACAAACCTCCAGTAATTTGTCTCTGCTTGTAGGTTGAGGAAATAGTGATTTAAACATGTACTATTTTTTTCCCTTGAATGTGTTGCAGACAGTAGCCTCCGAGGAGCTGCTCGGTGTGCAGATGACGGTCATGCTGCAGGCTGACTGAGGGTGAGTGCAGCAAAACCAGTTACTTTTTTTTTATTAAAACACGTGTGCTGTGATGACAGTATATAACACATCATGCTGACAAAACCCCATGGTGAACTTTAAACCCTGAGCCGCAGCTCACTTGTCAGCAACGATCTGCCATGCGGTTCTGGTTGAGTGACTCCTTAATTTCTCTACAGGAGCATGTGGAGCCAGTGGGTCTGCAGGGGGCAGCAAACACCTGCAAGGAGCTTGAGACTGACCCTCAGGTGTGTGTGTCTTGCCATTCTCGGTGTGGATACAGCAGTGATGCACAATATTGTAGAGACAATGTAAACCCAATCTTGTACTGCCATGGCAGAGACCTCCTCCTCTCTGCTGTGGAATCCTGGTATTGGGAGAGAAAGCTCAGGACTTTGGCACAGATTTCAGTAAAAACCGTTTACCAAAACCTGACTGAAGACCTGAAACACGCTTCTAGTAACAGTCTCTTATGCTATCTTGAGTATGAGCTGTCTGGTAATACTTGTGCTTTTGTGTGTGTTCAGTGTAATCCTGCCAAGGCTGGTCTGGATGAGGGGACAAGTTCCTGCCCCAGTTCCACCTCCTGGGATGTGACTGGGCTGCTGCCAGTCATCAGCATCACCCCCACGTTCCAGCCTGATGTCTCCTCAACCTGGTTGAGGCTGTAAATAGAATATGTTCTATGTTCTTTACAGGGGATGCAAACTTGTCAGGAGGCCAGTCTGAGAACATTTTCTTGATACTAAGATGTCGTACATGAACTGAATATTTTGTTGAATAATGTTGTGAAGGCATCACCTACATTTAATGTCTACTGGACATTTGTCTTTTTTTCCCTTTTTTTTTTTAATGAAGTGTATCCTAAATATACAAACATTGGAATAAAATTCTCTTGCGGCACCTCAGTATCCAGTTTGGTGGTTTGTCACTAGTTAAAACATTTTCAGAGTTTAATTCAAGGCCTAAAGAATAATTCAGGTGTACTAATAAGTGGTGTATTTTGTCAGCAGATGCCATGAAAATACCCTGTGTGAGGAAATAAACTTCATGGTAATGAAGGAATAAGTCATCCAGTGTGACAGTGACTCTGATGTGGAAGGACAATCAAAAATACTGCTATTGATCCCTGGGGGAAATTGTACAGTACTGGTGCTCCCATTCAAGAGTAGAAAGTAGCAAAAATTTAGAACTAAAAGTATGTACAAAATATAAAAAATAATAAATATACACATTTACAATATTTAAGTGACAAAGTAAATATATATCATCACCCTATTAAACTGTTTATTAATCATTTCACACAAGATCTTGACAGTAGATGACTGTTGGTATACAATGAACATTGTTTGTCAATTATGTAAAATAAAAGAATAAAGTGACTTAGGCCATTTTCTGAACATGCCTTTGTGACTTAAGCCATTTTAAACCTGGCTTAAACTGCCCTTTAATACCCTAGTGCAAACTCAAAACTTAAATCACTCTTAACTAAATTAAACAAATGTCTGATAAATTGCATTTTTATTTAACCTTTCCCATTTCCAACATACTGTTGTGACAGCTTTTTAAAACTGGACTCTTAACTGTCCTTTTATTCAGCTAAATTAAGCTAAATTAAACAAATCATTCTGTAAAATGCACATTTATTTTTTCACAAATCCTATCCAATCCTGCCCCACCATCCTTAAGGCTACATTACAGAAAGAAGTATGCTGGCTAGGAATAGGTAGCTAGCTAGATGTTGGGTACGTTAGCTAGCTAGTAGTTGCTAGCTTTGTAATTCAACTATAACTTGTGAAATTGAGACTAGATTACTACAAAACATTACAGCCTAGTTTATGTGATGGTAAACCTCATCACTTACCAGTAGAAAATGATCCGAGAATCATGTTTAGGGCTTCTTCTGCATCATAAATCATCTTCTTTCTTGAGGCAGCTGCCATCATGAAAGCTTGTTAAATGGCCAAAGTCAAAATTGTAAAATGGCCTAAGTCAAAATAAAATGGCCTAAGTCACACTCTTGACATAGGCCATTGTCTTACAGGGTAAAAAGAGCATGATCCTTTCAAGTAAGGGCTTAGGTGACTTTACCAGAGGTGGCCAGCATCACAAGAGCTGATTTAGGCCAAAAAATCATTTTGCTCAAAAAGTGACTTATGCCATTAGTTTAATAGGGTGACGATATACAATGATTATATATGTGTACATACTATGTGTGTGTGTGTGTGTGTATATGTATACATATAAAATTTGCCCGGGAGCACAAACACTGGACTGCAGATGACTGGAAGAAGGTACTCTGGACGGACGAGTCCAAGTTTGAACTCTTCCGTCAGCATCGTCGTGTGTATGTCCGCAGAAAAACTGGAGAACGTTTTGATGCTAGATGCATTGCACCCACAGTGAAACACGGTGGAGATTCCATTATGGTATGGGGTTCCATTTGTGGAAACGGCATGGGCAAATTAGTTCATATCGACGGTATCATGAACAAGAAGGTCTACCACAACATCTTGGTGCATCATGGAATCCCTTCTGGATTGAACCTGATTGGTCGTGGGTTCATATACCAAGAAGACAATGACCCCAAGCATACTGCAAAGCTGTGCAGAGACTACTTGACCAAGGAAAAGGAATGTGGAGTAACTCAGTAACAAAAGACACTGACGAAAAGTACATAAAAACAATGCCAGCAAGAATGCAAGCTGTTATCAGGGCCAAAGGAGGTCGTACAAAATATTAAGATTTTTGGTTAATATATGTGAATAAGGACTGTTTAGTTGTTCCAGTTTGTTATTTGCCTAATAAATAACAATACAGTTTTTAGTTTGAAACAAGTTTTTGACAGATTTCTACATTTCTACAGACATTGTCCAAGATGCCCTGCAGCTTAGACAGCATCCTCCTCTCTGCCACCACCGTCAGAGAGTCCAGCTCCACCCCCCCAACAACGTCACTGGCCCCTTGCGGATCAGTTTGTTGAGTCTGTTGGAGTCCGCCACCCTCAGCCTGCTGCCCCCAGCATGCAACAGCAGAGAGGATAGCACTGGCCCCCACAGACTCATAGAACATCCCCAGCGTAGTCCGGCAGATGTTGAAGGACCTCAGCCGCTTCAGAAAATAGAGACCACCCAGTCCAGTTTATTGTCAATGTGGACCCCCAGGTACTTGTAATCCTCTACAATCCTCTACAAAATGGAGCTCTATGGCACAAACGATGTCAAGTTTTGAATGCTGATAATAGCTGCTGTTGGGATGTGTTCATTTTTGGTTTTTAGTCTTTTTAGATTTGTTATAAAAGATTTATAGTCCATGTACAGTAGTCCATGTTTGTACCCTACATGGAAGCATCTGCATTAATTATGTTTCTCCGCTCATTTGTCAAAGATCGACCCCCCCCCCACGTCAACCAGTGTTGTTGCTCAGCAGAGTGTTTCCAGAGGATGACAGCTGACACACACACTGTGGGTCCAAACCTAAACCCCAACCAGGGTGGAGGAGTTCAGGTAAAGGAGAATGGATGGTGTGGAGGTTGATCAGTGTGTCTGAGGTGGCTCCTTAGAAAGACAGAGTGGGGGGGGGAATCCCTCTAATAAATACTTTTAATATTAATATTTAATATAAAAAATATGATTTTTTAAAAATAAAAATAAAAAAACAAAATACAGAACACGTGTGGTTATTGTCGTTTCAAACTGCTGACAAAAAGAGTAGAAAATATTAGGGCAGCGCCTTATAGGTCAGTTATTTCATAGCAAACTCCGTACAAAAATAGGTAGATTTAATGCGAATTGCTTGCAAACATGCACATATGTTATATAATTACTATCGAGGACCTTGTCCGAAATATGGAAGGAGCAAATCTTTAATTCGGCCACCCATATAATCTATCAAGAAGCATTTATTTGACGGCCTACCATTTTAGAAACGCTGCCACAGTCTGCGGTGCCTTTCAGTGGGTTTGTTTTGAGACAACACAAAACCGCCACATTTTTTAAACGCAGTTCGGCAGGATGCTGTCCGTGGACGGAACAGGACGGGGGTTGGTTTGAGGCGAAGGCGGAGTTTTTTTTTTTTCTCCGCTCAAAGTTAACTGTTCAAGAGTTCTTTTTTTCTTGTTTGCCTCTCAGAGGAGCGCCGTGTGAAAAGTATTCAGGGACAAAGTGGAGAAGACGAAGGTAAGCCATTTCTGCCGAATCTGACCCAGATTGTTTAACGTTACTGTCAGTAAAAAAAAAAAAAACCGCTTGGTTGGCAAAAAAACTAGTCGGACGGATGTTTTTATCACGAGTTTCAGTCTGCTGTCACACAGCTGCGACCCCTTTAACGACGAACAGAGCTGCTGCGCCGATCTGTGCAAAACCTGGTTGGAAAAGTTGGAAATTCTTCGCCACCAAGTTCACAGGAGTCCGTTGACCGCCGCGAGTGCTACAGGCCATTCATATTTAATTCACTTTTATATATATATATATCCCGTGACTGTCTTTCCACATCTTCATGGAAGGAACGCCTGACATAAAACATGTCACAGCTCTTCCTTTTGGTGTGTTATTTGCAAAAAGTTCAATCAGAGCTTTTCCAGCTGAAAAGTCGTAACGCCGTCAAGTTCACCAGAAAATGAGTGGAGTTTGGTGCTGTCTGTCATCTCTTCATTAACTGTGCAGACAGGGGAAGTAGAGGCAATTAAGAGGGGGGTGTGGGGGGGGGGGGGGGGGGGGGGATTATTATTATATTAGGTGGATGTCTTCCACCTCAACTGTGAACACTCACTGTGTGTGTGTGTGTGTGTGGGTTGACACCAGAGAGATGGTTTGCTTTCTCAATACCATGTTGCAACACCCCCCCCCCAAAAAAAAGGAGAAGTAAACTCAGATTGTATAACATGTGGACAAATCTGCCCTGATGCTGACATCAATGACAAAGCTTTTTTACTATCATCGCACCTTCCCTCTGGAGGTGAGCTGAGGTGGGGACGCGGCCCAACTCCTTTTCCCAGAGCCCGCCGCCATGGCTCGGTACCTGAAGTATTTCACCACGGTGGGCGACCAGCAGCAGCCAGTCGAGTTGGAGGAGGAAGAGCTGCACGTGGCCAGCGAGGAGCTGAGTCCGGCCACCGGCCAGTTTCCCACCACGCTGACCTTCAGGGAATCGCTGCAAAGGCTCTACAGCTCCGATCGGTTCCAGGTACGCCACTCTGGTCATTTTCAATGCATTGTCAGTGATCCAGCGTTCTGAAAGCAAGTTTTATGGTTTGCCCACTGTGATGCCACTGATTTGGGTACAGCTATTGGAAATATAAAATAAAAAACATCCTTTTTAAGAGGTGACATCGTCACCGTGCACTGATAGTCTTGACTTTGCTTCCAGGTGTTGGTGGTGTGTCTGGTAATCCTGGATGCCATCTTTGTCCTGGCAGAGCTGCTTATAGATCTGGCTGTCATCAAGTTGGAACATGGCCACATTGCTCCCGAGGTGATGTCCACTCACTCCAAAGCAAGTAGTTGTCATATAACGTGATTTACTGACACGATAAGTGCTTTTTTTTTGTTTTGTTTTGTTGGCAGGTGTTTCACTACCTGAGCTTGGCTCTTCTCACGTTCTTCATGGTGGAGCTGGCTGGCAAGCTGTTTGCTTACCGCCTGGAGTTCTTTCAGCACACGTTTGAGGTGTTCGACGGTTTCGTGGTGGTGATCTCCTTCATGCTGGACATCATCTTCATCTTCCACGAGGACGCCTTTGATGGGATGGGTCTCCTGATCCTGCTGCGACTCTGGAGGGTGGCCAGAATTATCAACGGTCAGTAAACGCGGTCGCTGCACGCCTACAAGCATGTGCGGGGCGTGGACGAGAGTTATGAGTTTTTATGGTGATATAAATTTACCCGATTTCATTTTCTAAGGCTTTCGCGCTTGAACTCAAAATGTCGCTACACGCGGACAACAGCTGCGCTCTGAATGTGTTTTTGAAGGTATCCTGGTGTCAGTGAAGACCCGGGCGCACCAGAAGATCCACAAGCTGAAGGACAGCTACGACCACCTCGTTGAGAGAGTCACGCAGCTGCAGGAGCGCGGTGACAAACTGGTGAGTCCTTCCAGACGCTTCAATGCGAAATACTCGACTCAGTAACTTTAGTTCATTACAACTTTTTTTTTTGTGTAGCTCTGGCAATTGGTTCTCACCGGTCATGATGACATCGTACCCGCCAAAAGTAAAGTTGAAGTGACAGTGCGGTGTGAAAGCTCTGAATGGAGGTCCAACAAAAGGCTGACTCTTCTCTCTCTTGTCTGTCTCAAGGAACAAGAGAACCAGAAACTTCAAGCCCTCCTGAAGAAGCACGGCATAGACTTCTGACTCATCCAGCTAACTGTATGGAGCTAATGTCATTCATATCATGTACCTTTCTGCACCATCTTTTTTTTTTTTTTTTTTTTTTTTTTTTTTTTACTTTCAAACTGCACATTCCATGATAAACCTTTTTTTTTCATTTTAGACCTGATTTCAGTTTACAGAACCTTATCCGTTACTGCGTTACCTGTTAATCTGGTATCAGTAGGTCCATGTATCAGGTTTCCAGGATGGAAACCAGTTAAAGCTGCCTGCGTGTTGTTGTCAGATATTCAGATGCTACTGGGAATCACCCCATAACATTCCTCAGACTGATGACTTGTACATAAAACTAAATTTACATCTGCTTAGTGACATTTGAATGTATTGTATGTTGTGTAAAAAAAATAAAAAATCTGATTCAAACAAATACAATGATTTCATTTATTAAAAAAAAAAAAAAAACTTGTTTGTTAAATAACCTTCTTACAAAAATCCTATTTACATTATTCACACAATATACAGCATACACATAGCAGCGTGCATGGTAAATGGTGGCGTACACACCGGTGGGCGGGAGCGTTCACACAAAAGGGAAGAAGAAGTCGAAGGGCAGTTTGGCGTTGATGACGGGCGCGGCTCTGTAACCAGGAAGCGCAGCACCGGAGACCGGTATGAAGGCCGCCGAGCTCCTGATCGGCAGGACGCTGCTGCCTCCGGACAGCAGGGCCTGTGGGAGGACGGACACAGTAGCAGTGAGTGGACCGTTGCGACCTGCGAGTGTATTTCTGGGAGGGGAAAAAAAAAAAAAAAAAGGCGAGTCTTACCAAACTGGTGGTGTTGGTTTGGATGACTTCTTTGATGCTCACAATCTGAGCCTGGGGGTTCACCAAAGATCCGTGTTTAGTCCATTCGATTTCTAAATGAAGTGACAACGGGATGCTGCAACTCGGTGCTTCCTGCAAATCACAAACACACGGCTGGATTGTGTCCCCGCAACATAAAGCATGTTGTATTAATGTGTTTTCAGCTGTGGAAACGGAAGAATCTACAAAGTAGCACACGATGTATTGTATGTTGTATTAAAGAGGACCTATTATGCTTTTCCTTACTTTCGGTCATATATAATGTTACAATGTCGGATATTCATACTAAATGTCGCCAAAGTTGCCAAATAATGAGGTAAATGTATGTAAACGTGATCCCTGTGAGCCAAAAGCTCAGGCTGCAGACTGCTGTGAACGCTCCGTTTCAGTTGTTTCAACCTCCGGGTCTATCTGATGTCAGACAGGCACGGATGTCCTTATATGGTATCTCTGCTCCAGAGACAGGAGCTCTAACAGCTTGCTTCAGACAGAGGGGGGGAACTGAGGGGCTGCAAGACGGGCCAGAATAAGATGAATCAGGACTTTGTTGAACTGTGAGTCATGCAAAGCTGCTTCAGTGGAATCACAAAAATACAAATATAGAGCTGGGAATGAGCAGAATAGGTCCCCTTTAAAAAAAAAAGGGGGATGTGATTAGCAAAGGCATACAGGATCCCAACAATCAATATAGGTTCAGATGTCATTTAACATACAAAAATACCACGGAGCAATACACATTGGAAATCCTACAAGTAATGAAAAATTTTATTTTTGGAAATAAAAAAGGGAAAAGTAGAAAAGTCCTTCTTGACTTTAACTGTCTCATAAAATAACATTTCGCTGAAATGTTTTAAAAGGTCCCACATTATGCTCACTTCAGCTCTATATTTTTATTCTGGGGCTCCACTAGAGCAGCTTTGCATGATTCACAGTTCAAAAAAGTCCTTATGTATCTCCTCCTGGCCCTTCATGCAGCCCCCTCAGTTCCCCCCTCTGTCTGAAACAAGCTGTTTTAGACAAACTGAACAACCTCCAAACACTTGAAGAGTAGTTCCTGAGCAGAGCGCGGGTGGATGAGCGTCCCTGTACTTGGTGGCCGTGCAGGTGCCTGCTGGGGGGCGTGGCTGAGTGCAGTGACTGTATAGTTGTGACATCACAACCTTACAGGAAGTCCTGATGGCTCGTTTAAAGGCACAGTGTCTGAATATGGGCTGTGTGTGTTTGTGATATGGTTAACCAGCACTCCAGCCCAGTCCCGCACTCCAGCTTTAAGATGATGATGTGCACTGGACTGGGTTCTGGCTTGGCTTACACTTCTCCAGTCGGATTCGGGATTTGCCTAGAGCCCTTTCGAGAACGAGACCTCTTTCCTGTTTTTCAAACTGTGCTCACCCCGGGATTGAAGTCGGTCTTGATTGGCACCCAGTCCAGCGGGTAGTCTAATGGGGAGTTTCCAAAGGAAGCCACATACTGGGGATAGTTTGGTCCTCTCAGAGTATCCAGAAGCACCTGACAGACCAGGGAGCAGTTGGCAGCATCCTCCAGTCTGCAGGGACAAAGACCACCACACATGTATTAAGACATGAGGAAATACTGTACCTGTGTGCCTTGTACCACATTTATCATTTGTCGAGTGTTAGGATGTCCTGCCTTAACGTGCAGCCGGACACAGAGTCCACACCAAACAGGACAGGGGAGCGCTGATGTGGTCCCCGCAGACAGTCCTGGTCCTCGGCACTGTGGAGAAGAGACAGTGTGTCTCTGGGGCCTATGCCTCTAGCAATCCCAGTGAAGTGAACTGTTAAGGACATATCCTGGGGGCCTTGTAGCACATCAAACTGTCAGTACCCTAAACCCTAAAAAAAGATCCAGGCAGGAAAAGGATATTCTGCTGTTCTTGTTCCGGACACAAGAGGCAGTCCGACCACATAACCTGGGTTTCCACTGTAGTGGACCGCCACCTCCACCCCATCCTCCTGTTCATTAGACACAAGACAAAGTACGCTTTCGTGACATTACATCTACAGTTTGCACACAACTACATTTATACATTTTGACTTAATCCGAGTCAGAAAACAGGCGAACTTAAAACCCTCAGGAGCAAAACCCCCATGTGTCCATAATCCAGGCATTTTGACAGGTAGCGTGTACAGGGCTGTAGCCAGGGCAAACGTTTCAGGTCCAGCAGCAGCAGCCATGGGGGGAGGGGGTTGTGGAGAGGATTTGTTTTTTTAATTTCCTGCAGACCACAGTCTGATCTTGGTAAAACAGATCGGGAGGCCCAGTCAGCGGACTCTGGCTTTGCAGCAGATACGAGTGGTGTTTTGTTTTGTTATGTTTGTTTCATTGCGGCTTGTTACCTTTAGAACCCCCCTGGGTGGAAAATGCTATTATTCTTCATATTTGTGTACACAAACACCGCAGTCACGATCTGAATGCCTTTGCTCCCACCATATTGACGACATCTTCCTGTGTCTATCATTTCAAATCATACACATTTAAAAAAAAAAAGTAAATACTTCAGATAGGAGTTCTGAGTGCAACATAGACAATAGAAAAACGTCTTGTTTAGACCGCTACCTGGACAAATGTGATGTGAAACTCCTGCTCCAGGGGCAGTGCTGCTTCGCGGACAAATCCGAGCACCAGAGACACCGTCGCATTCACTACCTCACCAGCTGGGTTGTACTTAATCACATAGACAACCTAATGGAGACAAAGATGTCTCATTGGTCCAAGGAGCCGAAGTCATTAAACAAATGTAATCCAGGTACTTCCCTTCGGACGTGTCACGTGTTTGGAGTCTGGTCGACTCACCTTCAGCACCACATTGGCACAGAGGGCCGGGTTCAGGAGAACGGGGTTGAGGCTTCCTCCGCCGCTGATCTGTAGCTCAGTCTGAGTCCCATCCACAGACTGCAGGACAACTGAAGACACCTCCACGGGAACAACCTCCGGCAAACGGCAGAAACACCCACATTAGTCAACTTTTATTAACCCAAACATTTTTCATATTCATCCTCTGCTCTCATTTAGATCTCTTTAGTCCAGACCGAAATATCTCAACAACGACTGGACGGATTGCCATGACATTTTGTACGGACATCCTTTGCAACAAAAGGATCCTAATGACTTTTCATCTGCCACCAACATGGGCTTCGCGTGTGGTTTTGAGTAAAACGTCCCAACAACTATTGGATGGATTGCCATGACATTTTGCCGTGACACGCCTTCATGTTCCCCTCAGGATGAATTGAAAAAGTAACCTGTCCGACATAAAGCGCTAGTTAGCGTACGTTGGTGTGCTGACGCGCTAGGCTACGATTGTGAACATGGGAAAAGTATACCTGCTAAACATCAGCACGTTAACGTTGTCATTGTGAGCAAAGTTTTCTTGCTGACATTAGCATTTAGCTGGAGGTATTGCTGACTCCCAGAGCTGCTAGCATGGCTGTATTCGAAACCGCCTACTACATATTACCGACAGCCGTATGCAGTACATGCAGCACACTGCTTCTTATATCAGTATGTAGTGGGAAACTGTCAAATCGATGTTTTTCGCAGTATGCCCGGCCAGGCTGAGCCGGTTTACCTTTTGGAAAGCGGAAAGTAATAATCATGCAGGTGTTAAGCCGCCCTCCTGCCTTACGAAAGTCGGAACAAACTTTTAAATGAGGCCTTGTAGATCTAATACGAGTGACGATTCGGTAACTGGGTCGCTTATCTCTCGCCTCAGATGTGTTCAGAAACGTTTACGTAACGTTTAATGGCAAACCACCGCCAGCACTTTGCATTGCGGGACACAGCAGGCGAGATTGACTGGGCCAACGTATACTGGAGATTTTTTTTCCCCGAGTCAGTACGACATCCGGGTGTTTTTGGACGTACTGCGTATTTTGCTTTTGTTTGCATACTACATGCTACCATTTTGGCCGAACCAGTACGTATACTGCCAGTATAGTAGGCGGTTTCCAGTACAGCCTTAATCTTGTGTGTTTTACCAACATTTCAGACAGCCATTGGTTTCCATTGGTGTCCATTTTTACAGATATGCATTACAACACATAAATTTGACATAAATAAAAGCAGACCAGATGTTCTCTGTGGTGGATAACATAATCTCAACCAGGTTGCAAGTTCCTGCTGGGTGATTTTCATACCACAATAAAAAGAGAAAGGAAATGTATGGAAGGTAACAGATCTAGACACTGCCAGCGTGGTTTGATTAACTACTCCCAAAAGTGTGGTGCAATACACTATTACTTCCTTCTTCTTCGGAACTGAGCATAAAGAAATGTAATTTTCCTGTCTTTGCATTGCAGCATTTCACCTCAACTCTCTTGTCTGTGCTAACTTATCGTGTGGCAAGTTGAAAGGAGACATGTTTTACGGTGGCAGCGTCTTGCTAAATTTCCTGGTTAGGCGGGGACTGTGATGGCATGTGAATGTTTTTTTAACAGACTTTTACGCAGCTCCGTCATTGTTTTATAGCACCCAATAACACCTACATATTCCAAAATCCCTATCATTACGATGGTCATGTGACCACTTTACATTACATACAATATATTGCAATTAAAAAAATATTATCATTTCTCAGAGCCAAGTTTATATATTCAAATTGCTTGTTTTGTCCAACCAACAGTCCAAAATCCAGTTTTCAAAGACGGGAATTTTCTTTTATTTCTGCTTCAAAAAAAAAAAGCTAACTAACCAACTGATTGTTTCAGAGTCAAACAAATACACAAAAAGTAGGCATACTTACTGCTGCATCTTCATTCTTCCCCTGTAGAGTAGAAAAAAAAGAAGATTTAGTTTAACATCTCCGTGTGAGTTTAGCAGGTCCAACACAATAGTAGTTCATCTTCATGTGTATATTTTTTATTTTCTATTTCTTATTCTTATATTTTGTACATACTTTTAGTTCTAAATTATGCTACTTTCTACTCTTGAATGGGAGCACCGGTATTGTACAATTTCCCCCCGGGGATCAATAAAGTATTTCTGATTCTGATTGTGCAACTTATGTACAAACATCCATTTTACTTTGTTTTCTTATTTAAAAAAAAAAAGAGCATTTTTGTATTCATACTTCATTAAGTGTTGCACTTCCACAAAGTTAGGGAACTCGCGAGTGCATTGAACATCTCTGACTGATAACATCTTAGAGCAAAGGCAGAGCAGACGTGGGACTCACAGCAAAGAGCTGGATGTTAGTGTAGGTGTCCATGCTGAGGGCCAGCAGAGTGCTGCAGTCCTGCTCCAGGACCACACGCCGGGAACACCGACTGCTCTGATCCTTTAGGAACGCTGGGGAGGACAAACGGGAACGACTGAAGCGACAACACAAAAAATGAAAAATGCTAACTATTTCAAGCATGTTTGAAACAAGGCATTTCAATGAAATAAGACTTTCAACCTTTAACACTCTTAGCAAGCTGTGGATTTGAAAGACACGTTGAACTGATGCAGGTTTTTTCTTTGACAAAATATGTTTATTTTATTTTCCACGCAACATACAAAAACATACACTTCACATTGAACATAAAAGGCCCACCTAAACAAAACACATATATCATTTTAAGAATATTAATACGTGCAATCATGACTAATGGTAGAGCTGTCCATCTGTTAACAGATTTTATCACTAAATCAATCACTGGATTATAGTCTGCAGGCACGACAGACTATACCGCTGGAGTGATTTTGGTGATACTGGATTGGGTTTTATGGAGGAAATGTTTTCTGGTTTTCCCTCCCGACATCAGACAGCGTGTTTTGTGTGTACTAGACTAGTGTGCACGACAGTAAATGGTAAATGGTCTTCACTTTGGGTTCAGTGTCTTGCTCAAGGACACTTTGACATAACGGGGGTTAGGGTTAGGGACTCAAACTCCCAACCCGCTCTTCCCTGCTCTACGTCCCGCGTGATGGTAGAGCGCCACCAAGAATTGATCATTGCTGTTTGGTAAAACTAGTCTTTTCTTGAGTTAGCACATTTTCAGTTACGGTTGGCTTGTGCATGCTAGCTTCAGGTTCCTCTTGAAGTTTGTCTTTAAGTTGGGTTTCCACTCGATTTCTAACATCACAGGAAATATGAGTAACTTAACTAATGTTATTAGACTTAAATAGTGTGGCCTATATGTCAGAAATAGCATGCACTCGCCAGCATGTCTGCTGTATAACCCAGATGTTACAGGGTGTAATTCAACCAATCAACCTTCACTGTGTTTTCACTTTTATTTGTGCTGCACTTTGTACCGTGTTTGTTGCAGGTTGCATGCATTATGACAGCAGTCATGCGACATGTCCAGGAGTAACCTCTGCAGGTCCAATCACAAATAGAACATTCTTGAACTGACTTGTGTTGTTAGAAGTTGTCATGACGCTGTTGAAGTGTAGGAGGATGAGAAACGCTGTGCACCTTTGTGCCTGCGGGGCAGACTTTCTTCCAAACTACACTACTGTTTTGCTTAACAAAGTTATTCTACTAACTGATTTTTAAGAAAATCAGTTCTCCACATTATGTATGTATGTTACATGCTGGTGTGGTGGGGGATAAGAACCACGCCTTCTGGTTCTTATCGTGTCAGTGTTAAAGTGAGGAAATAAAACATTTGACATTCTGTTTGCATTCTGTTTTTAAAAGAAGGGTTATTATTTTTGCCCTAACCAATCATTACTGTAGCTGCTGAGATGTTGAGAGAGCTGAGAGCTGTTATCTCTGTAAGTTGACAACAACCATCAACTATTTTTGAGGACATATTTGTGTTGACATTTTTCATTACATACATGTAGCTAGCTAGCTAGCTAGGAAAATGACCATTCCTCCCATTCCTAATCCCGCCTACAAAGCTGTGATTGGTCGACTGTTTATCCAACCCGGGGGAAACGGCTGACAATGATAACACCAGACCTACCTACTGATCCAGAGGTCTGGAACCAAGCCAGGTGAGTGCAGTAGAATCACACATTCTTCCTCTTCTGAATGAAAAATTTGAATTCATAAAAAAAATAATAAAACACACCCAGCTCAACTTATCAGCAATTAGCTAATTTTAGATAGACATTACTGAGTCTGCTTGCTGACTTTATGACTCTTCTCTATGTGTGCTACCGTTACACTGTGTTTTAGGATGCCAAATCTCACATCCCCCCAGAATGCAGGTCCGTTTTTAGGAGTTTTGAAGCGTAAATGGAATCGCCAGAAGTGAAAAGCTAACATTAGGCTATAAATGAACTACAGCACGGTCGCATTACTTCACCGTCACCACCACTGAGCTTCACTTTTAAGAGAATATAGATAGATATAGATATATAGACAGATAGATACAGAGTATAAACACAGCGAGGCTGTAAAGGCGGACTAGTGAGTAGATGACTTTCCGTGTTTGGCACGAAGACGTTAACGTCTGCGATTTAGCTGCTTGTTAGCGACCGCCTTTTTTAAGACGCGTAAAAGCTTCAAAGTTCACCAGTGGGGGGGGGGTATCTACTGACGTATTTTATGTTGTAGAACAAAACGTGTAAATCTCTTAAGCTTGTGTTAACCACAGACCTTATCTCAGGCATCTAACCAAAAACATATTGACTTACTGAACTAATTTCCATGTTTTAAGAATCATTCCTGCAGCACTCTATTGCCACAGTGGCCACAGTTCAGCAAAGGTGACACTGTCCCACATTATGGTGGGATAGCTTACCTGCAGGACTTGTGTCCACGCAGTCAGCAGTGACACCAGGAGCTGGCAGCCAGAACATCCCCCTCTGTCCACTCTCTCCTGCTGTCACCATCACATCCCCATACTGAAACCATGAACCATCAGTGGAGAATGAGCATTTGAGACAAACAAAGGCAAATGAACAGTTACTCCATCAAAACAGACACTCACCCGGTATCCAGACAAGGCCTGGAGCTCTGCGGTGGACACCTGACCGCTGTCCCCCTGTGAGCCGAAAACAAAGCTGGCAACTTGTTTAAAGAGCGAGTCAAAGTTGCGGTCAGTCGGAAGGGCAGGCGAGGGGTGAGATAATCCGTCAACACCTAGACAGAACAAAAGAGTCAGCAACTGAGACAGACTTGGGGACGGAGAAAGGGATATCATAAAGTGCTTTGTGACATTGTTTGTGGTCCATATCAGTCTACAAGGACGTTCTATGCACACGAAAAACAACACCAGCCTTAACCTGTACCAATTAAGTTTCAAATGGACACCATTCAGGACTCACGGTTCTGCGACTGAATGCAGAAGACGTCGTAATTGGTCTCCTTCTGGACGGACGACTGTAGCTCCGAGTAGCCATCGATTGTGCTCCTTAAAGAGTAGGACGCTACGTCACGGCTGCACAGCTGCTTGCTGCCGCTGCAATCAAAAGGGACATAAACACAGAGGATGAGCCTGAACGTGTACTGTATGTAGGCCGATGTTACTTCCATGTGTAAAACCTGTCAGAAACATGAATTGAGGATTCAATGCTCTGGGGGGGGGGGGGGGGGGAGACTTGTTTTGGTGGAACATTTGTACGTGGGGAGGCAAGCCCTGGCATTGAAATTGATATAAATAAGTTAAATCCCCGCTAAACAGAACGCCACATAAAATAGTAAACAGTGTACACTGACCGGCCTCTTTATTAGGTACACCTGTTGAACTGCTCGTTCAACAAGCAAATATCTAATCAGCCAATCACATGGCAGCAACTCAATGCATTTAAGCATGTAGACATGGTCAAGACGACTTGCTGAAGTTTAAACCGAGGATCAGAATGGGGAAGAAAGGTGATTTAAGTGACTTTGAACGTGGCGCGGTTGTTGGTGCCAGAGGTCAGAGGAGAAAGGCCAGACTGGTTCGAGATGGCAACAATAACTCGAATAACCACTCGTTATAACCAAGGTAGCAGAAGACCACACCGGGTGCCACTCCTGTCAGCCGGAAACAGGAAAAAACGTTGCTTGGTCTGATGAGTCTCGATTTCTGCTGCGACATTCAGATGGTAGGGTCAGAATTTGGCGAAAACAACAGGAAAGCATGGATCCATCCTGCCATGTATCAGCCGTTCAGGCTGGTGGTGGTGGTGGTGGTGGTGTAATGGTGTGGGGGATATTTTCTTGGCACACTTTGACCATGTCCATCCCTTTACGATCACAGTGTACCCACCTTCCGATGGCTACTTCCAGCAGGATTTGACGCGCCAAGGCAGTTTTGAAGGCAAAAGGGGGTCCAACACGGTACTAGCAAGGTGTACCTGATAAAGCAGCCGGTGAGTGTATGTAGACTGTGTGATTTAACAACTTTTACTGTTAACAAAGACATAACATAACTCAATCGTTGGCGTCCTGGAGGTGAAGCCTACCTATGCTTTAGCTCTGGGAGGAGCTCACTGGACCCAGCAGCCTACATCCAGTGAGCCAGGCTAATCCCTCCCTGACATGGTAGGCTTTTACATTTGAAAGGCCAGCAGGATGAGTTGAGTTTCACTTATAAGCCACACTCGAGAAAAAAAAAGTGGCTTTTGAGAACTGACAGCGAATGAAATCAGCTGTCTTTCCTGCCTCCTGATGCTTATGAACAATTGTTACTGACATTTATGACTCACACAGAGTGGCCAACCGATAGCAACAAGACCCCCCACCTCCTTTTAGACCTACTGGGAGACTTGCCTAATAGTATCCACTGAGCAGCCGGTGAACAGAGCCACCTCCTCACTGCACTCTCTGTCGCAGCAGCAGTTGATGTCACACACACCCTTGTGCTCATCACAGGGACACAACCTGTCAACTGACACACACACACACACACACACACACAGCAATGCTCAGGTTAAAACAGGACAACAAAGCTCGTTAATCAATGCTACCTACACCTCCTGGGCTAGCTATCTGATACAGATATGACCATAGTAAGTGTGGAGTAATACGCCTTGCATGGCCATTATGTGAGCTGTATATATGAATGTTTACAAAGCCATACAGGATCTGGCAATTAGCTAAATTAATTAGCAGTTAATTAGCAAACAGTCAGGCTTATAACATGTTCAATGACATCCTGGAAATCTCATGAACTGCGACATCTTGAACTGGCTAAACTAATATCTCTCAACAGTGACACCCATAACACAACAGTCACCCAGTCCGTTACAATACTTAAATTATTTATTGTAAAATGAATTCCAGCACAATTGAGAATTGTAAAACGTCGGCTTACCGTTAGTGACGGGAGTGAGGAGGCGGCCGGAGACGGGAAGGGGCTCAGTGGGCAAAGTCGGTCTCAGGGGCTCCGCGGTGCTGCTGTCGGACGGTGTCGGGGTTGAGTCAACCTCTGTGGGCTGTGTGGTCGTACGCTCGTCCGTAACATTATATGTGACGTTCTGGTCACCAAACACAGCCGTCGTATTCAAGTTGTAGCTCGTTGTATTTTCGTTTGTGGTGACGTCGGTGAGCAAGAGAAACAAGCAGAAGAAGTTCAAAGTGGACCCAGCGGCTGAGGCCGCCATCTTTGTTTGATGCGTTTCTATGGTTCTTCTTCTTCTTCTTCTTTCATTCCGTTAACAGTTAGCCCTTTATGAAACACTTACCGCCACCTGCTGTCCATGCAAGGAACTCTTCCAGTCCAGTCTCCTTCGAGGTTTAACAGCAGCCGGCCTCCTTAATGCTGCATTACTGCCAACTTCCGGTCGTACTTAACTCCTACAGCAATATTAGGTTTCATATTTAAGGCAACACTAAAAGTATGGCCTGAATACAAATGAAGTGGAGAGATGACCCTCAACTTCGGCGATCAGAAATAGTCAATATTTATATTTTAATACAGGGCACCACCGTCAAAAGGGCGAATGATAGCAAACTAATGAATTCAGTTCATTTAATGACTATGACGAAAGACAATTAATGCATGAAAGGAGCACCATCCTCGGCTGCGATAACATCCTCAGACACCCCCACTCGTAATCAGCATGAGCAAAGAGAGATGCTCTTTGGGTGTCTTCTTATTTTGTAGTCTTTTGCAGAAGGGGCTTCACTCCACTCACACTAGATTTATTCTTTCTGAACTATTTTCTTTGTTCGTATTTCTTTTCTAAAGAGGACATTTATGTAATTAAGTTGATCACATGTCTAATGCTTCCATGTTAAATGGTTGCGGCCTGTTCATAAGCCACAGACAGTGTTAATCCAGGTTAACCGTAGGCCTATTCATGGCAATTGTATATGTGTTATTATGAACATATTTACCACTTATGTCTGTATATAACACCTTGAATGAGTAAAACACAGTGATAGTAGTATATAGAAATAGTACGATAAAATCTCATAAAAATGGATCTGCACTCTGATCTGGGGAGGATGTGAGATTTGGCATTTTTAACTTACATTTTCTTTCATTACAAGCTATCTTGATCTTATCTGGATTTGTGAATATGTGTAACCGGTTCTTCGTTCAGTTAGTTAGTTCAACTTTTATTGTGCCAGAATCACAATCAGTATGTTGTCCCAAGCTTCACATTCTTCCTAAAAGGGGAATTGAACATCACACACGAATTAGTGTACTGGACTGGATTAGCAGTTTTCTCCATGATCTCTAACATGTGTCCAATAGTTGAGTAGGAGCTGCCTGCCTTGACTTGTAGGACACACATAGGTGGTTCCCTCTTTTTCGTTTGTTGTAATATAACTAACAGACATTGAACTGATGGTGCGGTTGTGTTCATTTCAATTGAACGGTTTATTCTGCCGTCTTGCGTGCAAACAAATAACCCGGGGTTCATGAGCGTACTGAATACGTGTACCCTTTGTGGGGTTTTGATACTGGCTTAAACTTTGGTCTAAACTTGCTCAAACAGCTACAAGTTCTTACTGCTCCCATAAACATACAAGACTGAACCTTTGTTCTTGTACATTTACTGAATTAGCATTAACGACGTGATAATTAAAACTGCATTCATTTTTTTTTTTAATGGTGATTGTGTTAGCAAACTTGCAGCAGACAGAGAGCAACATCAGCATTCAACGGAGCCGTGCTTCTGGCCCCCGTTATGAATCCGATGGAGTCCAACAGTCCCTCTCCTTTTAGCTCTGGCTTTAGCTACGTTCAATTTCCTTGCTTGGAGTCAGTTTGGGATGGTAAGCTGAGAATGTCTAGGCTAGGAATCTTTAGGTGGAGAGCTCTCGTTTAACATTTCTGGTTGCAGTGTTCTGATTGTCCACAAGATGGCAGCACAGGGCAGCGAAACACAGGAATACCTCAGTTTATTGGAACCGTCGAGCTCTCTTTGCTCCCCCAGCTTTAGGCCACTTAATGTGTCACCTAAAAGCCACCAAACTTTGTCATTTACAGAGAGAGGAACAGCAATGTGATTACATACATTTATTGCATTTACTATAAATGAATGTGCTGTGTTAAACTGAGGCTTTATGCCGTTTTTGGTGTGCATGGAAAGGTCGGTTGGTTGGTTGTGAAAGGAAGAATGTGGAGTAAAATGATCGGATAAAAGGTTGGCAGACAAGTAACAGGCGAGGGTGACGAGTGCTGAGGTGAGGTTCCTGGTTTAACTCCCACTGTAGCTTCCTAAGTCGCTCTGATTGGTCGGCTGATCCCATAAATAAATGACATTTCATGTGTGCCGACCCCACAAAGACCTTAAGGTCTAAGCTGATGCATCACAGCGAGTCGAGCTCAGTTGCCAAATTGTGATCTATCAATCTGTGACGGGTTAGAAAATAGAGAATTACAATTTCCCCAGAGTTTATGTGTTCCGAGGATATGAAACGAAGAAATGTAGCAAATCCTCACATTCGGGAAGCTGGAACGAGAACAAGTGATGCATTTTCACTAGATAAATTAAATCATTACCAAATGTTTGGTAATGGTAAAGTCAATTTCTGTAAACTGACTAATCAACTTTCCCACAAGGAAGTGCCGTTGAGCTCAGTTAAGACGGCAAATACTACCAGAGCAAGCCATTCTGCTAAGGTTCTCGGGTTAGCGGCAGAACTTTCTAAGTAATTAAAGCAGTATTAATAGATATTAGCAGATAATTAATAGATAACTCGAGCTGAGGGGAACAGCGGAGTCGGTGATGACTCCCTGTGCGTTTTACGATCGACCCTTCTCACGTTACCCCCCCCCCCCCCGACAATCCAGATCTTTCACCACTCCGTAGAGTAATACTTTTAAGTATTAAATGGGTGCTTCTGACGTGTTGCATATCTTCAAGAGAACTGTTTTTGAAATCCAACCTCTGACCTTTTGTATTTCTTTGAATGGGCTTGTGTTTCCTGTTCCATTACACTACTCTCTCTCTCTGTCTCTCTCTCTCTCTCTCTCTCTCTCCCTCCCTGCGGTGTCCCCCGCCCCTCACATTCATTAATTAATCCTCAATGGCCCTAAAGGTGGCATGGGCTTTGTGGATAATGTCCAACTGTCAGGGGGAGAGGCACACCTGCACTATGGATGGTAATGGCCAAGGTGTGTGTGTGGGGAGTGGGGGGGGGGGGGGGGGGGGGGGCATGGCCAGTGAACGATGAACACGCAGGTTATCACAAGGTCGCCACCTCACTTGCATTGCGTGTGCGCGCGCGAGAGAGCACACGCGTGTGCGGGGCCGGGTGGCAGCGAGAGGAAGGAAGTCTAATTAGAGCATTAATTAAGAGGCAAAGGGTTTATTGAATAAATCCCGTGGTCATTAACAGAACACACAGCAGCCAGCCCCCCCCCCCACTCCCCTCTGGTCCGATGTCAGCGTGAGACGCTGCTGTAACTCTGGACTAATAGACCAGGTAGCCTACTCACTTTCAGATGCCATAAAGAACCAAAGTCCTGACATCACTTCCTGTCCCGATGGCAGCTTCTGGGACTCAGTGAGAGTTTATTTTAATTGTCTTTCCTGGAAAACTGAAGCATGTTTCTGAGGTTCACATTCTCTACATCTCTTGCTTGTTAGAATAAGAACCGTCTAAGAAACATTTTTACCAAAAGTTAAGGAAAACTATACGCTATATTACAGCTTGGGTTTTATGTTCCTAGCCCTGGAGATCGTTTCTACCGGTTACAATCAAAGGTTTTCACCAAGTTAACTGCAGAGATGTGGACGGCTGGCAGGTTTTAAACAAACCTCCAGGTCAGTCAAAGCTGTTTGGAATAGAAATCGAAGGTGAGACGGTAAAATTATTACCCAAAACCTGCCTGTTGTAAACCCCCACAGCTTCCCCAGTAGCCCTAATAGGCTTTCCCCTTACACAACGGTGAATATATTTCTCGGAGTGCTACAACGTCCACAAAATGGGTCTTTGTACGCTCAGAATTGGTTCCAGAAGAAGAACCAGAAGAGTCGTGTTCAGTTCATTACTTCATGCCATCTATGTGTAGCAGCAAGCTCGGACTCTAAGACGCTGCACTTTCAGTCAGGAAATTTCCTGAAATGCCACAAAAAAAAAAAAAAAATGAGGAGACAGGGGTGACGCGTCCAGCCTTTGCCGTTACGAGGTCCCATGCTGCCACCTACTGTCAAAAAAAGTGCCATAACAAGTGCATTATTTTGATTTAAACACCAGATGAGTCATATATATATATATATATATATATATATATATATATATATATATAAAAAAAGTAAAGAAAGTTTTTTGTCTTCAAATACTTGCACGCTGGCTTCAACTTTTTGCTGTGGCGACTGTTGCTTGACAACGGGCCACCGAGTGATAAAAACTGGCTTACTGGCCTTGGACCACGTGCCTCACAGGAAACAGTGGCCTTAGCTGTATTTCCTCCCTTCAACTGGCTGTAAGTCACTATACAAAAGCATGCATGTGTGTTTGTAGTGTATCATGTCCCCGGTGCTACAGAGCACCACCTCTGCTCCTCTAATCCTCTCAGCCTACCCCCTCTCTCTGTCTCTGTCTCCATCTATCTGTCCACTTATCTGTCCATCTCTCATCAGGTCATCGTCTCTACTGTTTCTACCTTCAGACCCCCCCCCCCCCCCCCATCCCTCTCTGCCGATACCCAGTGTCCTTCACGTGCGCGGATCAAAAAACGCTTTGCAGGAGATTCGTACTGTATCATCGGGGGGTGGGTGGGGGGGCTCAGAATTGACGCTGTGATGCTCATGCTGTCTCAGGAAATGAAAGGAGGACAGAAGAAGTAGATTCTCACTGGCTCTGCGGAAACCTTGAGTCTCTGCCACATGTATGGGAATATTTTTAAGACAATAAGTGCACTGATTCAAATATGAATATTACCCGGACGCCTTGTCAATATATTTCTGTCTCTCCACGTCCCTTATTCTGTCGTCGTCCTCCTCCTCCTCCGTCTGTCTCTGTCCGTCGGCCTGTCATCTCTCTCCGTCCTGATAACATCATGTTATCTACTCTCCAAATTAAAACACCAGCCTTATGCCCTTCACTGACACATACCTGCTCTGTGTGTCTGTGTGTGTGTGTGTGTGTGTGTGTGTAGGTCACAGTGTTTTGCCATTGACTTGTAACAAAGGTCGGGGGGGGGGGGGCGTTGTTAATCACAGTCAAACTGCCAGGGTTTGGTTTATGGTAAAACATGGAAACGTTGCTTTTTCAATATGATGTATGCAGAGCGTCAACTATGTGCTTTGTAAGAAGTGGGAAAGTTAAAGCTGCAGTCGGCAATATTATTGATATTATAATTGAATTATAATTTCAGTTGAAATGACTCATTTTGACCATTGCATGTCACTAACAACATTTAATTGAAGGGCTCTTTTTAAAAAAATGTGTCTTTAACCCCCCCCCCCCCCCCCTCCCCCTTTGTATTTAGTCTTTTAAAAAACTGGACCAGGTCTGAATCAAACAACCAATCAGGGTAATCAGGGGGTTCTTGTGTCTTGATTCCCAACCCAGAAAGGTGGAGCCTTCTGTAGAGCGCCCCTTGTTTGCACAGAGTCGATGTGATTGGCCAGTTACGTGCTAGCTAACCCTGATTGGTTTCTTGGTTCAGACCTGATCCAGTTTTTTTAGCAGGCTAAATACAAAGGGGTCGGGTGCCCAATGACACCTTTTTTTTTTTAAAGGAGCCCTTCAATTAAATATTGCTAGTGACAAAAATGAGTTATTTCAACCAGAATTATAATTCAATAATATTGCCTACTGTGGCTTTAATGCAACGTACACTTGCCAAGCCAGTCCCTTAGTCCTCATCATTCAAGTCGTTTTTGTCAACCCTATCAACACAGAAGAATGTTGATACTGAACTTTTTTTCATCCGATTTTTTTTTTTTACTTCTTTCTGTATGAATGGCAATTGCAGTATGGTTAAGGATAGAGGAAGACTGTGGTTATGGCAGGTAAACTATGATTAAGGTTCGGCAACTGAAAACTCTTGTTTCAGGTTCAAAATAAATGTAATGGCTGCTCTGTGATAGGAGGAAGTCGGATCACCCTGGCATGGTGGTGACGCTGAAGTAATGCGACTGCGGCGTGGTTCGTTTTTAGCCTAAAGTTAGCTCTGTGTTGCTTGTACAAGCTTGGCGTCTTCTTCTGGTGCAGCAAGCTGGAATGGACTGTAACTGCAGTTGGTTTGAGTTGCGGAGGACGTTTTTAGCTATGCGCTAGCAGCCTGGCTCCAGGGTCGGTGCACCGCTTTTGGTCCGGCCTGAAATATCTCAGCAACTGTTCCATGGATGGCCATGATATTATGCGCATGTGTCATTTTTGGTAGCCAGTTTATTATAAATGCTTCTAGTGATCCCTCAACTTTTCCTCTAGCGTTATGGCTGCGAGCATGTTAGCATTCAGCTCATTTAGCATTTAGCTTAAGGCGCCACAGCCTCGCAGGGCCGATTGCGACCGCACTCTACTCCTGAGACTTTTACACTACTTAGAAACAAATGAACAGATTGAACAAACGACTCACCCCAGGAAACACAAAGCAAGATTTAACGCACGCCAGTGAAATCCTTTCAAACTGTCTGTTTAGAATCAATTGAGGTAAAGGGTGTCCCATAGGCAATCTGCGTTATATTGATCAGTTCAATAAATACATAATCCGTCAAGCTGCGTCACATCCATCAAAGCATAGGTGGACAACACTGACTGGACCATATCCTATTTCTGATATCTGGACAGTATTGGCCCCGGCCCCATATACTCCATTATAGGGCGTTATAAACCATTTATTAAATGTTTGTACACTGCTAATATACATGCTAAGCGGGGGATTTGAAGCAAAGTATTACTTTAATATGCATACAGTAGACGAGCAGACATTCCTATCATATTCACTCCATCAAATGCGAATTATCCATCATAACAAAGACCTTGGCTTTGCCAGATTTCCATCCAGTTATTACCGGTTATTACAGCCAATGAAAATAGAAAAACCCGACCACTGATTTATCCTCAGCAGCTGTGCGTGTGTGCGTGCAGAGCTCAGCTCATTTCAATCACAAATGGCAGCATCTTGATTTACGCCGGCCACTGTTTTAATAGAGTTAGCCACCGCCAAATTTAAACTAGCCCAATTAATCAACTAAACATTCAATATTTCCCATTCAGCAGGTGCGCGGGGAGCGCACGCCGCTCCTCAATATGAATTTTCCGGGAGATTTCTCTATTGATCGACAGACAGATGATTTGTGAGATACATTGTGTGGAGATCAATAGGCGGCCAGTCAATATAGCTCATAGGGAGAAATGAACTGTGGTGACGTGAAGGCCACAAAGTCAAAGTCTGCATGTAAGTCTCGCGTGGTACACGCCAAAGTCAAGAAGCTGTTTCCAGCCGGGGCAGGGACTCGAACCGGTAACCTTTCAGTCCCGGTCCTCCAAAACTGCAGGGCTTACAAGCAGCCAATGATGTTTAATAAAGTAGAGAGGCACGGAGCCTGAGGAGACAGCAGTCAGTGACTTTTACAGCAATCAGACTGTTTCTCTCTCTCACACACACACACACACACACACACACACACACACACACTTGCAGGTTCAGACCCATGCTATTTTACTGGAGTTCCACTTTGCTGCTCTGCTCTGTGGGGAGACCTCAGTCTTTTGGGGGGACTGATGTGTGTGTATGTACCATGCATGTGCACTCTATGGGTTTCTCTTTGTTGGTGTGTGTTCAGCGATTCAACCCACTAGGTTTGGCTCGACTGGTGTGTGTGTGTGTGTGTGTGTGTGTGTGTGTGTGTGTGTGTGTGTGTGTGTGAGTGTGTGAAAGAACAGTGAGGTTAGAGCAGTGTCAAAGCCAAGCGGATGATGAATGGCATTAGTTTAGTCTGTCATTACAGACTGGTGTTTTATGTAGGGGTCAACTCTAATGGAGGGGAGGAGAGGGAGAGGAGAGGAGAGGAGAGGAGGATATTTTCTCTTCCGACAATGGAGGACACATCCATTCCATTATTTATCCCAGTTTAAGTCCAACATTGAGCTTAAATTTCATCTTCAAACTCAAAGTCTGAAGGCTGGCTTGTGGCCCCTGGATGCTGCCCGCAACATCAACACGTTTTTAGAGTACTTGTACTTGCGAAGCGAGTTTAACATACAACAACCCAATCTAGCCACAAGCGCGGTAGAACGCGTAAGACGGGCGCGTTTGCAGCAAATCACAAACGTGAACAGGTCAACTGGCAGCAGAGCAGCATATTTTACAAGAGAAAACTTATTATATGGGACAAATACAAAGAAGTCAAACACATCATCCAGGCTAAATTCCTTGTGGTGTATGTTACTTGGCAATAAACAGTTTCTGATTCCGATTCTGATTCTGATTCTAAAAAGCAACACAGCTGCAGCTGCCAAACGCAGGAAGGACAGTTGGCAAAAAAAAAAAAAAAAACCTCCACCACTGTCTGAATGCATAAGGCTTATAATATCACTGCCCCCATCATAAGGGCATGAGGAGATCTGACTGTGATTACATTTAGATTTAGACTTTATTAATCCCACAGCGGGGAAAGTTACAGCAGCACAGACAGAAAGGTGCAGAAACACACAGCAGACAGCACTGTGTCGATAAGAATTAGAAGTATTTTTTTAAAAAGAAAAAACAATATACAAATAATAAATACAGATATAAAAAATATGGGGGACAAAAATAAATATATACACGGGAAATATAAAGTATGTACAAATTGTGCAGATTTATGTGCAGATAAACAGTCTTATAGCCGTGGGTATTCTATTAAATGACTGTGTTGCTTAGTATGTATTCTTATGGCGTGTATGCAAATTTTAGCATTGTTCTGTCAGCTGCTTGTGGTTTTCTGATAGTATTGCTGATAAAAGGCGGCTTTGGGAACCGCGAAGGTTGAAAAAGTGAAGGCCATTTACCATTGTGATGTTTCAAGTTAGAAAATCTGGCAAAAGAAACAATTAGGAACATTTAAATGGCACACAACGGTCACGCGGACTCCATGTTTGTAGTTGTGCTGTAGAGATAGAGGTTGGTCCTAATCACCAATCCCGCGGGACGTGAACGCCGACCGACTTGGTCTTCGTAGCTGAGAAGGAGAAGGGGACAGAGAGAGAGAGAGAGAGAGAGAGAGAGACAGAGGGACGGACAAGTCAGAGAGGAGGAAAGAGGGATGGAGGAAGAGAGAGTGGTTAAAGGACATACTCCCTGTGGTCACTTTGGGTGATGGGGCATGACTGACCCCCCCCACACACACACACACACACACGCACATCCTGTCAGAGGGTTGGCAGGGCGCTGCTGAGACAGGCAGGATGTTTTAGTAATCTCCACCAATCAGCTGCCTGCTAGTCTGTGTAATAAAGAGAGAGAGAGAGAGAGAGAGAGAGAGAGAGAGAGGGTGTGATAGTGAGAGAACGAGCAAGTGAGACAAAGAGAGAGAGAGAGAGAGGGATTTGCTCTAGTTGTTTTAAATTACAGCCTACACTCTCTAGGTGAATAACCCCTCACCTACACACTTTATTCGCTGTCACACACACACACCACCACCACCACCAATGGCCAATGAACGCTATATTAGCCACCTTGAAAGGGGACACACACACACACACACACATGCGACCAGCAGCTCAGCCCGGCCCTGGGGCTCTGTGAGACAGAAACACAGGGGGACAACAGGGTCCTGCTGGCTGACCAACCTTGTTATTAAGTCAGGGTGGCCAAACACAAGCTAACAGCAACATGAATTAAAGTGGCCCCACAGCAGCCTGCCACCGCGCTGTGGCTGTTTCACTCCAGGCCACACCAGGTGACTCCTTGATGTGTGAGGTGTCAACCCTGAAGCAGGTGAACAGCAAATAAGTTATTTCCAGCAGCACGCCGGGAACGCAGGGTTACATACACGCATGAGGCCTGGGACCTGCCCGGTGCAACTTCCATTACCACCGAGCCACTGGGTCTGGCCCGGTGGCCCCTCAGAAGCAGCTGCTGACAGGGAGGGGAACACGTGAGCAACTGGTCTGGAAACTGGAACCAGCAACTGCGTTTCTCTTTTATAACCTTTAGAGCTTCTTCCCGATTGTTTCCTTTTTAAGACTAATTGCAAGCATTGTAATGTAATGCAGTGTGACCAGTGTAATGGAAGTTAAAGCACCGGAATGGCTGTATGTATGATAACTGAGTAATATCTGGTAATTAAACGGCTTTAGACGGTGGCCACAGAAAACATCACTCATTTCTGATTGGCTGGCATTTGCTCATTAAAATTGTATTTCAGGTCACCTCAAACTGACTTCCTGTCAACAGTTTAACAGTCCTAAATGACTTCATCCACCAGTTATTTATATCTGCTGACCCGTGTAGGGTTGCTGTAGGCAGGAGACTATCCCAGCATGCATTGGACAAGAGGTTAAATGAACCTAGGTTACGCAGGTTAGTAACAACAAAAGAAACTTTAATAACGTAAGACAATTTAAACACCTAACTTTAGCTAAGTGGCTATAGTATGTACTCCATGATACCATCCATTGGACACCTCATAGTGCATTAGTCCTCACTCTAAATATTGTCTTTGTCAGAAATTAGACGTGGCCACAGACACTTCAAGCACAGGTAGTCAGACCTTGATCCAGTGAGCCAGTGGAACCAAAGAACCAGTGACAACCAAACGAGTCGTTCATGAGTCCGTTCACTGGTGGCGGGTGAGTGACACGAAGTGGGTTACTTAGAATAACAGGTCTTCTCATCACTAACTGGAACATGTTGTGGCCTCCCAACTCAAAGCCCACCTCATCTCCAACAACCTGTCTGAACCATTTCAATCCGGTGTCCGCTCTCGGCACAGCACAGAACCAGCCCTCCTCAAAGTCACCAACAAGCTCCCCGCGCTTCTCAGAGTCCTCGATCTCACTGCCTTTGACACCATCAACCACGCAATTCTTCTCTCCCGCCTGGAATCCTCCCTCAACATCATCGGTGCTGCCCTCTCCTGGACAAAGTCTTATCTCACAAACTGACAACAGTTCATAAGCACCAGCAACTGCATCTCCTCCACCGCTCCTCTGTCCCAAGGCGTGCCCCAGGGTTCGGTGCTTGGTCCCCTCCTGTTTAATCTTCTACATGCTCCCCCTTGGCAACATCATTTGTCATCATGGTCTCCACTTCCACTGCTACGCCGATGATGTCCAACTCTACATCTCCACTAAATCCATCAACAATGCAACCGACTCCACTCTGACCACCTGCCTCACTGAAATGAAATCATGGACGTGAGCCAGCTTCCTCAGACTTGATCATCGTTGGTCCCAAATCCTTCACTAAAGCCACTCACAACTTCTGCCTCACCATCGATAACTCACAACAACCTCTCCTTTGAACACCATGTCAATCAACTCACCAGAACTGCCAACCTAAAAAACATCGGCGGTCTCTGCCCATCACTCTCCTTCTTTGATCCACGCCTTCATCGCATCCAGAATTGACTACTGCAACAGCACTCTTTATGGCCCATCATCCAAAGTCCTAGATGAACTCCGGTATATCCAGAACTCACACCCACTTCCGCTACCGAGATCACCCCTGTCCTCCAGAACCATTGGAGGACATCCATTGGCTCCCTGGCCGACAACGGATCAGATTCAATGTCCTTCTCCTCACCCATAAACCCCCCCCCCCCCCCCCCATAACCAGGCCCCCTCCTACCTCACCGAACTGCTACTAGTTAACACTGTTTTAACCCAAAGTTAGCTTGTTAAAATATGAATTCGCACATTAAGCTGAACTAATGAAATGTGAAAGGGGTCGCTCATATTGGCAAACCAGATAATTATCACTTGATCCTGCAGTGAGCGCTGCAGGGCATCCTAGCTTCTTCCATTTTGGTTTTGCAGCCCACAATTTAGTGGAGCCTTTAGAAGCTAAAGAGATTATATCAGTGAAAATAAGGCTTTACATTCAGCAGGTCATCAGCAACATTAATTCAAATGAATGCTAACACAATAGCCATAGCAATGTTATCAGGTGATAATAGCTCACCATTATAGTCATTAAATCAATAAACATTTCTTTAACCATGCCTTGTCACTTAGTTTAAGTAATACTCTCCGAACGCATTGTTGCCTGACCTGAAATGTAGACCTCCAATACGGCCGCCACAGGGTGTGTCAACTGAAAGTGTGCTATATTGGCCCCATATATTGTCTAGCCCTGGTGGGATGTGGGGTTTTGGGACGGGAGGTGAGTGTCGGTGTGTGTGTGTGTGTGTGTGTGTGTCCTGGGCGCTCGGCGGGTCAGTGTAATGCTGTGGGTTCAAGCGCAGCCCTCAGCCCTCAGCTGGATGTCATCCCCACTCTGCCTGCTGGGCTTCAGCACAGCTAACCTCTGCCTGTGATGGGGCTACAGGGTCAATATGGTGTTTTACCAACAGGAAAGTGATTCTCCGCAGCTGTCAACATCTATCAGCCTCAATCACACACACACACACACACACACACACGCACACACACACGCACGCACGCACACACACACACATAAACACACACAGGTCAGCCGCTCAGCCATATATACACACGCACACACCCACACGAAAACACAGACACACTGGGGTCAGCCACTCATAAAGCCGTAAACAACAGAAAATGGTATGTGGCTGAAAAAGTGTCAGCTCAATTGGATTCTGCAAACACTGCTCTGTTTTTCCACAGCTCCTTTATTTTCTCTGTCCATGTTGATATGTCTTCTATCTTCTCGGCTTGCCGAGAGGTTTTTATTCCATCTAAAGGCTATCTGAGTGGCTGATGCTTATGGCTCTGTATCCGCCAGTTGGCTCGCTCAGACTCGCACCATTTTCTCTCTTATCTGTGCTGAGAATGCGAATGCTCGGGTTAGAGCGAAAGTGTTCTCAATTACTTCATAATTGGCCGGAAAGCCACATATTTCAGATGCGCGCCTGTAAATGAAGCAATAAGGAACACGCACGCTTAGAAACACTGTCATTAGTAATTCATCTTTTTCTTTTCTTATTAACAGTTCTTAACAGTCAGATGCTGTGTAAGTGGCGCGCAGCAATATTTTGTGCAATTTGTGAATGTAAATCTGAATGTAAAATGTCGAATATTAAATCGAAGTGTTCAGTCTAAATCAAGAATTAGCCAGCCACCGTGCTATTTGTTTTTATCTAACTGTATGTTCAGTGGGTGTCTGGGAAACGTTGATTCTGAAGGACTGTGGGTTTAAAGTTTGAGACTTATATTAGATAACATTTAAGATTTAGATCTAACATTTATATCTTTAACGGTTAGATTTAGATTGAACATTTACATTTAACATTGACATTATATTTTATATATATATATATATATATATATATATTTTTTTTTTTACAAGAAAAGAAAATATGGTCACAAATATTGCTGTAAATCTGTTTTAAAAAAGTCACTTTTTTAAACGTTGTTTGGAGCTAAAGGTGGTGAAATGTCAAGCACCCCGCAGTCAAAAGCCCTGTTAGCGATTGAAAAAAAGTGTGACATCATCACACTGACGATCCCATTCCTAGTAATCATGAAAGTTTGTCGTAAAGGTGATCTTGAAAGTCAAAGCGGCAGACTTCGCGGCCGTCTGCTCCTTAGAAGTTGATATTTCTTGTGTCCAAGCGGCGATTTTAGCCCGTCGTAGTTGCGGCGCGTTTACATTTCTTTAGCCACTCTAGTGGCTCTATGGTGTCACCTCTATGGATGGCAATGGCTGTCCATTGGTCTGTCAGTCAGTCCGCCACGTTGGTTTTGGTTTTATTTTACACTATTGGATGGATTGTCACACATTGCCTGCTACACATCGGCATGGTAACCTTCTCTATATAGCTGAGTGTGTCTCGCGCTGGATGTTTTCCCCGTGTATTTGAACTTTGAGTCGTGTGTATTCCTACTCTAACATTATTATTATTATTATTATTATTATTATTGTGAGATGTGCATTACAGGCCTCTCGCCGCTCACTATATTCTCTCTTATCAGGAGTGTTCGAGTGACACATGGATCTTATTGGCACTGTGTAAACTGCATGTGCATGTGTGTCTCTGTGTGAGGAGATGTATTCACGGGATTGGTTCGAGGGTTGGAACCGGTGTTGTCTAATGGGATGAATTGTACTGTGTGTGTGTGTGTGTGTGTGTGTGTGCTGTGATTTAGATGTGCGGCCCTATATTCTCTCTGCCATCTTCATTGTTTTATCTCCCACACACACACACACACACACCTGACAGGCCTATCCAGGCTAATAGATAGTATTTTAAATCATATTACCTCTATTACAAACTGTTTTATTGTCGTACCGCATCTGTCAACCTACTGAGTGGCTATGATGTGTGTGTGTGTGTGTGTGTGTGTGTGTGAGAGAGAGAGAAGAAGAAGAAACCAAGCTCTCTCTCTCTCTCTCCTCGCCTCTGATGGTATCTGTTGAAGGGGGAATTGAAGGCAGCCTGGAGGAGGATGTTAGCGTTGGAGCTGGAAAGATTGAGCTGTAGGACGTAGCTCAGAGAGAGGAAAGAAAAGGGACACAGCCATAAAGACACAGAGGGAGAGAGAGACGTGGGACAAAGGGACAAAGAATAACATATAAACTGGCGGCATAATCAGTGGTCCTGACCCCACTTTGTCAGCTTTGTGTGTGTGCGAGGGGGAGATAATGAGAGAGAATGATGGCACGCTGGCACATCTGAATCTAACATCTAGTAAAGGTTAGAGGTGGATGAAGTGTGGATGAAGCGGACACTGTATACATTAGGTTGTAAAAAAAAAAAAAAAGAAAGAGAAAAAAAAAGGCATTTAACTGAACTGGTCAGTTGACCCAAATAACAGGAGATTTTGTCGTGAGCGGAATAATTGAATTTTATTGTGCCAACCCAATATAAAGTGAAATAACAGCAGCCTAAAACTAAATCTTAATCGAGGGGCCCTACAAGATGGGGGGCCTCGGGCGTTACTTAAGCGCCTCACCATTTCAGTTTACACTGTGTTGAATGGTGCATAGAGTATTTAACAAACACATTTGCAATCACTGAAATGACCACAAACTGGCGCGCAAGTGAATCCGAAGAGCCTCTTTTAAGTGTAGAGTGCAGGTCTCCCCAAAAGCAGATATAAGTCGTAGTGGTGATTTTTAATGGTTCATAAATCACTAATGATAATAATAATAATCATAATAATAACTAATGTTTCACCAAAAATCTTGCCTCAAGGTCTATATCTATCTGTATTCTCTTAAAAATTAAGCTTAGCAGCGGTGATGTTGAAGTAATGCTGTAGTTCCTTTATAGCCTAACGTTAGCTTTTTACTTTCGATTCCATTTACGCTTCAAAAATCCTAAAAGTGGCGTTCATTAGTGAAGATTATCTCGCTGAGCAAAACATTTAAGTATCATTGCCGCAATAATCCAAAATCCCATTGGCTTTTTGCCAGGGCGACGCTAACTCCCGTGTTGGCCGACAAAAACACGACTTTTTGAGTTTCAAGTTGTGACACGTCCCTGGGACGAAATACATTTGTTAGCAAATCTTTAATAAGATTTACTGTCGAACGACCAGCAGGAAGTGAACTTTAAATTACTGCTGATCTACAAGGCGGTTAGTAAGTGATTCATTTACCAATCAACAACCTTTTCTGCAAATTGGTTGTTTCCTTGGATTTCAGAGTATCATCAACAGCTTGCATGACTAAAGAGAGTGGCTACCACAGTGTTATTAAATACAGGTAGTAGATGTGGAAGCCAGATGGTCCAGCAGAGTAGCCAAAACACAGAGCAAGATCCCTCAAAATATCATTCCTGAACATTATGAAGAGTGTCCCCCACCTACATTTGTGTGTGTGTGTGTGTGTGTGCGGGTGTGTGCCTGTGTGTGCGTGTGTTGTTCTGGTAACGGGCAGCAAGGTCACAGCAGATGACAGTAGTGTGTGTGTGTGTGTGTCGTAGTGTTAGAGGTTACTGGGTAGAGCATTGATTTAACCAGTGCATCCAGCACATATGACTATGGGAGCGGCCCCTCAACATGGAGATGGAGAATGCATCAGTGTGTTGATGCATAAAGCTACCATGCAGAACACACTCCGATGGGACACACACACACACACACACACACGCACTCACATGCTCTGATACACACATTCACGTTTGGCTCACTTCATCCAGAACATTCTCTGATGGCTTTATCATTCTCCCTGCTCCCATACACCCTGCTGATCACTGTGTGTGTGTGTGTGTGTGCGTGTGTGTGTGTGTGTGTGTGTGTGTGAGTAATATAGAATAATATTCATGGGGAATATTCAGATTTATAGTTGGGTTATTAATTGCGGCGGCGCTTTAAGTTATCCCTATTTTATGGGGCGGAAAGATAATAACCTAATAAGTTTCCCCTTGTGCTTGTGTGTGCATGTGTATGTGTGTGTATGTGTGTGTGTGTGTGTGTGTGCGTGCCAAGGGCTGGCGTGTGAGGTCAGTGAGGTCAGGGTATGTTTGTATTGTTTCCAGTCTGAATATTCAGTGTGAGGTCCCGGAGAGGCTGAACATATTATAGCTCATCATTACCAGCAGCATTTGTTTGACTTATTCTGTCACTGATATCAACTATTAGCTCAGTCCAGAGAGCTCTAAAGGGACAAACCACTTATTTTAAGAATGAGTAATTGCCACTCCGATAGTGCAGGGCGGCCCTATCGGGAGCGGTGAATGGGAACAACTCTCCTCAATGGGATGTCACCCACGGGGGAGGGAATTAGGAGACATTATGAGAGTGACTGTTGGTATGTCAGGGAAGTCATATGTGTTATTGTTTCACAACAAAAGCGCATAAAGGCAACTAAAAAATACATACAGTGCTTAACAAATGTATTAGACCACCACCCAGTGTAAGGTGTTTGCCCCCGCTGCCCTAAATGCTGATGTCTCTGTAATGGTTAATCCACCAGTATGTGCAAGCCAAGCTCTTTAATCAAAATTATCTCTTTAATGCTAAAATATAATTATTGTTGTTATCCATGAATTCTCAAATTTACTGTTTTACAAAAAAAGCAGAAAAAAATAGTAAAGCACATTATTATTTTTTGATTGAGATGCCAAATCACAGTTATTTACTTGCATTCCTGAACAGAAAAGTTTGTTTTGTGGTTGCAAAGAATGCAAGCTGTTATCAGGGCCAAAGGAGGTCGCACAGAATATTAAGATTTTTGGTTAATATATGTGAATAAGGACTATTTAGTTGTTCCAGTTTGTTATTTGCCTAATAAATAACAATACAATTTTTAGTTTGAAACAAGTTTTTGACAGATTTCTAAAATATTTGTGTTTTCTCATTTTTATGACAGGTGGTCTAATACATTTGTTAAGCACTGTATATAGAAAAAGAAGAAAAATGTGCATTTCGATTGTCAGAGATTATAGGGCTTTATGTTGAACTAGTGTAACTCAGGATAGGAACAAAGGGGGAAACAAATACAATCAAACCAGATGGATGAGCAGACAAATGATGATTTAAGCCAGTCCCATTCAATGACCAGCATGCATGTGCGGAATCACCACGGTGTAGAGGTCCTGCCCTCATGTCCTCCATCTCTATATGCAGTCCGTGGTGCAAACCAAAAGACGACGATGATGATGATGATGATGATGATGATGATGGCCACAGAATGGCGAAACTAAACTTGACTTGTTGTTGTTAAATGTACTTTTGCCAAACTGGGCGAACCACATCATCCTGACTTCATCTCTGTAAACGACAGACGTCACGAGCGGCGTCAATCTGAGCATCTCACGCTCTCTGACGGAAAGTGAGACTGCCCCCCCCCCCTCTGCGTGTCTGCCTGCGTTACACAGCCACTGGGCGGTCAGTGCTCCTGTGCAGTCCTCATGCGGGGGGGGGGGGGCTAATTAGCAGGCAAATCAAGACTTATCGACCTGACGCCGTCAATTCACACGGCACAGCAGGAAGACCTCCACCTGCTATTGTTACCACTTCTGCTGCAAAGAGAGCTCCCTATTCTGCACCCAAACACACCTCTGACTCCCCCAGTGTTTGTGCCGCTCTGGTATCTGTATCACTAAAGACTACAACAATGTCAGCGTGATGTTGAAGAAGCACTCGGCGACCTGTGTGTGTGTGTGTGTGTGTGTGTGTGTGTGTGTGTGTATGTGTGTGTGTCTTGTTTTTCATTGCATTGGATATGTAAATGTATCTCTCGTGTGTGTGTGTGTGTTTGTGTGTGATACAGGTCAAGCGTCCTTCTGGCCTTTTCCATTCTGTTTGCCATGTGATGGGTTAATTAAATCCCTCCAACCCTCCCCACCCCACCACCGCACACACACACACACACATACACACACACACACACACGTCCATGAGGGATGCTTTAAAACACTGCTAATTTGATCGATACTTAATTTTTCCTCCTCAATGCTTTTTTTCTCTGTTAAGCTGTGATAAGACAAGGGAGGGGGCGGGGCTGTGTGCTTTAGTGTGTGTGTGTGTGTGTGTTTGTAAGACATCTGCGACTGGGTGTATATTATCAGTGTGTGTGTGTGTGTGTGTGTGTGTGTCCCTATCACAGCAGTGTGTGTATCAGTGCTGGGAGCTGCCACAGTCTCTGGCTGTAATTTCCACATGGCCTCCTATTACCTGTGTGTGTGTGTGTGTGTGTGTGTGTGGGCGTGCGTGTGCAGACTCTATCGGGCCATCTGGTAAATGGATAGGTTGGTGAGGTGTCGTCATGGCAGCCAGTTAGCGGGGGGATCCAAATGATGTCATCCCTCACCGCGGCAACACTTAAAGAGATAAGTTCCCTAAAGAGGCAGCCATTTATCAGCAGCCAATACACTGATACACACCGCACAACACACACACACACACAGGATGAAACACACACACACATATTGAAACATAACAACACAAACACACACACTCTATTGTTGAACCATTTGACCGCTCTAGCCCCCATTCTCCATTTGTAATCACCCTGTCATGGCAGACACTGAAGGAGGGGGGTACTGGTCACATCACTGTGTGTGTGTGTGTGTGTGTGTGTGTGTGTGTGTGTGTGTGGCCTATATGTCTTGAAGGAATTCAACTTACGATGTAAGACATTCTCTCAGCAGCCATGTTTCCTCCAGTCCCACCCTGCGGGTTTCCAAAAGACTGATGCTGATATTTGTATTAGTTTAAAGCTGCTCGTTGTCAATATTTTCACGTGTGAGCATTTTCCTTTGAGAACCGTATTCCTCTCAGGGTGGAAAAAAAACTCTATTGAATGAATTACAGACGGAATTCTCACTATCTGTGGGCCGAATAAAACAAAAGTGATCGTTTGTCCTGTCACCACTAAGAGGCAGACATGAGCTGGTGCCCTGGAACATGGCTGTTTGTTACCAAGGGACCGGTTTGAAAAAAAAAGAAAAAAAAGAATGTAAGGGTGTTTGCAGGACATTAGAAACTAGGTCCTTAACATCATAAAACAAACTTAAAATACAAAATAATTTGGAAAATCCCGTGTTCAAAATCTTTAAAAAAATTAGCTGCACTAAATAATATTTCTACATATATAAGTGACTAAAAGGGGTCACTCATAGTGACAAACTCACCAGCTCTGCAGATTCCCTGAGCCTTACAGAGCTTTTTAGTGCCTTTCAGCGCATTGTTTTGGTTTAACAGCCCGCAACTTTTACTGATTTGGCTGCGTCTCAGCGCTTTCCGGCAGCAGCGGGGCAGCGGTTTTCGGTGCAAAAGTTGTCAGAAACGCACTGTACAACTAGCTGCCCAGCACCAAAAGTCAGACAGGGCAAAGTTAGCAACTAGCTGGTGAACATAACGGGGCAAATCAACTTTACGCGGTGATAATATGTCAGTGTTGCAGTCAGTTACCAAAGAAAAGGGTCCAAAAAAATCAATGAATGGAGCTTCAAGTTCAAATACTTGACGTGTTATCAGCTATCATGTACTGGAAATATCAAAAGTAAAAATACTCATTATGCAGAATGACCCCTGTCAATGTTATATTATTGGATTATTCATAACTATGCATTAACATGTAAGTAGCAGTTATTGTTAGAGATGGTTAAAGGTACTATATGTAACAATTTAAATGTATTCATCGCTTTTTATTGCCATTTTATTTTATTGCGTGAACAGATTGTAACGCAGCTTAAAAAGTGAGAGCCTCCCCGACTTTCTCGGCCGCCTATAACAGCCTGTGGACTGGTTTTCAGAGTCCAAACACAAAGTCCATGTAGCTTGCTTGCTAATGCGGACTTTATGGAAGTTTTGATTGGACTTTTAATAGTTTAATAGTTGTAAAGTAAACTGGCTGCAATTCAAAAAAAAATTAAAAAAAATGCAGCTACTGCTGAAGCCAGTTCGTATGAATATTTGACTTTTATGAACAAATCGGTACAGATTCCAACAAAAACGAACTCACTTTAGATTTGAAAGAACACACTTGATTCTATAGTAGTATACAGTAATTCATTTAGTTTGGGAAGTGGGCAGTGGCAAGTGATTGGGGGCTGGGGGTGAACAGGGTCGGAGGAGGCTCGACTGGAAATAAGAATAAAAACAGAAGAAATGAGCGTGAACTTTTGAACTTAGTTCAAAAGTCAAAATAGTGAACTATGAACGTGAAGTCGTACAACACTGCGTACAGTGATGGGTTAAAATGAGCTCTATTATTTGTGTGTGTGTGTCAGAGATCAGCCGAGGCTAAATATGAACAAAATGTGCTCTGGTGCTTCTCTGCTCTGTAGACGTTCGCACCATGTTTTATTTTCCCCAGCATCCACTGGGGTCCCCTGACGCCCCTGTGTGTTTGTGTGTGTGTGTGTGTGTGCCAGTGGCAAGATGGCCTCTCTCTATTAGCTGTAATGGAGTCAGACTGAGATGTCAAAGAGAACAGGCTCTTATCCGAAAGAGTGAACGAGAGAGAGAGAGAGAGAGAGAGAGATGGGGTGGGTGGGGCGGGAGGAAGAGGTGGAGGTGGAAAGATGTGGTGGAGGAGAAAAAAAAAAATTGTTTGGGTGGAGAAATTGGGGAAAGGAAGAGATGAGAGGAAGAGAGGCCATTCACCGTGAGAGATTTACACCGACTCGCCGTCTACTAATGTGGATCATTAGTGGAAGTTCTTACTGTTCTGGAAAAGGCTGTTTATATGAATGGGAAGTGCGTGTCAAATTTGTGTATACATTTCATTTAATTACTGCAGCATAATTGAAATTTAATTAATGTAGCGTAATGAAATGTAATTCATGCAGTGTAACCTTTTGAATACAGCAGGGAGGGAGGCTCCCCAAGCACCAGTCCGCCCTACCGGCTACAGCTGAGCGTCTTTAAAGCTGCATTCATATATTTCTTTTTTTGTTTTTTAATCCACTAGATGGCGGCACAGCATCGACATGTTAATCACCTTTAAAGTTAGCTAACAGTTCTCAGTTCCTATTTACAAGTCTAATGATTCTCTCTCTCTCTCTCTCTCTCTCCCTTTAGCTCAGAGTTTGGTCTCCACCGACTAGTTTGCTGAAAATGGCTGCTGCTACTGGATATGAGGTTGAGGAGAGACAGCGAGAGTGAAAGCAAAACATTCGTGTTTAACTTGTTACTAGTGACACTTCCTTTGGGGTGTTTTATTAAATATGTTTTTAAAGGTCCCATATTGTAGAAAGCGAGATCTCCATGTCTTGTTTGATTATAAAGCAGGTCTCGGTGCTGTATAAATACTGGGAAACTATCAGAACGCTCAGTCCACGGAGAAACGCGCACAGCCCGTACTCTGGCGCCGCGTCTTTAAACGAGCCGTCGGGACTTCCGTACGGTTGTGATGTCACAACTCACCACACTCAGCCACGCCCCCCCAAGCAGGTCATCTGCTCCAGGCACAGCACCGCCCATGAAGTACAGGCCCAGTAGAAGATAAATAAGGACTTTTTTTTTTCTGAACTGTGAATCATGCAAAGCTGCTCTAGTGGAGTCCCAGAATAAAAACACAGAGCTGAAATTAGCCTAATATGGGACCTTTAAGGATTGTTTAGATACTGCAGGCGTCCATCCTATCTGTCCTCACAATCAGCAGCCATTGTGATCTCCTTACCTCCACAGGTCGATAGTGGGTTAGTTGCTGCTCTGTTTCAACCAAAACCAGTGTAAATTCTGATATAAACGTGCCAATATGTCGGGATGGTTTTAGAAGATCTTAAGTGAAGAAATATGCTATTTCATGTTATTTCCTATTGATTCACTTTGTTTGCTTTGGCCACTTATTGTTCAGCAGCTCCTCTAAACTTTCAGCTGAGGAGAAATCAGGCAGTCACGTACGTCATATGTTTCTCCTCCAAACGTTTTTGTTGTCGTCCTGATCGTTTCAACACTTAATTTGAGGCATGGTGGTTTACACTACATTATAATATGCAGACCCACAATGTTTTTTTGGCTGCATCCTGTCAGATAGATCCTTGGCTATCCATAAATTCTACCTCACTCACAATAAAGACGCATCAGATTTTCAGAGACAACTGCCCTTAGATGTAAAATTAAAGGAAGGAACATTCACGCATCTGTTTTTTATGTGATTGGCTGAAAGCGTTTTTGAAAATTCGATTCGCTCCTTCGCTATATCGTTTTTTTTTTGGAAATCGAATTTGAACCTAACCCCTAACCCGCTCATGTTGGGCGTTCCTCCCGGCTGGTGTCGCGTCATAATTCCTGGCAATCTTTCGGATCTGTCGGAGCAATTCCCATTTAAAGTTAATCAGCCCGGTGTGTTATGCACCGCGGGGGAGGTTCAGCGGCCCTTTCATGGGTTTCAGCTAGATGTGCGAGTGAGCGCTGAAAGACATTAATAAAAAAAAAAGATAGAAGAGTCAATGATGTGTCTCCATTCTAATGCAGTCAGGAGAAAAGAGAGAAAGGAAGCAGAATAACCTGAGTAGTTACTGAGCCACCAAACTGAAGTATTTCCTTTTGATCATTTCATTAAATGTTAAATGTTTCAGTGTTACCCAGAAAACACAGGAAGTACCCTTGTGTGTGTGTGTGTGTGTGTGTGTGTTCTCTTTTCCCCTGTACTCATGTTGTGGCATTACTCTGCAAAGTGAAGTCAGAAGGTTCTTCAACAAAACAAAACAAAAGTATATAAAACACGTAATACAAATGTTATTTTCTTCATTTATATACATTTATATACATTTATATAATCTAGCAAATCATAAATGGCGATGAAAAAAACAAGCCACATAAATTGCTGCATTATAAGGCACTAACCCAATAGTCAACTTTAATTTCCTGGATAGAGACGTGATGCTATTTCATTTTGAATGATTGTTATTATGTTGTATAAAAAATGTTTGACAAAAAAAACGAAAGGATTCACAATATTATGAAATTAAAGGGAATATATAACATAATAATAATAATAATATAAAAAAAAAATGTAATTAACTGGTACTCATTCTGTCCGGTACCGGTCTTAAAGGGGCAGTTTCCCCGACGCGAGGAGTCCCGACAGCCAATGAAAGCGGCTGTACAATGTCTTCTGTGGTTCTGGAGGAGTGATGATTTCGAACAGAGAGCCATGTGTGTTGTGGACGCAGTTGAGTTGCATCATGGGAAGTGTAGGAACCAGTGTTTTTGGAGGTTGGCCCATACCAGGGACTAAAAGTCAAGATATCTCAGCCTCTGCTCTTTTGTTAAATCTCTTTCTTTCTTTTTGCAAAGAATGTGAAGACACATTCATAAAACAACCTAGAAATTATGTAATAAAGGCAATTTAGCAGCATAGGGAGCATTTCACCACTTTGTTAAGCTTTTTTTTTGTCTTTCAATTTCAGGATTTCGGATTGTGTTGTTTCCTGTCGCTATTTGTATTTTTTTTTTTTCCCAGGGTTTCTGGCATATTTTGTGTGGCGGAAAGACCTCTTGGCCTCCATTGGTCGGCTTCTTTCACATTTCGTTTCGCTTCTCTTCCTCACTGTTTCCGTTAGAATTGGTGCAGTGCGAGGAACACGAGCAGGCGGATGTCATATTTTTGAGTTTGTGTGAAGTCAGTGGTGTTAAACATCTTGTGCATGCCTTCGCAGCACAGTGGGAGTGTGTTAAAACTGCCACGCCACCTGGAGCTCATCACACACACACACACACACACACACACACACTCGCTCCATATATTGTTCCCTGGGCTCGGTGCCATGCTCCTCATCATGTTTGTCTAGGCTAATCGCCCAGTTGCCGCCTCCTCCCTGCATTAACTTTGTTAGAACAGAGACACCTCGTTAATGGCGGCGCTAATTGAATGAAATGGCCATGCTAACGAGCATAAAACCTCCCACTCACATTTTGCTAATTAACAACACACTGGCTTAATTACAACAGTAGAAACACATGCAGCGCTGCCTCGTTACTGTTAATTGCCGCGGCTAACAGGGATTTATGGTAATTGGCTGTATAAGCGTTGTTAACGAGAGGCTGAATTAGCTAGACACACAGAGACAAGTGGAGAGCAGAGATGTGCCAGTGCTAATTAACACTGGGCAGAGGCTTCTGCTATTGGTTGGAGGCGGGGGGGGGGGGGGGGGGGGGGGTATTGATCATCTGATTGGCCAGTTTAATATCAGGGAACATATAACATAATAGGGGATACACGATGCTGTGACTGATCCAATGTGTCGAGGCACATACTCAACTTAATATTACTGTCTTTGAGCTTGTATTTTCTGTTCTTACTGATCAAACTGTAGCAAGGAACACAATTTCGCTCCACCAGTGTACTCAGTTTTGTATATGGAGAGAATGACAATACATTCTATCTTGAACCTGTCTTTCTGGTAGGAAATTAAAGCTGCACCGATCCTTTTTTTTTTTTTTGGCCACTTCAGGGTAGAACTCCGCAACAACAACACAAATCAGCGTGTCCGACATATTATGGCCTTATGAAGATGACAAACGTGTTGGCTAACATTCAACCTATTTACATATCCAGCAGACACAGGGCAAAATTAGCATTCATTTGGAGCCATCTTTGCTTTTTTGCTCTGCTTTGGTCTCCACCCATAGACTGTATATAAAGATGGACGACGCGTCTCCATGGTATCGAGGTCCCGCCCATGCACCTTCCCGACCCAATCGCGAATCAATCACTGCTGTCAATCATGACACCCCCCCCCCTTTTTTTATAGCATAAAAAAAAAAGAAAGTCCCTGACTGTGGTGACATTTAGTTGGGGAAAATAATGAATGTGCAACACACATATTGTAACAATTTCCACTGGGTTGTTTTATTTTTCTACAAACAAGAATGTTCAGCTAAAACTTCTGCACGTAGAAACTGTAAAGTGATTACTTTTCTTGAGCGGTGTTTAGGATGACAATTAGAACGCAGTTACTAATCCCAGTAACGCTCCATTACTGCAATTTTTTTGGAAGCTCAGCTTGCTGTCTCTCCAGGAGTTGCATTTTGTCTCTGTGTGATCAGACATGCCGGTTTGGGACATGTTTGCTCAGTGGAAGTGCTGGAGGTGGGGAGAGGCAGCTAGCCTCCACTAAAACGTGGAGGGAAAACACCTGGTAACTCCAGCACTCCAAACGTTTTGTGTCATACCACTGAAATGGCCTGTCCCACATGGAATCACATGACAAACAGCACATATAAAGACAGACTTCTGGCTGTTCTAAGTATATTCCTACACAAACATTTTTCATCATTATTAGTTAACTGCCAATCCATACTGTTCACCAACACCGACTACTGCTACATCCACTGCTATGCTAATGCTGCTGCCGACAGTATACTGACTGTACTGCTGGTTGAATAAGTGTCACTACAACTACACACACCACCACTACAATTGTCTACCATTGCTGGTAATATTGCGATTATCGCTACTGCTATTGTTAGCATTATTGCGTCTACCACAACAACTAGACAGTACTACTACTAAAAAGTACGGCTGGTGCTATTTTGTATTTCTAAAAAGACTAAAACCAACAATGAATTCATCTTTATTTGTGCAATAGACCCCTTTTCTGTTAGTAAATATTATGACATGTTTTGTGGGCGGAGCTTAGGTGGAGGCAGAATAATTCCCTGAACACGTTAGCTAACGCTTGTTTTGTTTTTTTAACAATGGCTGAAGAAAAAGAGTTTCTCTGGTCACTCATTCAGTTACAGTTAACATTAACCAATCTGACAGGATTACCTCTGGTGGAATGGCTGGACATTTACACCTTCCTGATAGAGAAACCAAGCATGTGTAGTAAAAAGAAACAGAGGGCGTATGAATCTTTACATGCCTATAACTATGTCCTGAATGGTCATGTAGGCCTACAAGACTTGAAATGCAGAGATTTAACAGATGAGTTTTGTCTCTGGGCACACAACTAGCTAACAAAGTTAGCCAATGCGCTAAAAGGGTCTATAGAGCTCTGTTGTTGTCAAGCAACTACTGAGTGTTTACAACTGCTGCTAAAATACTCACTAGAACACCAAATGTGTATTATTCCGCCACTGAAAATAGTCCCCACTGTTTCCTCCCGTTTGACTAAGGTTTGATAAAGAAAAAAAAAACTTACTGTGCCCAGCTGTTTAAGGAAAATCGCCGAGCCTGAAACTATATATTTGTGAGATTTTGAGTTGGGAGTTTGAGTTTGGGCTGCGAGCCAAAGGCAGAGTAGGGAAGTAACAAATAAGTATTGAGAGACGGACAAACACGTTGTTGATTTGAGGTCTTTTCATGGTATCTGTTGACAATAAGAAATAGAATAACCCCAGCTTTATCCTTTAATTCCCATATTGAAACTACTAGTAGCTTTATACTCTTTGTAATTCTACTGGAAATGCCTCGTTCTTTTTGAATGAGATGGTGAGTTTTCGAGAACCAGCCCAAACCTGTTCTCTTCGTTCCCTTCCTCCCTCTCTCATTCCCCCCTTCCTCACTTCTTAATTTGCTCCTTCCTCCTCCCTCGCCCTCTCATCCCTCCTCCCCGCTCCTCTTCTTCATATTCACTGGCTTTTATTCTCCTCCCCCTGATAAAGTGATTATGGTTATGTGTTCAGTTGAGGAGCATTCAGGCAGACACAGTCTAGATTGGTATGCTCGTATTATTACACCGTGTCACTTTGTGTGTGTGTGTGTGTGTGTGTGTGTTCCTTCAGGCCTTGCCAGATCTCTCACAGCTCATTGGTTGTATATAAGGGAATGTCAGTTAGTCATTGGTTAAAAATCTGGTTAGCATCCATAATGGTCTCTTATTACTGCCTATGCCCAATGAATACCAATATCAGTGTGTGTGTGTGTGTGTGCTAAGTTGACAGAATTTGGATATGTTACAGGGTGTGTGTCAACTTGTGTGTATGTGACAGACCATGCGAAACAGACAGAGAGAGAGAGAGAGAGAGAGAGAGAGAGAGAGAGAGAGAGAGAGAGGTAGAGTGACAGAGACACTGAGCAGACTGACAGAGAATTAGATGTTGACTTGTTCAAGGATGCTCAAACTTAAACATGTTAATACTCTTAACCCTAACCCTACACACACACGCACACACACACACACACACCAAGCAGCCCCTAAAGACTACGTCCACACGAAGATATTCAACACACAAGACTGCGAGTCCAGACTGATTATGCTGTTCTACCATCATCCTGTAGGGATCCGCCAATATACTGGAGTTAAGAAGCAAAATATATGGAATATGGTAGACACATCAGCCGCTGGAAACAAAAAAAACCCTTTTCATCCTAACATTCATCTTATCTTACAGGGTGTGTTCCGATCGCCTAGTGGTTCCCTGCGAGGTGGACTGCACAGGGTACTCAGCCACGCTAAGTCAGATCCCGACAGTGGACTGAACGGTCCAAAAACAAACAATGGGGCTCACAAAGGAGTTTACATGCAGTATGTCCATCTACCTCCAACCAACGTATAATAAAATCAAACTTGATGATCTACTGACGTCACGAGCTAACGATACATTCCATCCATATGGTAGTAGGAATACTACCAATAGGTGTTAGTGTCTTACTGGCTGAGCACACCCATCACAGCAGTAAAACATGGAAGCCCAGTGTAGCGCTTCACGCCCATCCTCTGTCGGGAGAGCTCTTCCCTCAGCATCCTGTTCTTCAACAAGTAGTTGACTTTTCGGCACGAAAACTGCATTCCCGCTGTTCTCCAGCGTTGTCCTTTGGTGCAGCCCCCTCCTCCCAAAAAGTGAAGCCAAAACGTCTCGATCTATCGCCCCCCTTGGTGGTCATTGGTGGCTCTGTTTCCCGATAACCATTAATCTTAACATCAAAGTTAAAAGTGTTTCTACGGGCATTTTTCAGAACATTCTTACATTCCGTGCTTAAGAGCGAGAGCATGTGCACCGTTAAGAGCTTCTTAACATCGGCTCATTTCTCTATCAGACCTGCCGTATACGCGTACATATGTGGCGTACGCGGCGTAAATGAAAAGAAATGAGAAGATTCGGCATCTGTAAACACACCACCAGGTTAAGTGGCTCAGCCAGAAGAGATGAAGATGTTACGTGAGAGGAGGGCAAAGAGGACAGATGATGACAGAAGGCGTTAGTTTGGCTTCTAATTCAAACGTTATCACATATTAGAAATTAAAAACTGCAATGAAGCATGCAGCCGAGGTTCCTTCGCTCCCATTAATCCACCATCATTTCTCTTCAGAGTGTCTTCGGTTACGATGCTTTCGGGGAAACACCTTTTAAGCCTTTCGAGGGTTCGCCAGATGGATTTTTACAGTCATCGTGGTCATTAAGGTGCTTTTGGGAACCGAGGCCCTGGGTGGTTAACCGGAGCAGTTATAACCAAACAAACACTGGTGGTAGCCACGTGTGCTAAGCGAGATTGAAGCCGTGCAAATTTTGAAAAAAGGATGTCGGCTGTTGTGAGTCAAAGTAAAACACTGACTTCAAAGAGTGCTGGTAGAAAGGAGCGCCTCAATTATGCCACCAAAAGTAGATTATACGCAATTTGTTACTTCCGCTCTTTCCGCTCGTATATACAGTGAGAGTGTGAGTGTGTGTGTTTGTGTGTGTGTGTGTGTGTGTGTGTGTGCTGTGTGCATATGCAGATGAGGTGTGTGTTGCGTTGCGTTGTGACAGGGACTAATGTCTAAATCAGCCAGACTCCATCGCCCTGTCGCCCCACTCCCCTACAAATGTCACCTGTTCCCGGCCAGTGATTTGCATAATGCAAAGCTTCTCAGTCGTAACGGTCCGATTAGCGGCGGGGAGCGCCAGGACCATTCCTGACGCACCAAGCCGTTAACGGCTCCTTTTGCCGGGAACAACTGTGATTAACTGAGGGGGGGCGACGGAGTGGAGGTGCGGTGGGGGTGGGGGGCGGAGGAGAAGAAAGGAGAGAGGAGCTGGCATGAAAATGTTCACACTCTGGTTGTATTAATTACAGACAGACAGGTCGGCTGCAGGTGACATAACCGACTGATGACACAGTGAGCGCTGAGCTGAGGACGAAAAAGATGGCAGGATGAGAGGAGGGACGGAGGGAAGGAGGAAGACAAGGAGGACCAGAGAGAGCGAGTGGCTGTTTCAAGGAAAAAAGCTTTCCTTTGCTGGAGTGGCGAGTGGCTGAAGAGAGGGACATGAAAAGAGACGTTCCCACCGCAGAAATCTAAAAGGGACGACATTTTAATGACAAAAGCTGAGGTCACTTCATTGAATGAGAAAGTAAAAAAAAAAACTGGTTTCATGCTTTTTTTGGTTGAGCCGAGGAATGAATTGGAATTATTTTGATATTAGAGTACCAACTGAACATTGTCTCTATTTACCCCATAATAGAGTGCTGCAGGGAGGACGTATTTTTGTAGGCCAACCAGGAAGTTAGCATCACCCTGGTTCACCTCGACAACAAGCCAATGGGATTTTGGATTATTGCAGAAAATAAGCTCTGTGGCAAAACAAAAGTTTATGATGCATTTCATCACTCTTTTCTCCGTCTTTCATTTGGGAACATAGACTGTATATAAAGATGGCCGACGCGTCTCCACTCCCTCCCTCTGTACAAAACGAAAGCCAAAATATCCCGGATGCGGCCGCTGCCATGTTGATCTGGTGACGTCATTTGGAGCCAGAGTCTGCGCTGTGGTGATCGGGGAGTAGAGGCGCGGTATCGAGGTCCCGCCCACGCACCCGCCCTCACCCAATCGCGAGCACACCCCAGTCAATCTCCCCATTTTTATAGCATCAAATAACTAATTAAAACCACACTTATCAGAGAAACGAACACTTGAACAAACATCAGCGTGATAAGAACCTCCTAAAATGACAGAAACCATCTTAGGGAAAAGATTTATTTGACGTGTACTTTGATCCGCTAACATGGAGGGGGCGGGGCTTATGACATATACCGCTGCCAGCCAGCAGGGGGGCGATCGAGACGTTTTGGCTTCCCTTTTGGGGAGCTGTCTTGTCGTCCATCTTTATATACTTTATATATGTTTGGGACTTTCATACTGTATATCGAGGTTGACTGAGGACATATTCTGCAGTACATTTCAAACAAACTAGTCGTGTCGCCTGACCATGTCTAAAGGCCACAGAGTCGAAAACCTGTTTAGTGGGCCACACTTGAAGACTGCCTCCCCACTCGCTCTCCGAGGACTCTGTGGGGATAACGCCACGCGCTTTCAGACAGTCTCTCCACGAAGGCATTCGCAGCGTTGCACTTGGGTAGTGAAGAACGGAAAAAGAGAGAGCTTGAGAGAGAAAAGTTGAAACCCCGCTTGCTTTCTCACCTCAGCATACCCGTTCAATTGCCGATACAGTGGGGCGTGATTATGGGATCGTCAGTTTCGGGAAGCGGGCGCACCAGTTCTCGGCGGTTCAGGCGCAGTAGAAGACCTGACAAGCACTTTGCTCGAAGTATACACTCAGGAAGTGGAAAACAAAGCAAGTGAATCAAATAAAATGGGTGCTTATGGTGGCCTGAGCTCTGTCTCCTTAAAAAAAGGGCCAACACTATGAGTAAAATCCCCCAAACTTTCTCTTCTCTGGTGTTTATCTTCTTTATGTCTTCTTTATGCTTTCACTTGCTATCTCTCTCTCTCTTCCCCCCCCCCCCGCCTCTGTGTTTGACAGATGAGGCAGGGATGAGAGGATGAGAGGGGAGATGTGTTGCACCTCACTTCTCTTTCTAATGTCTCTGGCTGCTGACAAACCATGTGGAAAACTAAAGACTATTAATGCCACAAACAAATCTCCCCCAAAACGGAAGCTCTTTTACATGTTTTAGTGCACGGGCGGGCTGAGGGCTTAATGACATGGAGAGAAGAGGAGGAGGAGGAGGGACAGAGAGGAAGATGAAAAAGAGGGGAGGAGGAAGGGAAAAGATAAGAGAAGATGGAATAGAGAAACGGGGAGGAAAAGGAAGGACGGGCATTATTGAGAGGAAGATGGAGGAACTCGGAGGACAATCTTGTGGACGGAGAGGAGGACAAGCGCTGGGAGGAGATGGAAGGGGTGGGAGAGCAGAAATAGATGACAAGGGAATCGGAAAAACAAGTGGACAACGAGGATGAGAAGAGGGGCAAAGAGTCAACGAGGGGGAGAGTGGGTGCCATAAGAGAAGGACGTGAGGCCTAACTGACCCGCAGAGAGATACTGATTTACCTCTTATGGTTGGTGCAAGCGTCGAAAGGGAGGAAAATACACACCATTGCAATACTATTGAGCCAGATACAATGGGTGGACTAGCATTAATTGACTATACACACGCTAGCACTACTACAAGATAAAAAAAAAAAAAGACACCTGGGCCCGGATTCATAAAGCTTCCTGGCACAAAGAGCCGCTCCTAGCGACGGAATTCGAAGAAGATTCTTTCCTAAGAATTTACGCTTGCGTTTAAGACTAGATCCTGGTGAAGATAAAAGTTATTCACCAAGCACCTCAGCCCTTAAGAGAGCTCCCAAGCTGAAAAAAACTGTTCAGGAGTAAGAGAGGAGGACTTTTTTCTTCAGCAGAGGAGAAAATGGCGGAAAGACAAAGAGGCGGGACAAATATTACTGGATCGCTGTTTGCGGTCGATCTCATTGGAGATGCGCTCACGTCTCCCAATAACGCTACAACGCCAGAAACGAAAGTGATCGCAACACGAAGATATTTGGCGACTGGAGAAATGCGACAGTGCTTCCACAGCTGTTGCGTTTCTGTCCCGTCCTTGCTCAGACTCGCTCTGAGAGTTCCTTTCCCGCATCGCTCCTAAACTAGAACTCCTTGCTAGAGAGTTTTTAGGCTAAGTTAGGGAGCTCTCTGAGCGTACTCTCAGAATGTGATGCGTACTCACACACCTGTGTAACATCATGACCGGTATTAAGAGGGTGGGCTCAGTGCCCTCTTTCAGTTTGACCTCCTGATAGAGTTGTAGCTATTCAAGCGAGCGAGTGTCGGCTTGTTAACAGCCTGCAATCGTCTCACTCAGGGGCAGTTCTGAGGTCAGTGGAGGTCCGGGTCTCATGACATGAGTCTGGAATCACGCTTCGATCTATAAATGCAATTTTTACGATATGAATAACCATTCTTCTTCTTCTTCTTCTTCTTCTGCTTCTTCTTATTATTATTATTGTTACTTCAAACACACAGTTACCTGTCAAAGAACAGTTTTTGCCTCCTACGAAACAAATTAAACATGGCTACAACTCAAACAGCATGTAAGAAACCCATTCTTTTCTTCAATAAGAAAAACCAACATAATCCGAAAAAGCCGCCACCAGCTGTGTCAACTGTCAAATGATATGGCAAACAGAGCATAAGGCTCCATGCAGTTTCAAACGAATAATCCAGCCACGGCGTGTTCAAAATGATGAATGTGGGGCACTTGCTGTTTTGACATTCCGTCAGCGCTTCGACCATTCCGTTAGGAGTCATGGAGTCCTCTGCAGCTGTGACCTGGGTTTACACCGGGGGCGTGATGAACAGTAAAGATCCATGGCCTGGCTGGAAGCCCGCCCCTGGTGCTGCTTATGGTCTCATTCGTTCAATGCCCCATAACGGGCCTATTTTCAGTTCCCAGACCTCAGTGATTGTTTTGGTGAGTCCATTGTTGTCGTAACCACTATAACTGGTGGCCAAAGCTACAAAAAATAAAACCCGACAGTCTGAAGTCAATCATATCTATCAGATCTGGTGGCATACAGATGGGTGACAAAGGAAAAGCCAACTTGAAGTGTCTTAGTATGGAGTCAGGCCACCAGAGGCCTCCAGAACAGCTTCAGGGCTCCTTGTCAAGTCTGTGGAACTCTATTGGAGGCATGAGAACACCATTCCTCCACAAGATATTCCATGTATATTCCATGGGCGGCATGGTGGCGCAGTGGTTTAACGGGAGGTAAAGCTGGTTAGAGCGGGTTGGGGGTTCGATCCCCGGCTGCCCCTGTCATGTCGAAGTGTCCTTGAGCAAGACACTGAACCCTAAGCTGCTCCTGATGGAATGAGACTTAGCTGTAAAGCGCTTTGGGAACCGTGAAGGTTGAAAGGTGCTATATAAGTGAGATCATTTACCATTTTACCATTTATGTACATCTCCCCCCCCCCCGGTGTGTACATACTCATTCAAGTAGTATCTGAGTTCTGGGAAGACAAAGACTATGATACAACAGGGACAGACAAATCAGACAGGTTGATGTCCATAACTGAGGAAGTACCCCCTAAGGGTTGTGGGTTATTTTGATTTAGGTAACAACATGAAACCAGCCTCAGGTCAAATTCTGTCCAGTCAACAATACTGTTTTCTAGTGTGCAATGAGCAGGGCAGCCTTCATAGGCTTGGTGACACGTCACTTTATGGGAGTAGCCTTCTGTTTGGAGTTAAAGATATCATTTAGCGTGCATCTTGTTGAAGCCTTGCAGCCTCGAGCCTTGATCCTTCATCCGCCACATGCAGGTTTATTTAGACCCAGCTCGCTGGAGGATGATTAAACATATCTCCGACTACGTTGTGTTGATCTAAAAACAGGAGGAAACAGGCCTCAGTCGAGTCTAATTCCTTTTTATGGGTTTCAGAAGTTAACAGCTATTCCAGTTATTAACCTGCGCCACTCCAGATTGCCCTAGCTAAGCAGTCCGAGTCTTAACCAAGCCTTCAGTGATAGCATCACAGTGTCGGAGTGGAAAAGAAGCGCTCCCATTAGATGTCCGGCTAGATAAATAGACTGTAATGGGTTGCTGGGGGTGCGTTTGGTCGTTTGGCCTGACGCTCCAATCAGATGTGATCTCAGGGTCGCTGCCATGAATCAGGCAGCGGTGCGACGTCATTGGTCATCCTGACAGCTGAACAAAGCCCCAGCAAGTGGGGAGGGACAGACGCCCCTAATGGAGCCAGATTAGGATGGGTGTGCTTTGTAACTCGTGCTGGCACTGCCGGAGTTGCTCAGTTAGATGTGTGGGGTCAGTGACTTCTTTCTGAGATACCTGAGCAAGGCATTGTGGGCCAGCGGCGATATGACGCTGTGGGTGCTGTTGTTGCGAGGCTGCACTGCCTACCCTGTGTTTTTAGGATTATTTTAGGTTTTTGTGGTGTGTATATGTGTGTGTGTGTGTGTGTGTGTGTGTGTGTGTGAGCGTGTGTTTTATGTGAGTGTGTTGATGTGGTAGTGGTGGGGCTGATAAGAGGCAGATAAAGCTTTAAGGGCTAATGGTTTCCACTAATGAGAAAACTGGCTGTGATTATGACAAATAGGTGGAGAGCAGCAGGCTAAGCAGCGACACAGCAGCTATTGTTAGGCAGCCGAGCCTCAGCATCTCATTACACCTCCTCCTGATAGACCAGCCTCCTCCTGATGGACCAGCCTCCTCCTCTCCTCCTGATAGACCAGCCTCCTTCTGATAGACCGGCCTCCTCCTCCCCTCCTGATAGACCACCCTCCTCCTCCCCTCCTGATAGACCAGCCTCCCCCTGATGGATCAGCCTCCTCCTCTCCTCCTCATAGACTGGCCTCCTCCTCCCCTCCTGATAGACCACCCTCCTCCTCTCCTCCTGATAGACCACCTTCCTCTTCCCCTCCTGATAGACCACCCTCCTCCTCCCCTCCTGATAGACCACCCTCCTCCTCTCCTCCTGATAGACCACCTTCCTCCTCCCCTCCTGATAGACCACCCTCCTCCTCCCCTCCTGATAGACCAGCCTCCCCCTGCCCTCCTGATAGATCACCCTCCTCCTCCCCTGCTGATAGACTACCCTCCTCCTGCCCTCGTGATAGACCACCCTCCTCCTCTCCTCCTGATAGACCACCCTCCTCCTCCCCTCCTGATAGACCACCCTCCTCCTCTCCTCCTGATAGACCACCTTCCTCCTCCCCTCCTGATAGACCACCCTCCTCCTCCCCACCTGATAGACCACCCTCCTCCTCCCCTGCTGATAGACCACCCTCCTCCTGCCCTCGTGATAGACCACCCTCCTCCTCTCCTCCTGATAGACCGGCCTCCTCCTGATAGACCACCCTCCTCCTCCCCTCCTGACAGACAGGCCTCCTCCTCCCCACCTGATAGACCACCCTCCTCCTCTCCTCCTGATAGACCGGCCTCCTCCTGATAGACCACCCTCCTCCTCCCCTCCTGACAGACAGGCCTCCTCCTCCCCACCTGATAGACCACCCTCCTCCTGCCCTCCTGATAGACCACCCTCCTCCTCCCCTGCTGATAGACCACCCTCCTCCTGCCCTCCTGATAGACCACCCTCCTCCTCCCCTCCTGACAGACAGGCCTCCTCCTCCCCACCTGATAGACCACCCTCCTCCTCTCCTCCAAATAGGTGGAGAGCAGCAGGCTAAGCAGCGACACAGCAGCTATTGTTAGGCAGCCGAGCCTCAGCATCTCATTACACCTCCTCCTAATAGACCAGCCTCCTCCTGATGGACCAGCCTGCTCCTGATGGACCAGCCTCCTCCTGATGGACCAGCCTGCTCCTCTCCTCCTGATAGACCGGCCTCCTCCTGATAGACTGGCCTCCTCCTCTCCTTCTGATAGACCGGCCTCCTCCTCTCCTCCTGATAGACCACCTTCCTCCTCCCCTCCTGATAGACCATCCTCCTCCTGATAGACCACCTTCCTCTTCCCCTCCTGATAGACCACCCTCCTCCTGCCCTCCTGATAGACCACCCTCCTCCTCTCCTCCTGATAGACTGGCCTCCTCCTGATAGACCACCCTCCTCCTCCCCTCCTGACAGACAGGCCTCCTCCTCCCCACCTGATAGACCACCCTCCTCCTGCCCTCCTGATAGACCACCCTCCTCCTCCCCTGCTGATAGACCACCCTCCTCCTGCCCTCCTGATAGACCACCCTCCTCCTCCCCTCCTGACAGACAGGCCTCCTCCTCCCCACCTGATAGACCGGCCTCCTCCTGATAGACTGGCCTCCTCCTCTCCTCCTGATAGACCACCCTCCTCCCCTGCTGATAGACCACCCTCCTCCTGCCCTCCTGATAGACCACCCTCCTCCTCCCCTCCTGATAGACCACCCTCCTCCTCCCCTCCTGATAGACCACCCTCCTCCTCCCCTCCTGATAGACCACCCTCCTCCTCTCCTCCAAATAGGTGGAGAGCAGCAGGCTAAGCAGCGACACAGCAGCTATTGTTAGGCAGCCGAGCCTCAGCATCTCATTACACCTCCTCCTGATAGACCAGCCTCCTCCTGATGGACCAGCCTCCTCCTGATGGACCAGCCTCCTCCTCTCCTCCTGATAGACCGGCCTCCTCCTGATAGACTGGCCTCCTCCTCTCCTTCTGATAGACCGGCCTCCTCCTCCCCTCCTGATAGACCACCCTCCTCCTCCCCTCCTGATAGACCACCCTCCTCCTCCCCTCCTGATAGACCGGCCTCCTCCTCCCCTCCTGATGGACCAGCCTCCTCCTCTCCTTCTGATAGACCGGCCTCCTCCTCCCCTCCTGATAGACCACCCTCCTCCTCCCCTCCTGATAGACCGGCCTCCTCCTCCCCTCCTGATGGACCAGCCTCCTCCTCTCCTCCTGATAGACCACCCTCCTCCTGCCCTCCTGATAGACCACCCTCCTCCTCTCCTCCTGATAGACCACCCTCCTCCTCTCCTCCTGATAGACCACCTTCTTCCTCCCCTCCTGATAGACCACCCTCCTCCTCTCCTCCTGATAGACCGGCCTCCTCCTGATAGACCACCCTCCTCCTCCCCTCCTGACAGACCGGCCTCCTCTTGCCCTCCTGATAGACCACCCTCCTCCTCCCCTCCTGACAGACAGGCCTCCTCCTCCCCACCTGATAGACCACCCTCCTCCTCTCCTCCTGATAGACCACCCTCCTCCTCTCCTCCTGATAGACCACCTTCTTCCTCCCCTCCTGATAGACCAGCCTCCTCCTCCCCACCTGATAGACCACCCTCCTCCTGCCCTCCTGATAGACCACCCTCCTCCTCCCCTCCTGACAGACAGGCCTCCTCCTCCCCACCTGATAGACCACCCTCCTCCTCTCCTCCTGATAGACCGGCCTCCTCCTGATAGACCACCCTCCTCCTCCCCTCCTGACAGACCGGCCTCCTCTTGCCCTCCTGATAGACCACCCTCCTCCTCCCCTCCTGACAGACAGGCCTCCTCCTCCCCACCTGATAGACCACCCTCCTCCTCTCCTCCTGATAGACCACCCTCCTCCTCTCCTCCTGATAGACCACCTTCTTCCTCCCCTCCTGATAGACCAGCCTCCTCCTCCCCACCTGATAGACCACCCTCCTCCTGCCCTCCTGATAGACCACCCTCCTCCTCCCCTCCTGACAGACAGGCCTCCTCCTCCCCACCTGATAGACCACCCTCCTCCTCTCCTCCTGATAGACCGGCCTCCTCCTGATAGACCACCCTCCTCCTCCCCTCCTGACAGACCGGCCTCCTCTTGCCCTCCTGATAGACCACCCTCCTCCTCCCCTCCTGATAGACCGGCTATAGTATAGTATTTCCTACTTTGGGTTTCATAGAAGTGACTCCAAAAGTAGGCGTTTTGAGCAATGGCTCTGCCACAGCACAGCGTGCAGCAGGTGGCAGTGGGTCTGAGCAAACTGATCCTGGCACATTCATTTCTGTCGTGTGCAAGCAGCATTATTGTCTCCAGTACTGGACGATTGCCCCAAATGTATGTGCGGGCAAACTTTACCACACTGTGAAGTGAAATAAGTCAACGTTTGGTATCGTTAGCTTTAAGCTGCAGTCTGCAATATTATTGAATTCAAATATTGGTTGAAATAACTCATTTTGACCATTGCATGCCACTAACAATATCTAACCCTAACCCATCAAAATGAATTATTTCAACCAAAATTATAATTGAATAATATTGCCTACTGTAGCTTTAATGTCACTTAAATTGTACACTAAATCCTCGCAGCTCCCAAGTTTCACGATCGTCACTTTCCTCGCTGGGTTGAATGAAACAATTTTCATGGGCCATGAAAACCTGAGAAAATAAGAATGATATTTCCTTTTTCATGACGGCTGTTCTGCTGCTATATTCCCCCGTTTTAGTGTATGCCGCGACTGAACTAAGTACGTATACAATTGAAATCTTAAAAGTTAATGTGACCCTATTAACCCAGAAGCGGTCGTGTTGCAGACCTCATCATGTCAGTCTGCTTGTTTTTGATTTGGACCCCTCACCGATATAATAATAATTGGAGCACTTATCTCTGCGCTTGCAGTGCATTAATATAGTTTAATAGCAGCAGTGGAAGTATATTAATATTCCTTAACCTCCACTCCACCCTCAAAATCCCACCAACTCCTTTTCACCTTCTCTCCCCCCATCACCCCTTGCTTCCACCTTTCTTCCATCATCTTTCCCTCTCCCTCCCTTCCGCATCATCCCCCCCCCCCCCCCCCCCCCCCCCCCCCCCACCTTCTCCAAGCTCATTTCAGCATGAGATTATAAATGGAGCCTTGGGAAAATGTGATAAATCAATTAATCATTTGTAGCCGTGTAGCTTAATGAGTGAACTGAGGTGTCATAATTAGTTCTCCCAGTATCAATCATTTAAGTGCAAGTTTGCTGATAAACAGGCAACCGATGAGAGCGGAGACACGGCCGAGGTTTCTCCCGCCGTTTGCTGCCGGGAAATCACACGAGAGGTGCACTAAATGCGCATTAATGAGATGGAGTTTACAGTGTTTCTTCTTCTGCCGCGCTTCAGTTGCATCTGAACGGTCGCATTTCCATCATCCCGTTTCCTTGTGGTGTCTGTGTTTAGATCCTTCACTTAACTAAATGTGGTAATTACCACAATGTGAAGTCCTGTGATCAAAATTGCGTTTAAGGAAAAAGTGCAAAAGTAAATGTACTTACAGGTAAGAGCAGGGGCAATAAAGTTGAACACTTAATGCAGAGGGATAACAATTTGGAATGCGGTTATTAGTGAATTTTACAACCTTTCCATCACAGCTCACGCACAGACTTCCCGATCCAACTCCGTGGGTGTGCTGCTCTCTCGGTCTCACCTTACGATTTAAAAAAAACGCATCACGCGAATGCGAACGCATTCGGAAAATGTTTCAACCTGACGGGAAAAATGTGCGAACGTCCCGAAGCCTGGTGACTCGTGGACGTTGGGCGCTGCAGGTACAGTAAGTCAGTACGCGGGGCTTTGCAAATTTCACTTCACTCTGAACAAACGGCTAAGGAGTTAGCATTTAACGAGCTGTTTGTGGCAATCGCGCTTAAAGAAAGTCCCCGGCAGAGGTTAAATAAATGAAGTGCTTATTGCGGGCCTCGCTCGGAGGAGTTAAGCATATATAACGCTTACATTTAGAGGGGGGCGTGACTGTGTCTGTGTCAGAGTGAGGAAGGGTCAGGGAGGAGGTCACAGGCTCATAACTGTGTGTGTGTGTGTGTGTGTGTGTGTGTGTGTGTGAGTGAGGCGTGCTAATGGTCTTTCCAGCCTGGGAAATGCCCCAGTGAGCAGCTTAAACTTATGGAAATCACACAACCTCAACGCTGGAAGCCATTATGAGGCTCATTTGCATAAAGACTCTTTCAAATAGGTTCCTGAAGGCCGGGGACACGCCCCCCACTCACCCACAAAACCCCACAAAACACGCGTGTGTGTTTAGGGATCGTGTGTGTGTGTGTGTGTGTGCAGCATTCCTTTAAGGTTCCAGTTTGGTTAGACAAAAAGTTAGTCCATATCGATACCAGTGGGCCGGCCCACGCCGACTAATCACGGTGATACATGTGCGAGGTGTGTCTTCGTCAGGGGTAACACAGGCAGACAGGGCCACACACACACACACACACACACACACACACCCATACATATTTACACACACACACACACACGCTGGACGGTAACAAGCCATTAACGAAGCTTAATTGATGAGCTCGTTAAGATCTGTTATTAGAGAAATTGATTTCAAATAGCCACTTTAATCTGCTGGCCAGGGGGAAACAGGCCACAATGCAAATTGAAGCTGCTAAAGTACATAATGGAGCAAGTAATTCATAGATTTCACTTTCACTAATTAATAATTGGAGATTGGGAGGGGTGGTGGTTGTGTGTGTGCATGCAAGTGGGTGTGTGTGTGTGTGTGTGTGTGTGTGTGTGTGCTGGCTGACAGTGTTAATGTTGGTCTATTGTGTATCTCTTGTTATTAATTAATGAGCTTTATTCCCAGGCAACCTATTAGTCATTAACCGTCTGTGTGTGTGTGTGTGTGTGTGTGTGTGTTACGTTGTTTATGATCAAGAACACATTTTGGTTCATCATTAGAAAATACGAACTGAGGCTTAAAGTGATGGGGTAAAAAATTGTTTGTGGTATTTTGTGTCCTTTTTATTTGGGTTTTATTAGACACAAAAATGAGGCTGGTGAAATGAAACTCGTGTTAAGGTAAATAGCCACACAAATAAAATAAAAAAACACAAAACAAAACATTAAACTGGTTGGTTATAACTCGCTGTTCAAGATTTGTGAGATATTTTAAAGCTCCGCCCCTCCACTCTACATCCGTGAGCTCCAATGGTACTGCCCGTTCCCACTAATCCACTTTCCAGGTCTTTCCTTAGCCAGAAATGGTTGCTGAGGGTGCAAAAACAAACCACGTTTTATTTTCTTCTACCAAATACATTTGAATCCACATCAAATCTACATCAAATGCTTGCAAAAACTAAATCTATCTAGCTGTCAGGTGTAGTATTAAAGTATTAAAGGTCCCATATTCTGCTCATTTCCAGCTCTATATTTTTCACTAGCACAGCTTTGCATGATTCACAGTTGAAAAAAGTCCTTATGTATCTCCTCCTGGCCCTTCATGCAGCCCCCCAGTCCCCCTCTCTGTCTGAAACAAGCCGTTTTAGACAAACTGAACAACCTCCAAACACTTAGTTCCTGAGCAGAGCGCTCTAATAACTCCGACAGACTGAGCGGGTGGATGAGCGTCTCTGTACTTGGTGGGTGGTGCTGTGCCTGGAGCAGATGAGGGGTGCATGGCTGAGGGCGGTGAGTGTACAGTTGTGACATCACAACCCGAAGGAAGTCCCGACGGCTCGATTAAAGTATACTCTTACAGTATACAGGACATTTAAAGGAGAACACTTACTTCTACTTACAGTAGATATTGGCCATTAAAGTCAGGATTTTAGCATCTCAAATGATATTTTGCGCTTAAAAGCAGGTTATTGAAGTGTGCCAAATAGTGGCTTATTCACGCTAGCATGTAATATCAAGTAAGTTAAGCCTAATATTCTGATGTATTCCGTCCATATAAGGCAATTCTGCCCCTCACAACGATATCCAGTGCCAACTTTCACTACGAATGAAATTATGCAGAGTTCTGTCACATATCTACAGTTAATGTTAACCCTTTTCTTAACTGTAACCACAACCATACTGTAACTGCTGGTGATACTGTAAAAACTATTCTTGTCTTTCGATGGGGTCGGCTTAATTGCTGGGTCATTTTTGTACTGTGTGATCAAGCTGTTTAGAAACACGTTAAAAATATTAACATGTTGGAATGTTTCTAAATCTGGTATGCACCCAGTTTTTCCCGTATTTTCTGGCCTAAAAACAACAACATTTTAGAAAATAAGAAACCAATTTTTGAATCTGAATGAGCTCTTGATTTGTTAATACACACAAGCTAAGCTTTGCATACAAACGTTCCATGAACGAGGCCCAGTGTGCTTCTCATTAAATCCAACTGTCTTTGCGCATGTATGTAGTTCTCACGAAATACGTTCTGTTGCAGCCTAAGTTAGACGTGAATACATACTTAACGTTAAAGGATAGCTTCTGAAGTTTTCAAGTCAGTCCTAAAACTCGACTCGACTCAGGTGCTGCAGGGATGACGTATTTTTGTAGGCCGACCCGGAAGTTAGCATCGCCCCGGCTCACCTCGACAAAAAGCCAATGGGATTCTTCTCGTTGCCTTGAAAGCTTGTCTCGCTCCACAGCAAAAGAAAATGGCTGCAGCTACTGCCCCGTCAGGAGGCGATGGGTTGCTCCCGAGCGATAACTTGATCAATGAGGTTCTTTACAAAAAAAAAGTTGATGGGTCCCTTTTGAATTGACTGCGTTGAGGTTTTAGTGTGGGCAGGTTTCACACACACACACACACACACACACAGACCTGGAGCTTAACTGGTGTGTGTGTGTGTGCACTTCAGCCAAGGAGCACCATTTAATCTCATCTTTTTTTCTTTTTTTTTATCTGTTAGAAAAGGCAAACACACACACACACACCCACCCACACACACACACACACACACACACAGAGTGTATAATTCCAGTATTAGTGGTGGTATTAGCCAGAGTGGGGCAGGTACTTAACACTCAAAGGGCTGAAATCACTTCCCAAGGGAGCTTTTATACAATGTGTGTGTGTATGAGTGTGTGTGTGTGTGTGTGTTGAGTGTTAGATAGTAGCCATTGTCAACGGCCTAGCTTTCTGATTTCTGTGTGTGGCTTAAGCCGGGGGAAGTGCGTTAGCGTCAGGCTGTGCTGTGGCGGCGGCGACTATGCAACCCCCCCCCCCCTCCTCCTCCCCCGCCCCCCCGCGTTGATTTAATGTGGAGAATTGGCTGCTGCTGTATTGAATCAGACTGGGGGCCCATATTGTTCGGCTGCAGGGGATTACACGTTTAGCGGCGAGTGATCTGGCTTCAGTTATAACGCCACTCGCTGAGAGGAGCAGCTCTTATCAGCCACTGGGAGCCCAGTCTCTGCCACATTCACAACCCTCCAATACACTTTAATTGAATTTCTTTTTAGAGACAGAGAGGCTCAGACGGCTCATGGCATTCAATTTACCACCTCCCCTGTCAACGTTTAGATCCCTCACCCCTTCTCCTCCTCCAGAAAAAAGGAGGCGCCGCCGCGCTACAAAAGGGAACTTGCAAATACCATATTTATCTCTGTTCCCTCTCTCTCCCTCTCTCTTCCGCCGCTCTCCTATCCATGTCAGTTATTATATCATTTCAATGAATACTCGCCAGGAAATGGGCTTATCTCCGCGGCAAAATATCTATTTCTTTCAGGCGTTGATTTAGTGTGTTTAAAGCCCACGGCGAGGACAGACAGACTGTCAGCTCAGCGCAGCAGTAAAGCAACGATGCTATCTGCTGGGAGCTGAAATGCTGATGAATGGAGAGACGGGAGGGGAGGGCGGAGAGACAGAGGTGGAGGAGGAGGAGGAAGGAGGGAGGGAAGGAGGGGGGGGTGAAAAGAGGAGGCAACAGGGGGAAAGGGATGGGAGAGGATGAGGGCGGAAAGGGGATAGAAAAAAAAAAAGAATGAGGGGAAGGAGAAGAGATGAATGCAAGCAGCTTTGACAGAGGAGAGAAAGGAGCGAGGCGAATGGAGTTATGAGGAGGAGGTGAAGAGGAGGAGCTGAAGGAGCAGAGAAGAAGAGCGGCAGCGAGAGTTAGGAATAACTCCTGGGAGCTAGGAGCAAACTTTTATCTCGGCCTCAGTCCTGACCTGGTTAGTTCATCCCCGTTTAGTTTCTCGCGTTCCCACGGCCTCGGGCTGTAAAAACCTGGACTGGTGCCTCCACTGGACTCTGGAGTCGGCTGAGGTCCTGAATCTACCTCTGGCTGCCGCCTGCCCAGCAGCAGCATTGATCACATTAACACTGAAGTTGTTTGATAATAATGAAATGCTTCTGTTGCTGGGTGCATGGACTTGAGGGCATTTAACAGACGGGGGAGGTCTAATTCAAAAATAAAAAAATGCTATTGTGTTGCATCATGGGAAGTGTAGGAAACTAGGGAGATAGGTGGAAGGCGACTCGACTGGGCCATCCTCCCAACACAGCCCCCGTGCCTTTATTTATTTATTTATTTCCTTTTTTCATTGTACATAATTATTTTAAGAGAATATATTGGTGTGTGTGTGTGTGTGTGTGCGTGTGTGTGTGCGCGCGTGTGAAGATGGCCACAACTATAAAATCAATAAATAAATAAGATAAGTTCTAATAAACTGAAATTATCCTCTAAGTGCAGTTTGCGCTACTGTCATGTTTGAATGGGGCCCCCAGCTAATGGCTAGCCTGGACCCTGCAGGCAAGCAGCAGATACACACTCAAATGTGCTGTGTGTGTGTGTGTGTGTGTGTGTGTGTGTGTGTGTGTGTGTGACACCCCTGGCCAGAGGCCCTGAAATCTAACATGGTTTAACAATGTCATGGTGTCGGCCTTCTGCTGCATAGCACACTCACACTGATGCGCGTGCAGATGCAGGCCCGGTGCTGTTGTGTGTGTGTGTGTGTGTGTGTGTGTGTGTGTGTGTGTGTGTGAAGGGTCATAGAGTAGAGCAGCTATTTTTCTTTCGCACTGACTGGCCCCAGTGGCCCTGAGACACACGCTCACACAGAAAAAAAACCCAAAAACAACAAACACGCTACACACACGTATACACACATGTATGCAGCCATCTCATCTGGGCAGCATAATTCCATTTGTCTGGTCCAGCAAGCAGTTGGCTAACTCCATGAATTATTACAATCCCGTAAGGCATCTGGGGTGCCGCAGCACTGGGAGGCCTGCCTGTCTGCGTCTGTGTGTGTGTGTGTGTGTGTGTGTGTGTGTGTGTGTGGCCTCCATCTACCATTTAAGTTACCATGGAAGATGAAATAGTCACACACTCCCGGACACACCCGCACGCACACACACTCACACTCACACACACACACACACACACACACACACTCTTCCTTTCTCCCTTATCAGAGTGTGTGTATCTTCTATCTTCAAATAATGTTTTGTCTCTTTCCTTTGTGCTATCATGCTGCTACAAATGGAAAAACGGCATCTCATTCCTCTCTCTGGGGTTTTTTTAGCAGCTCATTTTTTCCAGCCGGGGGTCGCGCGTGTGTGTGTGTGTGTGTGTGTGTGTGTGTGTGGTGGCACTGTAACAGTGGCAGACGGATGGCCACTTCTCTCCCTCCCTCTCTCTCCCTCTCTCTCTCTCTCTGACCATGTTGAACATTGCCTAGAAAGATCATCGGAGCAAAAAATGGATTTCATTTCAGCCTGTATTACAGGATTTAAAGTACAGCAGGCCCTCTGTAATCTGAGAGTCCTTTGTATTATTCTGCACTGATTGAAGTGGAGTTTTTGAAGTGGAGGCAGAGTGGAGGCTTTTTTTTTTTTTTTTTTTACTGAAGTGAAATGGAGCTGGCGCAGCAGTGCGGGAGGATTTTTTCTAACTGTGAAGCCGCTTCGGCGAAAAGAAAGGCCCAAGTTTTCAAATGAAGTGAAGTGATTGCAGAGAGCTGTTGTGACCAGAGTCCAGACCTGGGGAGATATAGTGGGTGTCTCCAGTCCATTGGGCCAACAGGCAGTTACTGTACTGCAGGATTGATTGATCAAATCAAGCATTTACAGTGTGTGTGTGTGTGTGTGTGTGTGTGTGTGTGTGTGCGCCTTACTTCATGGTGGACGTTCTCAGCGGGATCTCTGCAGTTTATTTTGTTACTCGGCTGTTTGAACTGATCCACCGAAGATACGCTTGAAATGTATCAACTGACCTTGAGAGACAAAGACTGACATGTTTTATGGTTGAGCATTTTTTTTTTGGAGGTAGTAAGGTTGGTAGGTTCTACGCTGGTAGCGTCGGCCGGCATCAGACTAGCATTGCGTTAGTCCGGTAAATAGTTTGGCCTTGGGGTTAAAGGCAGTCATAAGAAAACCACAGATGAATACGGCTTGAGCTGCACTCGTTCAAGTTTATTATTGAGATCTCAGTATGCGCAGACCATGAATTGCCATGAAAAGTCCCCGGGTTTCTACCTCCAAGTAAAGTGGTAAATCGGTCGGTTGTGCTTATATTAGGACACATTCATAGCTGAGGATTACAATAGCACAATTCATAGAACCAACGAGCGCGAGCTACAAATGAACCAAATTTGGAATCAACTGATATTGAGTGCACCAAGGACTTGACTGGCGGCCCGGGACTGGACTTGCCTTCCCAAGCTTCTGCCGTTTTTCCATGCCATTTCCATTTAGAACAAACTTTGAAATTCTGTCGGCTACATAGCACGCCATCACCACACAGACTGCCTGTTTCAAAATGAAGCAAATCTAGCAAATGATAAGGTTTTTAGTTGTTTTTGTTGCAAATGCTGCAGGCCCTTACAAGCTACGACCGAGCAAAGCGTCACAAAAGCTGGGGCCGATGGTGTCGTTTTTCTTTCTTGGTTACCAGATGTCGAACGCAACGTTAGAATGACTGTGTTTCAGGCCAACTCGTGATCATTTAGACTCATGCAGGGGACGAGACCCTGTCCAACATCTTTGAAGGAAGAAAGGAATGCAGCGGTAAGCTGGGGAGGTGGTGGAGTATGGAAAATGGAATGTGGACAAGACTTCTGCTAACTGCAAATGTGGTTCGTTGCAGTCAAAGTGAACGAGCGTCGCAATCAACTTTTAAAAGGACGTACGAAACGCGCGGCTCGTGCAAGCTTTTCGAGGTTTAATAATTTATCTTTGGCCACTTGGGGGCAGCAAAACAAGCTCTAAACACGGTATTGACATATTATTTTTCTCCACTGAAAACAGCTGCAAGGTTGGTGAGAGAGAGAGAGAGAGCCGAAACGGTCAAGTTGTGGGGCCATAAAACCAAAAGCCATGAGCTGGGGGGGGGGGGGGACTGCAGAGCTGGTGATAATTCTCTGTGGGTTCATCACCACCAGTGACCTCTTTCACATTACATGTAGTCAGCTGACCGAACGCTAATATAAAAAATATTGATTAGCGTGGCTTTAAGAAGAGGAACTGCCCAGTCATCACACTGGATTGGCCAATTCTAATCACATTATATTAGAATGGATTCCAGTCACATAATAATTACTATCGGCCCTACAACGTCTTAATCGCACCACCGTGTATTACCGCGTTAGCCATTTAATAGAGACTTATGTCTCCGTATTATCGTACCAATTCATAATGTCATCACTACAGCCAAAGAGGTTGGAAGTGGGTGATGCTCTCCAGCTTAGAGAGCACCGATTTTATATTGATCTATACAAGAAATATAAAAAAAATAAAATAATCAATCACAAGGGAATCTGACAATGTATCTTTCACAGTAGCCATGGAGGTTGTGACTGGATCAGATACCATTTATATTTAAAAGGAAAGTCAGAGCCTCGCATGCTGATTTAACACTTCCTCAAACCTTAAACAGTAGATAGTCTGTTCAGTGGCAGTGTGTTCGATTTCCTCCAGGTTTATTATCAGTGATCACAGATTGTATAATAGGCATTCTGTGTGAGTGTTGCTGAGGGGGAGTGAACGGGGGGGGGGGGGCTACAGCAGCCACTGCACACATTCTTCATAGACAGTAATCTTAAATTGGATCTGTTGGCTGGTTTCTTTAATTATGCTGTGATCCATGAGAGAACTGCAGGGAGGTGAGGAGGGCAGAGGGAGGAGGGGGATATGATGCAGTTTGATTGATTTCATATCTTATAGAATTTGATCAATAATATACCAGATGGTCTAGCGGAAGGTGTTAACTGTCACTGTTCACTATTCTAAAAATTCAAACTCACAGAATATTATTATTATTATTGTTGTCATTGAGCTTCAGCGTCCAACAATTATTTAAATGTAGTTCTATTTTTTTTTTTTTTGTTGGTGTCGTTAATACATTAAGGTACTGAATGATGTGCAAATGAGTGGGTCAGCTACTATTATACAAAAATGTCAGACTCCTCAGAAAAGAGAGGTTATGTGATGCATTTCCTTCCTGCAATCTAACACCATGGTTGGTAGTTCAAAAAGTGGTGCCTTAAGCCAACGGCACGGATGCTGGAGGCAACTAGGATGGTACTGAAGTCGAAAAGGAGGATTTTCAGAGGCACCGAGGGAGGCTTTGAAGCCGACTAGGACGCCGTTACCATGGAGAACATGTGTGGCATTCTTGTGTGTATTTCAATTGCACCCTCACAGCAGGAGTAGCCACCATGACCTGAAATATTGTGGCCTGCTGTGACCGTCTCTGCCCTCCGCTGAGCTCTGCCGCCGAAAACCAATTGACTCAATACGTGTGGTCATGCAGTCAACACATATTCAGCATGGTTTCACTCCTACATTCAGTATAGCGGTGAGTCAGCCCCACTGTTTTCAGAGCTATTAGCTTCGGTTTTATTGTGAAGCAACTGCAGGAAGTGCTGCATTGCCCTAAGTATCGCAACCCGCGAGTCTCACTGATCTTAAATCGTAAACATAGTAGAACATGGCAATATTCAAGGAGATAATTATGTTGTTAACATAGAGTGCTGCAGGAATGGGTCCTAAAACACTTCCTGTTCCCTCGTCTTGAAGTCACTGGGTTTTTGGTTAGATGCCTGAAATAAGGTCTGTGGTTAACACGAAATTAAGAGATTTCAGTGTTTTGCTCTACGACATAAAATACGTCAGGAGATACCCCCCCACTAGTGAATTTTGAAGCTTTTACGTGTCTTAAAAAGGCGGTTGCTAACAAGCGGCTAAGTGAGACTACAGAGGTTGTCGCTGAACCGGGGCGGGTCGTACGTCATCGCTGCAACAACTCTATTGCGATCACAGCACAGCAGAACACACTGCCCCTACTGTTTATGTGCTTAATAGCATCTTGTGGATGGGTTCATTTCTGAGGATGCTCACCATCAAGGTTCCAAAAGCGCACAGGTAGCTATCACGCACGTGTAAAGGCATAGTCAAGATCAATTGTATCAGTGTTGTAGTCAGATAGAATGGCTTAGTTAGGGCCTTAGTAGGCTTCAAACAAAGTCTTTGTCAGATTGGAACCGGGGAGCTGCATTCCAACTCTTTTTCTTGGGGAGAGGTCACTTTCACCTGGTGAATTGGGGTTACTAAAGCAAACAGGGGTGTTGAAGCCTATTGCGCCTTCGAAACGCCCACAGATGCCGTAACGTCTTTGGTTGTTTGGCTACTCACAGAGTTTTTTGATGACCCACGATGGTTCGGGTGGTCCGAGGGTTGTTTCATGGTGTGATATGAGCTGTTAAGTAAGGCTAAAAGACGCTTTAACTGACTGTCGCGTCAAACCGAAGCAAAATCAAAACAACCCGAAACTAAATAAACAGGCCTTTACAAAGAAACCAAAAGGTGGGGTGAACGAACGAATTTCAACAAGCAAGCTATGATTCAACCAAGTACAATAGCCAAAAACACACAGCGGTTGAAAAACTGTAACTCACGGAGTCTTCCACGGTTCCATTTAGGCACACCTGTCTTCATTAAAAAAGGTTCCTGAGATGGGGCTGAGCTCTTGGTGCAGCACCAAACTACCACGGACATTCAATGGACTTGCTAGAAATGGCTCCAACGAAGCCCATTAGGGAGGGTTGGCTCTGCCACCGACAGTAAAAGGATACGGACGTCAACTTGCAACTGAACCTGGTCTCCAGCCAGGAGCTCCAGAAGCCTACACCCTACCTTGAATTTTCTCTAAAAGCTGGATTTGAGTAAACAACTCAAGGAGCAGACATGACACCATTAAGCCCTTGCATACATGGGTAATCAATCATTCCGTCCTTCGGCAACAGATGTCTGGAATGCCAAACTTCCGCATTAGTTGGGGTCTAAGTGTTGCTCATTACGCCGGCTAATGATGTCTCTGCTATGATCAAACATTACAGAGCAAATCGGATCCTTTAAATGGCGATATCCTCTGAATGGAGCATTAACTGTTGAGCGAACTTAATAAGTCTACCTAAGGGCTGTGTTAATGGGCAACTCTTTAAACGACTGAGCGAGGCGCAAGAGTGAGGTGAGGACTGACAGATCGAAGGAATTGAAGGGGGAGATGGAGAAGGCGGAGCCAGAGGACGGAAAGTGGTTGGTGATTGCGATCGTTACAGGGTTTTTTTTTTTATTTTACACCATTAGATGGTGGTGGGCCGCTCTGACCGTATACACAAGCTCTTATTGCAGCCACCCGATTAGCTGCTATAGACGCAATTAAGGCCTAAAGTTAAAGAGACCATTAGATGGAGAGGGCTGTTTAAGTTAAAGCTGGGAGCATTTAGCTGATAAGAGTTAATGGTGTGTTGAAGTTTTAGGACAATGCTGACTGCGTCCGCCGGGAAAGGCCTGGGCAGTATTAATGAACCCTTGCTCTGTTTGTCGGAGGTCGGAATTTGTCAAAAAATTTAATTCCCTGATGGACTAAACTTACGTTTTAAATCAGTAAAAACAATCTGTTGAGCCGCACGGTGATTTTAATGTAACGCAAGCCGCTCATATCTGTGTCGATTGACTACCTCGAAGAGTTTAGAGGGTGTCTAGCATGCGAGCCGTCTCTATCTGTCATTGGCTCCTTTATTCTCTTTATTCTCCTTTGCATGAGCAGTTGAAATAGATCAAAAGCTTTCCGGCAGAGATGCTAAGTGGCTCTCATAAAAGGCCTCCAGGTGGGAGTGGTGACAGCAGCGTGAAAGACAAGGGTTTGGGAGAGAAATTAAGAATTTCAGAGGTGGCTTCAGACGAGAGGTTTAAATGGCTCTTCTGTCTGAAGGAAGACGTAGGAAGAAAAAAAAGAAGTGATTTGTGTGAAATGTGACTCCATGTGACAGCGGAGAGAGGTGGTGGGAAGTCAAACTGAAATCTTATTCTATTGAATTCCAGTCAGCATTTGTTGGCGAGGTGGAAATGAGCGATCAATCAGGAATGCTGGGTCATTAGCAATATAAGGAATGTGGAACCGACCTCCGGGCCTGAAAGGTGAAGCCAATGCGGAAGTGCCTTAAACCTGCGACTCCACAGGTTGCAAAAAAAGAAGTCCAAATGTATAGAAAGTCTATGAGGAAATGACCCCACTTCTCACTTGGTTTATTACCTCAGTAAACATTTCCCTCACGAGCGTCTGGTCTCAATCGCTAAGTCTTGTGAAATAGACCATAAAGCGGGACGTGCTTTTGGGGCGTGGCTAACTAAAGCATGCTTGGTTGTACTGCAAGACACTCTAACTCTTTGTTGGCAGCTACTTCAGCCAGGTGCAGTCAGGTCCCCCGGCTCCACCCTCTCATCCAAATATGGTCACTTCCGCTTCCAAAAAAGAGATGGCGACGAACGCCGAATGCTTCGAGAAATGGCACACCCAACAAACCAATGGGTGATGTCGCGGTGGCTACGTCCGCTTCTTTTACACAGCCTGTGGCGCTGACTCCAGCTCCACCCTTGGCACACACGCACACTCTGGGAAAGAAAGTGAACAAATTGTAATTCCCCTATTTCTTTTCTCACTCCGTCAGTCGCACACTCAATGTGCCAGTCGCCAAATACAGAACCTTTTTGTTTCCGATCCAGCAGTCAGTTATCGGAGTAACCACTCCGTCAGTCTGCCGCCTAATTTTCACCTCCACCTCGCTCTCTCACACTCTTCACCCGCTTTCCCATCACACCCTCACATCTCTCTTTTTTTTCCCATTCCTCCTTTCCCTCCATCTCCTCCTCTTACCCTCCCTCCCTCCCTTTCTTTGTCCTCATCCCCCACTCCTCACCCCTTTCCATTTTCTCTCCATTATCCCCCATCCCTCTTTTGCTCCTTTCACTCCTCTTCCTCCATCCCTCACCCCTTACTTCTGTAAACCCCTCGGTCCTCCTTCCCTCCCACCACGCGCCATCTCCCCTCCTCTTTCTCTCCATCCTTTCGTTTTATCCTCCCTTTCTCCCACTAGTTGCCCCCCCCCCCTCCATTCCTATCTTCCTCTTTTCACCCCTCCACTTCTCCCTCTCTCATCCTTTACTTCTTGTACCTCTTTTCCCATCCTCTCCATCTTTGGCCCACACCTTTAGCTCCCCCTGTCTTTCCACTCCTCCTTCTCTACCCCCTTCCTCCTCTTTCTCTCTCTTGCACCTCACCTCTTTTCCTCCCCTCCTTCATTCCTCCTCCTCTCGTGTCACCCTTGCACCCCTCACTCCCGACTTCTTTTTCCCGCCCTCCTTTTTCTCTCATCACACCTCGTCATCCCTCTCTTCCTCATCTCTCCCTCCTCTTTCAATCCACATCCCATTTCCTCTTCTCCCTTTCACCCCCCCCCCCTTTCCTTTCTGCCTCCCTCACTCCATTCCTCACCCCTTTTCCCTCCTCATCCTCCATCTCTCCGACTCCACCTCCTTTGCACCCTCATCTCATCCCTCTGGCCTTACGTCCTCTCTCCTTCCTCCTTATAACTCTCCCTCTCTGCCACCATCTCCCCCTCTTTCCTCCCTCTCTCTCCCTCTCTCTCCACACATCTTCCCCCTCTCCTTCTCCCCCTTTCCTACCTTTACCCATTTCTTCCTCTCCGCTTTCCGGTTTCACCCCTCCTTCTCTCCCTCATCTCCATGCATCCCTCCATCTCTCCCTCCACATGGCCACGTCCCTTTCCTCTCAATCCCCGCCTTTCTTCCCCTTCCTTTTTCTTTTCCTCTATCCTCTTTTCTCCCCCCGTTCCCTTATCTCTCCTTCCTTGCTTCCCCTCTCACTGTCGCTTCTATCTCCACCCCCCCCCACCCCCTCTCCGTCCTAATAGCGCTGTGACAGCGGCAGTGTTTCTAATCAGAGGTGAGGAGAGCGAATGAGCAGCCGTCCGATCCTCTCTGCTCTCTCATCAATCGGCTCTAACTGAATGGGAGCAAATCTCAGCCGGGACAAAATTAATATGTAGCAGATCTGCGGCGCGCTCGCCTACCCTGGAATTGGAAATGGCTTCTGTGCTGCCTGACCCGTATCCGTCCGCATGTGTGTGTGTGTGTGTGTGTGTACGCGAGAGTGTGTGTTTGTGTGTGTGTGTCAGGGGGTTGTGGCGGCAGATTATTGGAGAGACAATTGGCTGTACGGCAGTAATCAGGAGAACACTGAGGTGTGTCTATCTTATGACTGCTTGCTGACAACCCCTTGCACACACACACACACACACACATACACCGGGACACTTTTTCCCCCCCTATCCAATTCAATCAGACAGTCCATCCGCCCTGCAGAGCAATGTGGCACTGCCCCCGTGCATGACAGTATCAATTCAATTACCCAGGAAATGGATCCATATTCAACCCATATAAACTCATACACAGGGCCAGGAGGGGCTGCTGCCGCCGCCGCCGAGACAAAGAAATGCGCATTTACCCTGTAATAACTTTCATTTGGACTGGCTTTGAAAACCATTCTCAGCCAGGCATTTGTCGCTGTCACATCGCGTTATCCACAAATCAGGTTTACAAAATATCAATTCAATTTCTGGCGTAGCGCGAAAATGCTACGGGAGAAAGGGAGGGAGAGAGAGGGAGAGAGGGAGAGAGACAGAGAGACACACACACACACATCAAGAGAGGGAGAGCGCAGGCCGCTGAAGGGGCCCCTTGTGGCTCGGCCAGATTTCCAGTCAGAACTAATCAAAAGCAGAGCAGACCATGCTAATCTCTTCAATTTCATCCTTTAGACTGCTGTCTTTTCCCCGAGTCGTAAGCACAAACACACACAGTCACACACACACACACACACACACACGCATGTATGTATGTTTACGCAGGCACACACACAGCAGGTCAGATAAAAACATGGCTAAAACATATATAAGACGGATATAAACCCATTCATAATACGCACATACAGTATATCACACATGCAGGCACTTTCTCTCTCTCTCCCCCCCCCCCCCAGGACCCGTGCTGTATCCGTGCAGCTGCCCGGCGTTCCTTGCGTTCTGTAGGAGTGGAACAGTCGTGGAGTGTGAGGGAGCGTGAGAGCTGACCTGTCCACAGGTAACTCTATCTCTGTTATGTTGAGAGACGCAGGAGGACAAGAAGAAGACGGAGTGTGACGAAGCTGTAACTTCGACGAAACACTGACTGGGCAGCATGTATTTACCAACGAGAAACGGAAAAGGGTGCCAAAGGATGTTACTGGCAGAGGGCCACCTCTGACCTCCCCCCGCACTACTCAGCCTTGTGAAAGGATTTAAGTAATATCACCCGGGCCTCTCAGCTTGGGGCTTGGGGGATACAAGCAGTTCATTTAAAAGCAGCGTTACAAACTGGGGCTAAGGCACACAGGGGGGGGGCTAATAAAGAGTCCTGACGTCACGTCCGGGCTAGACTCTGTTGACCTTTCCTGAAAAATGAAGCGTGTTCCTCATGGGCAACTCGGCATCCACTACAGCGCTCGGCTATTAGTAACTGAAACCTTTTTGGGGGCTGTGAACAACAGTTACTTGGTGAGCATGGAAAAAACCAAAGCTCCCATGAAAAAAAAAGGTATATACAGTGGAGGGGGGGGGGGGGGGGGGGGGACCTTGGTTCATTCAGTTGGTGAATAACTTACAATCAAACCTCAAATGCATGCTACCACGTAGAAAGCAGTTTGCTTTATTTGAATAATGCCTTTGGTCTTTTATAGTTTACATTGATTTTAAAATCATAAATTGGGTATAGTTGTGAGATTTTATTTTGAGGCCCATATCGTATCTTTCGGACAACTGATGTGCTCGCACCACAGGAAGTCCACAGCTCTATGAGGGGAAGCCGGACCGGGTCTCTGAAGACATGTCTGGTAGGACCATTTCAAAGCTTTCGTCAAACCCCTCTTTTTTTCTACTCCGCTGGTCTCCGCAGTGTTAGCTGAGCAGCATCATTCCGTAACAGCAGCTCCTCTTCAAAGCGGACCGGTCCCGTTAAAAAGTCCAAGACCGAATCGGTTGTGTGCGTTTTGAGACCTCATATACAGTGTATGCAGAAAAGCATTCAGACCCCTTGAGGATTTGTCTGACTTACAGGTGACGCATATAGAAATTTTCTCTCGTCAGTGTACTTGAAATATAGTTTACTTGACATGTAAAGTCAAAGGAATAAAATATGAATTGTTATAGTCTCCGTATGTTTGTTTTCTGCAGGATACAGGCCCAGAGGAAATGTGTTGTCAAGGGGGACGTTGAACTTGGATTACTCATACAGTTGTTGAAGATGACGTTGTGTGGGGTGGGCCACTCAAGTCCAACAGCAAAGAAGCACTGCCCTTGTTATTGAGGAACGGATTGTCCTGGACGGTGTACGTGACTTCCCGACTGGGCTCGTCTGTGCTCTTAAACCTGGACTATTCTAAGGACTTGAGGTACACGTTTGAAGCAATTGGGTTTGGGCAATTTTTTCCTCAAATGTGTTTAACTTACAAATGTATGTACTGGATGTTCGGTAGTCGAAAACATGACTGAAGTAGTATGCTGGGGATGCATATTGGCTGCCACCTGAAATGGATGACCCATACAGAGTGGCTGGCTTTCTTTTAGCATCGACTGTGCAAACTTTTAACTGAATGAATTAAAGCAACGCCGCAAAAGATTTTTGAGTATACTCAACTAACGTGCAATGACGTTGACGCAACAAAACATTTTAAGTTGGAAGTAAGGGCTACAATCTATACGAAACACACAGTTTCCAGTTGATCAAATGATGTATCCTGACTTGTGATGTTAAGTTTAACAAGCTTACGATACCTCCTTCAGTGAACTTAACTTAGCCTAGGTTGACGCGACACATCGCTTAGTTGAGAAAACTAAAATGTAATGTGTTTTACACTCAAGATAGGAATGAAATATGTCAGTATGAGCATGTAACATCCCTGATTTCATAGCACCCTAAAATGAGTTTCTACTCAGCTTAATGCATTTATTTTAAAACTAAAAACGAAACTAAAAACTCAGTTGTGTCAAAACATCAGTCATCACAAATGGCAGGTGTGTGTTTTGGCATCACACTTATAAATGACGTACCAAAGTAATGAGACAAAGTACACCACGCATACATTGTGCACCCCACTGCTTTTAATAACATCAACAGTAGGCTATTATAATAATATTGAATCTTATTGAATACAACGCTGGTCCCCGATGTGTAAGCGACAGGGATTTTAATACAGCGCAGTGATCGAGGCAAAATGTGAGTAAAGGAAGTGAGACTGGAGGTCCTTCACACTGGTGGACAAACTCTGCGTCACACTGATTATACTTTGCCCTCCTGTCTCTGCTCCTCCTCCTCCTCCTCGTGATCGTCCTCTTGATTCTTTTTTCCTCTCCTCTTCCTCTGCAGCAACAGTTGCGGATTTCGCTTGGCGGCGCGATCGGACCCTTCGGACGACCTCTGGCCTCGTGGGTTTTCTTGTAAACGCCGTGATTTCTCCAAGTGGAATTATTCTCGTACGCCTGGTCTGAGATCAGTTGCGTGGTTTGTGCACCCTCACGTCAACATGACAACAGTCTGGGACAAAAAAAAAAAAAAAAAAAGAAGTCTGCAACATGGCTGGAATCCCCCGCAGGCGTTCAGTTGTGTTGAGGTCTGGTGCCTGAATGCGTGCAGGCGGGTGGTCAAGCCCCTCAATGGTGGCATCTAGTGGGCAGGTGAGGCATGGCGGCGTCTGGGTTAGTGAGGCACCTGGAGGCGGACATGAGGGGAGAAAGGAGACCGAGCGAATCTTCCTAAACAAAAGAGAGACACGTAGTCTGGATTGCGCTAATTTCAGCGCTTACAAGTTCCATCCCCTTCGTGCTCCTTTTTTTTTTTTGACTTTGACAAATTGAACGAGTTTGAGGGCTTCCTCAATAGATCTGTCACGAACAAACCTCCCGCTCATTAGATCTGAAAGAGTGAAGAGGGAAGAGGAGATGAGTGGAGGAGAAGTAAAACTCCTAATGAAACGTTCTCTTCTCCAATGATCAGACACAGGGAGCTTCCTTCATCTGGAAACTGTTCGCAACACAAGCGCTTCGTGAAATTATCCACAGACACACTCCAATGGCAGACACACACACACACACACACACACACACACATACATACAGCGTCAGCTCTCACAGTAATTACACAGTTGCAGAGAGCGCCGGGGCTCAAAACGCTGTTTAACAAATCAATTTGAGAATGCTTACCTTGTAAAGCTGTATCTATTTGTGTGTGTGTGTGTGTGTGTGTGTGTGTGTGCGGACACTTCCCTGAGCTGATCCATTAAGGCTTTAACAAAGAGCTGTGCTTGGCCGCGCTGCTGGAAATGTGTAATTGGAAGGATAGCTAAGGGCCGACACACACAAATACACTTTATTGATCCATGGCATCTCCCATATAGCGCCTCCAGCTAACACACACACACACACACACACACACACACAGCCTCAGCAAGGGGTTATACTGACTTTACTCCCATTCTGCTGCCAACAGTGGCAGTTTATCAAGCAATCAATAGTTCTTTATTTTCTCATATCTTTAAATGGACGAATATCCTGAATATGATTTTTACAACAGCAGGGAGGAACGTGATGGAAAAAGACGGGAGGAGAGGTGGGGAGAGGAGGAAGAGGAGACGGGGGGGGCCAAGAAGGGAAGAGAAGAATCCTACAAGAGAAGAGAAGAGAAAGAAAACAGGTTACACAGGAGAAAAGAAGGAAATATGGAGGTGTGAAGAGGAGGAGGAGGAAGAGGAGGTGAAAAAAGAGAGTGAAGCTGTAGGTGTTGGACCACCGCCAGCCGCCGGTTGACCTGAGCACCATTTGCATGTTAAGTGGTGTCAATCTGCATTGATTCCCACCCAAATGAAATGCAGTGGGCTTCAATAGAGCTTGTGCTTTACAAGGGCCTCCTAGCTGCTACATCCAGCCTATTGGATTCAGATTAACAGGCTCAGTACAGCCGCACACTGAGCAACTTATCTTTAATTAAAATCACTTCCTTCACAGGATCCACTGGACTGGACTGGAATGAGGTGAACCTGGACCGGACTTGTAGGGGCTGGGATGGACTGGACAGGATCCCTTAGAGCTGTAAATGGCCTTCATCATTTGTCGCCACTTAACCACAACACACCGATGGCGACCGAGCTGCCATGCAGGGTGCTGGCCTCCACTGGGAACCCCCAACCCACTCTACCTCCAGTGCGCCACCATTCAGTCCATCCATCCATCTATCCATTTTCTTCTGCTTATCCGGGGCCGGGTCTCGGTGGCAGCAGGCTAGGCACCCCGTTTTGAATAAACATAATCCCAATAGACTGATCTGCTCTATGCTAAAGTCAACTAGACTGAAGTGGAAACAAAAAGTGCCAGTATTTTAAACCAGCAGCCTGCATAGTAACAGTAGCCGATACATACTACTTCTGACTACTATATATGTATAGGGTATAATCCAGTAATTTGTAATACAAAATACAACATTTATCTTAGAAACAAGCAAAATCAAACATGAACTTTCAGGGTCAACTTTTTTAAGCCAACATGGAGAGTTATTGAGCTAACTCCATCTGCTGATTCAACTGCTGTTTTCCAAGGTCACACTGTATCGCAAGTGCAAAAGTGCCAGGTGAAGTGGAATGTATATCGGAGAGTGTGGTGATTAATGAATACACCCTAATCACATTAAAACGTTCTTGTTGATGAAAATCAGCAGATTGGCAGCAGATTGACAGGTGTGGTTCTGAGACGTCTATTCTCAACGCAAAGTCAAAGCCAATTTCAAGGTCAGGAAAACACCAAACTGTCGGAGCGCCGCTTGCGCTGGTCACCCCTAACCCCTCGGTGTGCATTTACCCAGTTCGAGCGTTGCATTCTCTAAGGTCGTAGGTGTAGTCGGGACTTTACTGGGCTGGTTGTTCCCCTATCACCACACAGAGCAATTCTACAAAACTTGACAAGATTGCATGACAAGTCTTCAAGGTCCAATGCCAAAGTTATTTCTTTCTATAATATTTCTGAATGGCAAATACGGTACGTTAAGGTTAGGAGAAAAATGATGGTGATGGCGAACTATGTTTAATATAGGCTTAGGCAACTAAAATATTTGATGTAGGATAGGCCAAGGTCGCGAGAACGGTGAGAATCTCTTTTTTGTCTGAATTTTGCCTTCATAGATCACGTGGTGCATTATTGTTCAATAAAAACCAAAAGGATTGGATTGCACCAAACCACTCTTAATTTGGCTGGACCCAACTGGACTTAATGTGTGATGTTGCCACCGGCGCCGTCCCAGACGACAGCCTGTGCGATCTTCTGCGATTTTTGTATCTATTGTAATTTATTGTAGCTCTAAGTTTGTCTTTATAGTTAACTACTACTAGGGAGCAACTCCTAGTTCGAAGATGGGCAAGTGTTTGCGGAGAGTGTTTTGTGTTTTAGAAGAAGCCAATTGAAACCTTCAGCAGTGGGGGGGCAGTGAAGATTCAGAGGCGGAAAAAAAGATGGGAAAAAACCACAGCTTGATGATGGCGTTGCAGAAATTTCCAATCTCCTGCACGACATGCTGGTTGAGAAGAGTAGCGTCTTCAGCCAAAGACTCGTACCGCTAAAGGTGCTCCACTGAGCGGCTCAGGAGATTGAGCTCATCCCCACTCCGTCGCAGTGTGGACATCAGTGGACTAGGAGGCTGCTGAGGTCTTAACGGGACACATAATCACATTCTCTGTAACTTCTGTAACATCCATTTTGCACACCTTACAGCAATTTGCATGCACATCTATCCCGACTGGGTTCCACGGAAATGGCAAAAGGCCAAAATGGCGACAAACGGCTGCCCTGAAAGGAAGGAAAATGCATTCAGTGATCTACAGTATGGAATGGAAAATGTTCAGCAGTAACGCAACGGGTGATGTCATTTGCGGCGCCAAATCATTGGAAAAATAGGACAGAAGCGATTTTGGGTGTCTCACTGTCAAACCATGTCTTTCCATCTCGATAATCCCAGGTTAAGTCCTCCTGTGTGGACACGTCCCCTCAGCATCACCGTGACTGGCAGTCATCCATCAGATGAGCCAAACACAGCTGCAGACAGAGGAGATCCTCACAGCTCGGGGAGAAGGGACTGAAGCCACGGTGTGCTTCAGTTTAACAAACTGACACTTGACATGTTTTTTTTTTAGATCAACTTTCATTTGTTTGTTTGTCAGGATTTTCAGCCATTAATCCCCACATGGATTAGAGGTGATCGTCCTGACCGGTCCAGTTGTATTTTCAGTCACACTCAAAACACACTTGAAAGATAAAGTACCAATGAGGCAAAACAGCACAAGACAGTAGAATGTGCGAAATAATGGATAAACACGGCTGAAAGAATCAATAAGATAAAATATTAATAATAATAGATTGTAAGGAAATGGGCACTTAAGCCTGCTTTCATTAAGAACTGGGCTGGGATTTAGGGACTGCCCTAAGGCCCCTGCCAGAAGATTGTAGGCACTGCTCATGCTCATAAGGGCATTCAAGCTTCAAAAATAGTTGAATGTTAAAGTGTGAACTTTACAGGTAACCATTGTAGTAAGGCTAGGGTTATTGTGATGCCTGCCCTTTCAAGTTTTCCTCTGACTTTGCTGGTTTCATTGGATTTTAGGGGGATATACAACTGGGTATCGTCTGCGTAACATAACAGTAATTGTTCAAATGTTCAGCCGGGAAAGGAAGGATTAACTTGATGTAGAAGACTATAATGATCGATGATGATGAAGGCTGAGCCCCAATCTAAGGTCATTTAAACATGCCCCTCCAATTTAAACAACAAAACAGATCACTTGTCATGGCCTTCCAGAATATTGTATGATCAACTAAAAAAACTAAAACTACTATGGTTAAGGTTTGGGAACAACTGTGGTCGTGATGAAAAGAAACCAGCATTGACTCTTGGAAGGAGAAGGGATGTGAACCCTGGTCTCAAGTGTCAAGGTCAGACGCTTCAAACCACCCACCCTCCTCCTCTTCCCTATGAGGTTTTTGTGGCGCAATAACAACACCACGCTGTTTCCATCTTTGTCTCTTGGACAACAATTATTGTTTTTCGCAACATCCACAGCAAGTCGCTTGTCAGGAAAAAAAGGTAATCATAGATGTGTTTCACAAAACAGCCAATGTTGGGAAGAGATTTCAGATTGGACAGTCAGCCATTGCTTCATTTCACTGTTGAGTTCAATGTATAGTTCAATTTTACAGTTCAACATTTTGGGAAACACATTTATTTGCTTTCTTGCCGAGAGTTAGATGAGAAGATTGACACCACCCTCGTGCTGTTGCGTGTATGGCACTGCAGTCACGACATGACATGGTTAGCCTAGCTTAGCATAAAGACTGGTAGACTTTGGCTCTGCCCAAAGTGTGAAGCTACAAACTCTTCCTTTAACTGATATACTTTCCTATTATGAATACAGACACAAGTAAAAAAAAAAATTAAACAGTTTGGGTAAAAAAAAATGATTACATTCTGGGTGTATATGTATATATCATTTTCTTTTTGTTCTATTCTAAATATAAATATTTGTATACACGCGCTGTGTGTGTGTAACATGAAGGCGCTTTCATTGTGCAGCACTTGTAAGATGACAAATAAATGACCTTGATTCCTTGATTGATGGTAAATTCATGAATATGGGACTACCTGAGCCATATGATGTGTCCAGGGACAGATGTTCACTGATAGCGGCCTGTCATAGAGCAGGCTGTCTCCACTTAATGCTTTAACTTTGTTTCCGTTAAGCACCAGGTGGGGATGTTCTGGAGCTGACCGATTCCTGTTGGTGTCACTCATGCGTGCATGTTATGGAGATGGCGGCTGCCGTTTGATGTCGTTCATGAGCAGTGCTTTCTGAAACAGGCACTTTCCCCACTGGTGCTATGCGTTATAGCGCACACTAATTCCTGTTGATGTGGTTAATGTGCGGCGCATTACGGAGAAGACTAAATCCTGGCAGGTAATTAAAGGAGTCCGTCTAATTAGAGGGTTCCTGTGATCAGGACAAGATAATTAATTTTGAGAGATCTGGAGTCGCGATCACAGTGTCGAGGCGTGAGTGTGTGTGTGTGTGTGTGTGTGTGTGTGGATGAATTAGTTGTACGTCCTGCCACAACACTGTTAGCTGGCGCAGGGGCAAAATTCCGTGATCCTAGCTTACATGCACATGCACACACACACACACACACACACACAGACATGAACATACATGAATCTCTCGCCTCTAGTCAAGCGTTGAGAGGACGTAATGAGCAGCATCTGATTACTGCCGCTAATTAACAAAACACACACACACACACACACACACACACACTATTAATACACACTGTCTCTCTCATCATCATTCTGTCATCGTCGCAGCTCTGGCTGCATGATCTCTGTCGTCTGAAAGGTTAATGGTTCCCACTAAAAAACTAAAAGTTCCCTTTAGGGAGCGTCTCAGCTCACACACACAGCTTTAATTAACAACACACACACACACACACACACAGTGTAAATGACTTGAAAAGCAGCAGTCAGTTGATAAATAATAAACGATTTAATGAGCGATCCTACATGCATTGGACGTCAACATGCTGAACAGTGAAAAAAGTTGGTGTAGAACACCAGCGTGAAGAAAACACACACAAAAAGGAACTTTAATTGTTAAGTGTTGTAAATTGCAAAGTGGATTCTGCATATCCATTTAAGAACAGTTTCTACCTACAAATGGCCGTCACAGCTGAAATGCTACAGCATGCACAGCTGTTTTTTTCCGAATCTTTAAAGTTCAGACATACTGCCAGCTTTCAAAGTCAGACACTGTGGGCCTTCCTTCAGACAAAGTTGACAAAACTGCCCCCCCCATCATGACGGGCTTTTAGAGTGTAAGGGGAACTTTTGCTTCAGTTTGTCAACCTTTCCATTATACCAAATAATAAGGAACACTGAAGGAGGAGACGCTTTTCTTTCTCCGTAGCATGTTCAGTGAGTCATTTTTGTGGTGAAAGTCTTGCAACCAATATTCAGTTGAGATTGAATGTGGAGGTGGAAATGTAAAATATAATATGAAAAATGTAATAAAAGACCTAATTAACTGCCACCATTGTTTGTTTGTTTTCTTGCAGAGCCCTTTCTTTTACTGGCTATGTTTTATTTTTCTTGTGTCCTATTCTAGGTTTATATTTTAATTACACATTGTCTGTAAAATTATATATAAATATTCATTTTATTCGCCGGACTTTTTTTCCAGAGACCCTCGTCTTGCTTTGTGTAAGGCTGCGGACCATACAGACCCCCCCCCACCCCCCCCCAGCAACCTTAACCAACAAGGTCGTTGTGTTTAGTTTCAAGGTACAAAGGTGTTCACGGTAGATCAGGCCTGACAAACACCGCGGTGTGTATGCAGTCTGGAGAGACTCTCTTCCGGTGACGAGGAGACTGGTTCTTTTCTTTGACTTCACCTTGCTGCTTGCAAATAGACTGCTCTTCGCGTCCTGTACCAAAGCAAAAGTCAGCATTAACTTATTTTAAGTTACGCACATAAGCTAAGTTACGTTAGTAAGTCACTTGACATAACAAACATACTTATTTACACCCAAACCATGACCTTTTCCTAAACCTAAAGTAGTTTTGGTGCCTAAACTTAAACCAAACTGCGACCATTTCCCAACATTAACCATGTGTTTGTTATTGTTACCGTAACTCCAATCGTAAGTCCAATGGTCATATATGATGTTTAGGAGGTCATTGGCAAACAACCTGTGTGCAAAAACAAAATATGATTTATGAAAATAAATATATGCATGTAAAATAGAGAGACATCTTTTTCGCGAATGAGCCCTTTACTTGTCGTAGGCTAACGTCCCTCCGAAATGAGCATTCATGGAAACTATCGGAATTCAAAGGCGAAGGAGAAAGATCTCTTCGGACTGTTCTATTACACAGTTTCCCCCTGTTTAACATGTAGGTCCAAGGTCATCAGCACAAACAAACATCATATCCAATCATCACTTCCTGCTGAAATGTGCCCGTTGTACCATTATTTTCCAATAAAACCCTCATTAAAAAAAAAAAAAAACATCGTCAAACACGTGGTCAGTTTGGTCTATGGGATGTCTATGGGGAACGGCTTCACACGGCCAAAAGCAGTTAGCAGGGTATAAAAACGCTAGCTGCTCGTGTCCTGCATTCCCATTCCTGTGCTCGTGAAGCTTTTGGGTGCACAACAACAACAGCTGGAGAGAGGGAGTCTCAGGCACAATACCCTTCTTTTTTTTTTCTTCTTTTTTTTCATCGACTCAAGAGCGTTCTTTTGTACAGATGACGACAAGCGTGGGAGTGTAAAACAGAGCAGAGGAGTGCACACAAGCTTCGAGTGATTTTGAACGTTCGCCCCGGAGTTCATCCCATCAAATGTTCAGGACGACAAAAGTGGATTTTTGAAAAGAGCCGTTGGAAGTGTTTTTCCAGGGGGCGGATTTCGCCTCTAAACTACATGTGTGTCCATGTGCTTATGTGTATTTACATGTGTGTGTTTTCCATCAGTGTGTGTGTGTGTGTATAAATGTGTGTACGTGTCCTCTCTATAATAGCCACGCTGCTATCTGCCATAGCCTCTCAAAGCTACTGTGGGACAACCAATTCCCTTTATCAGGCTACTGATAACAGGCTTTAGCTCTGCTCTGCCGTCCCACATACACACCAGCACACACACACACACACAGGCCACTAAATAACTAATTAGCTTCTCTTTGGGGAGGGGTTATGGGGGGGGGGGTGACCCACCGCTCTGACAAAGGCATGCAGCGTTTTAATGTAAAAAAATGAAATCAATAAAGGCGTGGGGCGTCGGGCAACTAGCAACCGGCCCCCTCTTAACATTAACAATTATAGTGATTAACAGTGATACCCAGAGCTCATTATTCACAGGCAGCGGCAGGAGAGAGAGAGAGAGAGAGGAGAGATAAGCTTGTTTATTGGAGAGGGCCCTTTTCACAAGGTGCAGTCGTTCATCATTTGGGCTGAGGGGGTTGGTGGGATGCGGTGGGGAGCGCGGGCGTGGGGGGTGTTGAGGGGCACCACAATTAAAAACACACTGTGACCTTGTGGCTGGAAGGACCTACAGAGGTGGAAAATTTAAACAGGGGCAGAGGAACCATGGGGATGATGCAGCGGCCAGCATCCCGCCCCTTCGGCGGCCGTCATCGTCGTCAGGGTATCAAACTTGCGTCGCCGCTCGCCGTCGCGCTGATGGTTTCGTCAACTGCCACTTCAGTGAAAAGCCTCTTCCAGACATGCACTCCTGTTGTAAACGTGGAGCCGTTTCGCGCGTTGTCTGGCGTCTAAAACCTCTGCAGAGTCACACAAGATCACTCAATTATCATCTCTTAGATCAATCTATAATTGATGATTACCTCTTGCATCGGGAGGTGGGGGGGGGGGGGGGGTTAAGCTTCCAACAGCAAAATCATCTTTGAGAAACTTTTCAACTCGGCGGTTTCAAGCTGGGCGTCCACGAGTCCCAACAAATATCTGTAAAACACTAAAATGTCCCGGTTTTCAACTGTCACCACCAACTTGTCCCCGTTTTCGCCAAAACTAAAATGATAAATAATAATAAATATAATAATAGGTGCGGTTCACATGAGGGTCCCGGTTGGGGGTTTTGAATGGTCTGTTGTCTCCGTTGTCGAGAAACAGCTACTAAAATAATTTGTGTTCTGATTTTGATTTCTACTTTGCAGCATATGAATAAAATAGCTTTGGAGTTGTTTGGAGGCTTTTTGACCAAGCTGGGTTATCATATTGCGGTGGCAAGCCAGGCTAAACACGTCCCGGACCTGCTTCTCTGTACGCAGACATGAAACTGAGCCAGGTAAGATTCCATTTCCATCCTGCACCCTGAAGTCATGACAAGTGCAGCGTCCCTCACATTAAACAAGTGTCCGTCCATGCTGTGTGCCATCTGTGTGTGTTTAACTGGGGCTAATTAAACACATCTTTTCATCAGCGTAAATACTGTATGTTTTCAGGAGGAGTTCAGGAGTCTTTTCCATCCATCCTTCCACCTCCCCGCTGCTTTTGTCTCCGCACTCCGGCACTGTAGATGCTAAATGAGCCGTAAAATATAATTCAGAAATGATAGTCGCCTGAAAGAGACAGAGAGAGAGAAGGGAGACGGAGAGAGATAGGAAGACAAAGACAGTTTACTGTCAACAGCGTTTCCGTATCAGTGAAATCTCTTCTTCTTCTTTTCACCAGCAGCCTCAGAAATTCCACCCTGCGAAACCCGGGTCAACGAAAAAAGTGTTTTAGAGCAAGATAGATGGCATGTTTTTGGGCTGTATGGAGACAGGCAGCTGCACATTTCCAGCCATGCTCCCTCAACTTGGCCCTTGGCACATCGGCCCGCTTTTCAGAGATCTCCTATAATTTGCACTTGAATGCATCGCACTGATTTCAATGAGATTCCCTGAGATCAGTTTATCCTCTCGTCTTGTTCAGGGCTTTGACATAAACATGATAACAACTAATAAAACTAATAACAACTGCTAACGTCACAAATCTCCCGCAAGCGTGCTGTTGATATTGACGTTTCGTCACTTTGAATGAAAGACGTGGGAACTCCGTTTTGATGACATTAACGTTGGACGTGGTCTTTGAAGGACAATACCAATAATCCTTCATTGACCTGAGTTGTGAACTTAATGTAATATGAACATCAAACATCAAATATTTTCGACTGCGGATAAGAATCGTGTCGAGAAAGGACTGATGGTGGATTATATCGGCACTAGTCTCAGACGGGTCTGGCTCAACCCATCGCCGTTCTGGGAGCCGGGGGGGGGGGGGGGGGGGACACTCTGGCTTGTATTTATTTAAACCAATCACAATCGTCTTGGGCGGCACTAAAGCCCAGGATGCAGCGACGGTGCCCTGGCCAAACGGTAACAAACACATAGCGGAAGGGGGAGGAGAAAGTGGAATGAAATAGTCGATGGCAGACTCATTCAAGCAGCCTACACCCTGTGAGTCAGGCTATAGTGGGACAGAGAGGCTGGGTGGAGCGGAAGGTGCTTCCATATATTAGCACAGACTACAAATATCCTAGATCTATAGAAGACAGGTGTTCTTCAATTTAACAGTTGTATCATATTTCATTTCTTTTTTTTATTTTTATAAATGTAACAAGTACATTTTTACTATTTACTATTCACTAGTATTAACACACAGCATAAAGTCTTGCTTATTTATTATATAGGAGCAGTTTTATTTATTTTAGAGACATGTTGCATTGTACATAGAATAACATGGTTATGTAAATGATTGGATCATAGAATGTTGCTACAGACTTATTCAGCGTAAACAGCTAATGTTGGTGTTTTTTTTTCACCGATTTGGCAGCAAATCACCACAGAAGCTTAGTGGAGTTCAATAAAGCCCAGTAATCACGTATGTTATTATCTAATTGTTGTGATGAACCCATCCCGCTCTGCTGTGAGAGACAGTGAGAAACACATACTGTTCATACATATACTGTATGTTGAACACGCGAAAGAAGAAAAGAAAGAAAGAAGGGGAAACGAGGGACAAAGGCGCACACAGTTGCAGTAATATTCTAATGTGTTCAGTGGGTTTCAATAGGCCACATTATGCAGCTTAATCCACTGATGTCTTCTGCACCTTAACCTGCTGCGGCGGGACAATGGAAAGCTTTTTTTCCTTTCCTCCGGCTCGACTCCGCGGCTCACGCTGAAAGCTGGCCTTCACGTTCCGGTCAATGACGGGTGAAACAGACCTCGTTAGATCCAGTGAGGGTGGAAGTCATACTTTGAATGCGCCGGCTGCGGTGGGCTGCCCATTGTGTGTCTTTTACCTTATCATGGAGGATATCATCAAGATAAATGGACAGCAGGTTCTACACCCTTTCAAAGAGTGAGCAGTTGAAATTAAACATTTCCATTAGTTATTAATATAGTTCCCAGTGCTTTCCTACGTGGTGTGTTGCGCTGAAAAGTCGTCCCACAAATAAAACACATAGATTTAAAGACATTATTAAAGGGGACCTATTATGCTCATTTCCAGCTCTGTATTTTTATTCTGGGACTCCACTAGAGCAGCTTTGCATGATTCATAGTTCAACAAAGTCCTGATTTATCTTCTGGCCCTGCAGCCCCCTCAGTTCCCCCTCTGTCTGAAACAAGCCATTTAAGCGCTTGTCTCTTTAAGCCCCTCCCCCCTTCCCTAAAAGCCCACCTTCTTCTGATTGGCCAGCCAGGTTCCGGAAGTCTTTGGAAGAATTTCCAAAGGCAAACTGTAAACCTACCGTTACTGAGCAACGTTGACATAAACATGAACATCTGGTTGTGCCTGGAGCAGAGATACCATATAAGGACATCCGTGCCTGTCTGACATCAGATAGACCCGGCGGTTGAAACAACTGAAACGGAGCGTTCAGAGCAGTCTGAGCTTTTGGCTCACAGGGATTACTTTGACATGCATTTACCTCATTATTTGGCAACGTTTAGTATGAATATCCAACATTGTAACGTTATATATATGACAGAAAATAAGGAAAAAGCCTAATAGACATCTTTAAAACATCACCATTAAGATATTAAAGCTCCATTGAGCCATTTCTGGGATATTACACTGAATCAATTGATCTATTGTGAAGTGAAAGGGGTAGCACCAAACTCTGCAGTTGCATGGAGCCTCTTCTAGTTCACCCCATTACCCGTTTAGGCGTGTTTAGTACTGAATCCAGAGCAGCACAATTGCACACAGTTGACAGAAAGATGAGAGCGGCCATGAACAAGTGAGAACTCACTCCAGGTGCCACAAAGTGAGGCGAGGACACACCTGTTTCAGCTTGAGTATGAAGCTCACGCTTGTGTTTGAGGATTACTCCACAAACATGCAGAGACACAAGGAACGGGTCTGGAGGAAACCAACAACAAGACAGTTCCTTGTATGTTTGTGAGCAGAATAGGGCCCCTTTAAGTTGTAATTGTCACCATTTCCCTCTGTGTCGTCTTGAAGGTAGCTGGTGCAGAATTGGGCTTGTCAAAATTAGTATTAGTCATTAAGTCATAGTATCGGTTTAGTCATTTCAACCGATAATCGCATAACGGTAACCATAATGAATCTGTAATAGTGTGTCAGTGTCAAAACTTCCAATTCACATTCAACAGCGTAGTATTGACCAATTACTTCTGCAATAGATAAATCAATGACCCTGCATCAAAGCCATTATATCAGACCACCATTTTTCTTTTATCCATTTTTATCGACCCTCTCTTTCTTTGCACCTTGGCTCCTGGAATTTTGCGAATGTGCACGTAAATAAAAGAAACACCCCCCCCCCCCGCAGTCCACAGAGCAGAGTCGATAGAAACAGCGGCATTAAGCGCATCTGTTGTGATAAGGGCTAATTAAACTGAGAACAAAGTAGGTGAAGGCCTGTGAGTGTGTGTGTGTGTGTGTGTGTGTCGGTCTGCTGTGTGTGCGCCGGGGGCCGGCCCTGGACTTTTGAGGGCCCTGAGCAGGAAAATATGATTTCCCTGACCTAAATATGTGCATTTTAAGACGCTTGGCGAGCAAAAATTGGAGCTTTAAAACCATGTCAGTGGGCAGTAGCGTAAATGACGATGAGTTTGCACCATTTCTGGATGTGAATTATAGAAATGTGTCGTAAACATTGACATGAGGGGGAACGGCGGTGGCCATTGCATAATTTGCAGGGCGTATAGGGTGGGCCGGTGCTCCGTGTTTGTGTATGCACATTATTGTAGCACTTAGCCCGAGGGTTGAGGTGTTTGACCTGTGTTTGACCCTGTTACACCTCCCCCCCCACACACACACACCCCACCCCACCCCACCCCCCTCCTCCTCCTCCTCATCCTCTCCCTCTCCTGCCTCTCCTCTTCCTCTTCTTCTCCATCCGTCACCCTCATCGTCAGAGGCCGACAGGGCGCGGGGGACGGAGCCAAGGGTAAACTCACCTCACCGCTCTTTTGCGCTTTAACTAGCGATGATGCAAACGAGGCAAAGGGGGCCACCAAACTGCGGATCATCTGAAGATGCATCTGAAGCGCCAGATACTGAGTAAAACACGTCAAACGTCATCGTGCTACTTGCCCATTAAATTGTATGGGCTTTTAAAAAAGTTCAAAAAACACATATTATTATGTCCCTGCTAATACCAAAGAGCAAACAGCATGACTACAACTCTTCAATTGTTGGCCCCCCAGGATATATGCTAGCCCTTTAGCCATTGTTTCCTGTCATATCATCTGTTGTGCCACCCCAGTTGTGCTTTCGAGTTCACTCCCTGCTTACCTGGAACGTCACCGTTTTAAAGAAACACTCTTCTACCGGTGTCTTACCCAAGTACACCTCGACACTTCGAAGCCCCAAGCCTGTCATCAGTGGACGACCCACTATACCCCCTGCCCCCCCGCCCCCATGTGTATGAAACATTCACCACCTGTAGGCTCAATTGTCGGGTGTGAAAAGTTCATGGATTCACAGCAGTCACAATGGAGTCCATAGATTGTATATAAAGATGGACAACACGACAGCAAAGTGAAGCCAAAACCTCCCGATCGCCCCCCTGGTGGCTGGCTGCAGTATTGGTCCTAAGCCCCGCCCCCTCCATGTTAGCAGATGGGACATGGGCCAAATTAAAAAAGTAAGTAAAAGCACACATCAAATGGTTTCTGTCATTTCATGTAGTTCTCGTCACGCTGACGTTTGTTCAAGTGTTTGCTTTTCTGATAAGTTTGTTTTTAATTAGCTAATTGATGCTATAAAAAGCAGATGGAACATCGAGACTGACAGCCGAGATTGACCGGGGTGTGCTCGCAATTGGGTCAGGCAGGGGTATGGGCGGGACCTCGATGGCGCAGTTCCAACTCCGATTCACCGCTCCGTATCCGGGATACGTTTTCTCCGTTTTTGTACGGTGTGGGAGGAAAGTGGAGACGCGACGGCCATCTTTATATACAGCCTACGCTCCGTCCATCCCGGCCAAGCACACTAACACACACGCACACACACTTGGATGTTACTGTCGGGTTTTCTGATTCCTAATTAAAAAGTCTCAGGTGTTAAACAAAGTTTTGCAGCAGGGTGGAAGATCTGTGTGCACAAAGGAGTAGAACTGTAGAGTAGTTCAGACCACCGTGTGTGTGTGTGTGTGTGTGTGTGTGTGTGTGTGTGTGTGTGTGGTCGCTCACGTCATCACACGTCGACTGACAGACTCGGGCCTCCTCTCCTCGCCTCCTCGCCTCGCCTCCTTTGCTCCTCCCGCCTCCCTCCTATCTATCGGTCTCGGTGAAAGGCCGGTGCGAGCACAAAGGCCTGCTGTGGTAGGTAGTTATAGAGCCCCATTGTCACACAGCCGTTCTCTATCTGCTCCATCTTAATAAGAGCAGTCATCATTTAGAGTCTAAGTCGCTCTCAGCCTCCTCGCTTTAATTATGACGTATCGATTGTCTCGTTAAGTCTAGTTTGGCTTAATGAAATCTATTGTTACCTCTAATTCTGTCTTCCATTGTCCCGCCCTGCAGCGCTCGGCGTGTGATGTGGACCTGGGCTCTCTTTGTGCTGCCTAATCTGACTCTGTGTGTGCGCGTGCGTGTGTGTGTGTGTGTGTGTGTGTTCTCGTGTCTGTTTCTATACGTTTGCGCTTTGTTTTATCTGTGTTTGTGTCCATGGGTGTGTTCTTTTTGTCAGTGTGTGTATCGTTGCCTCATTGCCTTAAACCTGTGTGTGTGTATTTCTTAAAAGTCAGTGTGTGTGTGTGTGTGTGTGTGTGTGTGTGTGTGTGTGTGTGTGCGTCGATGGGTCCCCCGCTCTAAAAGGCGCTGCTGTCACCGTTTATCTGCAGCTTCCTGATTCCCTTCCATCGACTCTCAGCCAATCAATTCACTAAATGATGCAATTATACGCCCTCCCTCCACCCCCACCCCCACCCCCCCCCCCACCACCACCACCCCCACACACACATTTAAAGTTGAGAGGTTTATTTTGGATCAATCCAGACCACTTTGTGTGCAAATTACACAATTGCATTGCCTTCAGATTCCTTAGGCAGCCCAATTGGAGCGAGCCCTGGGTGTGAATGCCTAATGAGAGACCCTGTCCTTCAAAAAGGCTCTGTGGAACACAGGCAAGAGACAATTAGAGAGGCGGCAGCAAAAAAAAAAAAAAAAACAGCCATTCCTGTTTCTTTACAGGGCTCCACTCCTCCAGCTGGCTTTGCACCATGTTGGACTCGGGCAAGCTGGGTTTAAATGGCGCTTTGAAATCGATACGTCGCGTCATTTTTAGCCTGTTCATGTGTCCACACTGAACAAAAGAGTCCTTAAATACGCCGCGAAGGTTCCCATCATGGGTGGAAATGCACGTGAGTCACTGCAGCGTCACTGTGACATCACTGAACCCAATGTATTGTTGCGGGTCGAGCTGTGATGAGAACAGGAGATGCTGATTGGAGCCAAGTTCATTATTTGATGTCACGGGTAATAGATTTAATTGGTGGCGCAGCGGTTAGCACTGTTGCACAGGAGGTAGAGCGGGGTAGGGCGGGTTGGGGGTTCGTTCAAAACTAGACTAGGCCGAGCCGGTGCGTCGTTTCAAGCGCCTCTACGACCCCTTCCGCGAGAGACCACAGGGGACAGCCACGTGATTCTGAACTCACTGAAGTGCCACATTTAATAGATAAAAACAGATACGTTCTCCCTCAGCAACGACAAGCTCCAGTGCAGGGTGCAGCCATGTCGGTTTGGGACGATCTTCCACTGGCGTTTCAGAGAGTACTGCGACGGATCGCCCGTTAAGCCTCTCAAAGTCCAGATGAGACGAGCCAAACAAAAAATGTTTTGTGTTTGAGCATGCTCAGTGATTCATCAAAATGTAACATACATATTTGATTTATTCACTTCTGTTTGGCCTGCCCGCTGACCCGCCAGTATCTCACTATTTATGACCCAACCCACCTGACCTGCGGTTTCAGTGTGTGTGTGTGTGTGTGTGTGTGTGTGCCTGCGGATGATGAATCGCTAGTGCAAGCACGGAAGATGTATTCTGCAGCTCCCGCTTTTCTTGGTCTCCGTATCAACGTCCCCTGCAACAGGTTTCGGGGGTTCAGACTTGCAACCCGTCCCCTCGGTCGGGATCTCGAACCTCTAAGCTACCTTCTCCACGGCTCAGCTGCAGCGCCGGGGCTTTAAAGGACTCATTGACCCAAATCCCTGTATGACCCTGGCCTTTTGCTCCACACCCCCCCATCCCTTCTTCTGCGCTTAGTTCACGTTCTAACACCAGTCAACTAGAAAACACTCTGATCCCTGGCCATGGCTAGTCCCCCGTGTGTGTGAGAGAGAGAGAGCTGGACAAATCTACCAATCTATTCCCCCAGCAGCAGTCCTGAGCAGTCAAACATGGCTGGCAGTGCTGGCTGACTGGAGGGATGATGGATGGAGGGCTTGGTTAGCTGTGCATCATGTTCTGAACATCAAGAGTGCACAAAGCAGGCTGGAACAGGCCTGCAGTTAGACGTCGGCGAGAAAACCTGAAGGTGACACACACTGAGACAGAAGCAAAGAAGGTTGTGTTGGTTTAGCTCCCAGTGGGCAGAGGTATAGACTGGGCTTGTACTGGCCAAATCCCAGTGTGCAGAGGTTTAAGCTGGGGCTGTTCTGAGCAGCTCCCAGCGGGCAGCAGGATAGACTCACGTTGGAAGGGTCAGCTCCCAGTAGACACGGCCGCAGACTGGAATTGTGCTGGCCAATTCCAGTCCATGAGCTTTTTGCTGCAGTTCTTATGCTGCGTTCAGGAACAGGAAAACCTCCCGTTATTCCAACTTGGGAGTGTTCACACATTATTTTGAAGTGGTTACTGCACTAAATTAGTTATGGTAACACTTAATATTAAGGTACACATGTTCACCATTAACGAGTTGCTTGTTAGCATGCATATTAGTAGCACATTGGCTCTTTATTAGTCATTATAAAGCACTTATTATTATATTATTCTGCACGGCCATATTCTGCAACTACTAGGCCATTAAAGTTTTCCCTCAATAACTTCCTCAGTATGGACCTTGTAGGGTGGTAGTACCTCAGTCATTCTCCCTTAATAACACTTCATAAAGTGCTAATAGTGTCCAAAATAACTCTAACTGAATGAAGTCTTTCTTACTCAGAAAGAGTTTTCTTGCTCATACGTAATTCACTCGTAGTGTGTCATTATTAAGTGCCTAATAAAGATCCAATATGCTACTAATATGCATGCTACTAAGCAACTACTTAACGGTGAGTATGCGTACCTTAACACTAACTAAGTGTTACCTTAGTTACTTAGCCGTTTGTTTAATACAGGAGTCTTGAAGGGGACTGGATTTGGTGTGAATGCAGACTTTCGCTGCTGGCTACAACTTGAGCATGTTTGGTTTTTAGCCTGTTAGCAGCTCCTGTTCGCAGCAGCGTACCCATGGATGTACCGACAGCTAATAAGGTTCCTTAATTGCCTGCATGAGCTGCGCGTTACAGCCGCTCTTCACGTCGAATAAAACAATAGTCACGGCATTTCCGCTCGGTTCTCTCATTCTCTTTCCTCAGAGGCACAGCAGCTGCCATACACAGCAGGAATGCCCTTGAATGAAGAGAGTGGAGAAGACGAGAGAAAGAGAGAAAACAACGCAAAGGTGGGTTGAAAGTAAAGGTGCAGATGAGGAAAGAGGAGGCAGAGGGATGGACATACTGTACAGAGAAAGAACTGGGAGAAAGAGAGGAGGAGAAGGGGACGGGGGGGCACGAAGCCCTGTGTTGGGAGAGGAAGGGGGAGGAGGAGGCCCAGTAAATCAGCCAGCCTCTTGTCAACACCTCCCACCAGCCCCCCCCCCCCGCCCCCCCAAGGGGCTTCTGAAGCCACTGAGCTGAGAATAACAAATGGCCGTCATTGGCCAGGCAAAAAGCTGTGATTATAATTATCACATCCCACACTGACCTTGCATAAACCTTAATCCTTCTCCAATGGAGCATTTAAATAGGCTGCCAACAGCGACAGAGATGAGGAGCGAGCGAGGGAGGGAGGGAGGGAGGGAGGGAGGTGATGTGGGAAGGCAGGAGAAGGAGGAATGTGTGGAAAGACAGGAAAGGGAGGTGAGACAAATGTAAAGACATTGAAAAAGAAAGGAAAAGGAGCCGAGAGGGTAAAGAAGAAGAAGAAGAAGAGCGAAGTCATGGAGAGGAAAAGGAGGTGAAGCTGAGAGAGGAGGAGGAGAAGAAAGAGGGGAGGTGAAGCCGGGGGGTGTGTAACGGGTGTAGTGAGTGTAGTGGTTCAGCAGCACACCTGGAGGGTCAGCAGTTCAACACGAGGAGTAATGAGGAGGCGAGACTGCAAGTCAATGAGCACAGGCAGGAGAGAGAGCAGGCGTACAGTCCACACGGGCAAATGCAGGGTGTCAAGTGATTCAACGCGACTTTATTAAGAACAGACGGGTGACAAATGAAAGGAAAAACCCTGAAAAAATGAGTCGAGAAGAGTGGCCTCCGTAGTCACCCAGACCTCAGCCCAGCTGAACACCTGTGGGAGAGCTCCACCACATCACCGACACGCCTCATGATAGTATGGCTGTCTTTTACAAGACCGCGGTTCGTCCCTCCGGCGGAGTTCTAACTGTGGCACGAAGCAGCTGAAGCTGATCCAGAGGAGCCGCGGAAGCCATTTTTTCCCCCCGCATGAACTCGATGTCTCAACGCGCCCGCTCGACAGTGACCCGCTCTTATTCACACGTGGGCTCAATTGGACATTACATGGACTTTGTGCTATGGGGTGCTGGCAGGGTGAAAGTCGAGCATCATAAACGTTTGTTTTGCCGCAGAGCTAACTTCCGGGTCGGCCTCCAAGAATACATCATCTCTTTGTACATAATTTAAACAATATAGATGATAACCCCACCGGAAGACGTTGGGCACTTTCCTTGAAAGAAACACCATGAGCTGATAATCACATATGAAAAAAACCATGAACGTGGGCCTATACAACCTAAAATGTATTGATTAGGTGGCTTTACTTTTGAAATGTACTGCATATCTGAATTCGTCAATATTGCTGTAACATTTAGTGCTGGCATGTATTCACATAATTACGTAATAACCGCTTATAATAAGTGTAATAAGCGTTTAAGACAACAGCTTACAGCGTGTCAGCATCAGAGAAGCAAAAGGGAATTACTAGATGGTGAGTGGCCTCGAAAAGAAAGTGATGTTTGGTTGGTGGAAACAGGTGGGTGTCCAAAGAAACTTGGAAATCACCCTTGACTCACTCTGACATTCCCACTCATTTCAGACTTTAACACACACTCCTGATGTGCAGGTGTGCAGGTGCGCAGGTAGCCTAGCTAGTTAGCCGACTATTTTGACAATCGATAAATAGCTCCAGACATTTTTCAAGCAAAAAAAGAAAAGAAAAAAACGCCAAACGTTTGCTGGCTCCAGTTTCTTTGCTGCTTTTGGGCTGTTGGTTGCACAGAGGTCATAAAGAGAATCTGTATATTAAAGTGCTCTGTCAAGGCACAATGCCAAAAATATCAATCTTTAAAAAAAAAAAATTAGACATTAGACATGTGCTGTATAGAGGCAGACAGGAAACATGGGCAGAAAGACCCGAATCAAACCGTGGACATTTGCCATTATACGGTATACGCCTTAACAATTGAGCCATGTGGATCGTCCGAGGTGTCCCTGAACTTCTGGAGAACTGAAGTGAAGGTCATGGATCGCCTCAACCTGCAGAAACGACAGAAACATCGAAAACGGAAAAAAAAAAGAGAAAAAGAGATTTTTTTTTTTTTGTTAAAGATGGAAACTATAAAGAAGTGTAAAGGTCAAACGTGCTTGTTTTCTCTGGGACAGACAACTAAATGTGTCATTTCTGTCTACTCCATCTCTTATTGCACAGGTGTCAGTGCAGCCCAAGAACTGTAGTCCTCCCCTGGTGCAGTCTTACCTCTCCTCAGCACTAGATGGAGTAAAACTGAAGTCAACATCCCTGCAGTCACATTACTGGAACTGGACACGGCTCGGCAGTGTCAGGGCTCCAGCACAGGCGTTAGACTTGGAGGATTCACTGCTTAAGTTCAGGTTTTAATGTGACTGCCCCCCCCCCCCCCATAAAGATGGGATTTCTTGACTGCTTCCATGGAAATCAAGAGAAAGAAAAAAGTAAATTGTGGTTTTATTGCAACTGAGATCTTATTTCGGGGGTTTGGATTTGGGCCGTTGCTTCTATTGGGGATTAGAAGTCAGTTGTGTTATGATGAACCATAGGTTGCAATAAATCAGATTTACATGCTACAGCCCCCACCATATTTACCCTGACCACTCTGGACTTTGTGTGTGGGGTTGCCTACACAAGGCTTTGAATGTTACTGAAACTGTAATTTATTTCTTCTTGTGACAAAAAACGTTCAGTCAGTTAAACGCACACTGTGTTCTATGAGGCAACGCTCTGTTTTGTTACTTTTTTTTAAACGCAAATCCTTTAACATGGGGAGGCTGGGGGGGGGGGGGGGGGGGGATGATGAATCAAACGCTGAAAAGAACGGCATCCGCAGCGCCGCCACCATGTTCCCCTCTCTGTCTGTCTCTCTGGGTGGGTGTGTGTGTGTGAGCCTCGTGGGAGGTCAGAGGTCAAGTGGTTTGACCCCGGGGGTCAATTGAGTGGCGCTGCCCTCCCTCCTGCCAGCATTTTGCACACACTCACGCGCACAGAGACACACACATCACCTTAATAGGATATGAAGAGCTGAAAATGTGTTGGGAAATACTGCTGGGTGTCTAATCGCTCCGCTGCTCTGTGTGTGTGTGTGTGTGTGTGTGTGTGTCTCTATCAGCTGGTGACACCCTTTCTTTACTAATTTCACCTTTTTTAACAACATCAGTGTTAGCAATTTGGTAACCCTTTACTTAAACCCCATCCCCACGTATAAGCAGTGTATTAAACACTAAATAAATGGTTAATAAATGGCAGCACATATAAGTGTTTGTCAGTATCAATAACTGGTGTGTAAACAAATAATGAATGACTGACAAAATAAATGGTTAACGGTTGCAATCATATAAAATATGAATATGAAATGTGAAGTATATATTTATCATATAAGTGAATGTATTATATTTATTAATGAAGTGCTGTTTTTTAAATTAATAAATACCTCCTCACTCACCATGACAAGTGAGCAAAGTCCATTTGCCGGCGAAGGCCATGAGATGCGGCCGAAAGCCCCGGAAGAAATCCAGCAAGTGCGCCGTGAGTCAAGAATTCAAATTCAAGCTCAGCACGTGTATAAACAGCTATAAATGGGTCATGACACACTAATCATATCAGAAATCAGAAATACTTTAGACTTTATTAACTGACTTTATTTATTGATCCCAGGGGGGAAATTGTACAGCGTATAGCGTTAATATGATCACAGCTTTGTTATGAGGTTTAGGTTAGTTCTGATGAGGAAAAAAAAAGAAAAAAAAAGGTGCCCATTTGGGAGGCAGGGGTGTTGCATTGTGGGAAGTGTAGGATTTTTGGGGACTAAAAGTCAGGATCTCCCCCCACCTTTGCTGCTTTGATTGTGACCATTTTTTTAACATCATGGAAGTGACACGTGAAATCACTGGAATACCCCTTCAGCTGCTGTGTGAGTTACAATTGTTGACAAATACATGAACAAATACTTTTAAATGTCCATACACCTACATTTTAGCGTGTTTACATGTAATATTTTATGAGCCTTTAATAAGCAGCAGTCAGTTAAGGTCTTACTCCAGTTGACAAACTATACATTGATTTATTTATTCATGGAAAAAAAGGTAGAAAATAGCCCATTTTTAAATGATTATTTCACTGCAAAAGTAGTCAAAATAAAAAAATAAAAATAATAATAACAGTAAAGTTAAAACAGCAGAAAACCTGACATTTTTGGTTCATTCTCACTGAATAAGTTTGACCAGGATCATCGCTGCAACCTTAAGGAACAAGAACTCTTTCGTTGTTCATGGTCGTGTCATTTCTGGGCTTATGCACAATAGTTATAAATGCTAAATTAGAATAATTATGAATTTGTGATTAAATCCTCTCTTTTTCTCAGTTAGTTTTAATTATTATTATTATTATTATTAATATTGCTGTCGTTGTTGATGCTAGCAGCAGTAGTCCAGGTCTCTTGGTCGGCTGACCTTCCACTGAACGCGTGTGTGTTTGTTGAACTGATTCAATGGAACAAACTATAAAGGGGATTTATTATTGTGATTCAGCGGAAGAGAGGGGAATAACAATCACAGTCAGATAGTGTAAGCAGGCCTGGATCGAATTAACTAACTGCTCACGCTGCTTTACATTACACTCACACTCCACACAATGGACATGCTGTTGTTCTGCTAGCACACACACACACACACACACACACATGCATACAAGGACATGCGCGCATTATTCTTTCCACACAGGGATACACACGCACACGCAGATATGAGCGCTCGCGGACACAGCGCAGGCCACCAGTGCTGGTGCTCCCGGTCCATAAATCATAACGTTTCAGCAAAAGCAGAATTTCATTTCCCTGCCGGTGTCTTATCAGGCCGAGGAGGGATATACAGCCCATCACCATGCTCGTTTATTATCTCCGCGAATAGGCTGTGGCAGGGGTAGGGCTATAACCTGGCGAGAGCAGGCACAGGACTGGATTAGACTATTAACTGGAATAGCATATCAGGGCTAAGTCTATTACCTAAAACACCAGTATCATGCCCCCCCCCCCCGCCCCCCCTCCAGATATATTCACTATCCTGATGCGCCCGTGCCCACGCTGGGAAGTCCATTTCATTTCCATTATTCCATTATTATCTATTCTCTCGCTCCCTCTATTGATTTGCACAGTTGAGTGAATTGTCCCCACAAACCCACTCTGGCCCTGACCTGGAGCGCCGCCTTGTTAAAACGCTACAGTATCGGCTTGTCAGGCTTCGCCACACCGGCGCTGAGGCTCATTATTACATACCAGTACCTGCCGCAAACAACCATGTAACCCCTTGTTGGGGGAGGGGGGGGTTTCCTGTTACCCTGTAGTTTAGAAACACTGGTGTGCGCGAGGGAGGGTACATCAGTCATTGTCAGCCTTTTTTTTTTTTTTTTTATGCAAATCATGATGATTTTAAGATGAATAGAAATAGGCTTTTAAGGGTGAAAATAAACTTGACTTGGAAGGTAAGAAAAGCTATGAAAGATTACTCGTATCACAGGGCCAGACGGAGGCTTGCATGGGGCCCCCGGCCAGAATCTTGGCCTGGGACCATACTTGTAGTTTAGTACAAGTTAATAAAGCCTCGGAAGTACTTTCCATGTTCCGCTTCCATTCAAAGTGCAACTGAGGGTCCCCGTCAGTCTGGCGGTCCACGCATTGTGCATTTCCTGACCCCACACTCCTTTCCAGTAGTAATGTTATTTGCCAACCGCCTTAAAAATCAAGAAGATGAAGTGTGTGTTTTTTTTGTCTTCGCGGACCCTCGCGGACACACGGACGCAGAAAGTATGAAGCAAGCTTAAGGCGGTAACACCACTTATGGGATTGTCCCGCTTTCCAGCTGGGTGTCCTGAGTTCCTGACAAATATGTGTGAAACACTCAAATGTCCTGGTTTTCAACATTTACCACGGTTTTCACTACAATGAAAATGATTGCAAAGGTACAAAGGCTATGACGGCTGCGGCTATTTCTTACGACTTTCTGACAGAACGTCAGTCAGTATACTAAAACCTGGCAAACAGAAATGCTGCGTTCACGGCGTGACCTTTATGTGACAACAAATTGTGAACAACAAATTTTTTTTTTTTTTTATTAAATAAAATAAAAAATAATCTTTTGGTGTTTGTTGATCTTCAATGAAAGAAAATCTTAAACCAGCATATTTTGGGGGTAAAATACTGTAGATCTTACAGGTGTTAGTGACACAGTGTGGTATTGCCAAGGGTTAAGACACCATTGCCTAGCCCTGAGATGCTGGCATTGAAGTGAACGTGAAAATCCACAACTTAAAACATGTTTTCAGCGACAGGTTCCTTAGCCTGTCGCGTTGAAGGCGTCAGCATAACAAAGCGCTCGCGGGCTGTCTTGACGGTGTCTGAAACCCCAATTCCATCACCGCGTGGCCACACGTGTGGAGGAGAGAGTGTAGACGTAGTTCCAACGTCTCTCTCAGCTTCACTTTGAATGTCTACAACTACGGCGCGACTACATTAAGTGCTGTCATTGAGACCACTAAGACCTTCAAGAGAGTCTTTAGACGCAGGTGGAAATTCTAAGACCTATTTTGTTTAAAGCATGCTGAGACCATAAGGCCACTTTCCTGGCCGAGCTCAGCTCCGCTCATGCTTCCTAGGTCCAAGATGAGAACGGGCAGTATCCCAAAATGTCAATAATCCCCCCCAAAAAAATCCAATTATTTTTGCTGCTCTTTGTGGGTGCTGGCACATATTGTATTTCATTGGCGAGTAATACGAACTAGTACAATGACAACGATTAATTGTTTTGAATTAAATAAATAATTGTGATGCATTTTCCAAGGGACTGCATAGCATTTAAATAATAATAATGGAAAAAAAAAAACAAGAATCAATAAAGTAGCACCCCGTAAACAATTGTTATTGTCATCCAATTTGACCACATTCTAGTCAGGCCTGTGTCATCATCTGCTCAGCAGACATGTAAAATCTTCGAATCAATTCTTTAAACGGTTCAGAGACGAGCGACCCGCCAGCAGTACACTCCCTGAGAAGATATTATACGCTAAAAATGAATTATGATCACAACAATTTGTTAATCCTCTCCAGATTTCGCCCCCGCCCCCCCCCCCCCCCCTCCCGCTGAGTTTGACATTAGTTAGACATCAGTGTGCTGAGATGGAAGTCAGCGGGCAGCTAATGGGACATTTTCACAGAGCAGGACACACTTTTACCTTTTAATAATTTGATTCTTGTTAATTTCACAATTTCTATTACAATTAAACCAGAAACCAAAGAAAATGGCTCTCTACCGAGCTGCATATCCATCGCTGTCTCCCTCTACAACACACGTGTAAAGAACCTTTTTAATACTTTCTTATTCAATCTCAGACTGTCTACCATATAACAATCTTTTGATGTGAAATCCATATCATGCTGTGGGAGATTCGGCAGTAAAAAGATACAACTTCAGCTTATTGTTACAGTACCTTTGTCTGGTGGATTTAACACTAAAAGAGCAAGTGGATTTTATGTGGGAGAATAAATCATTATCTGCTATTTCCTGAAAGTAGTCCCATCACACTGGAAATGCAGCTGGCTTTAGGAGAAGTAAGGAGGAGCCTCCAGAAGCTGAGGCGCTTAGCGTTAACCAACTAATACCACTAATGACATCTAATAACTTGTTTCCTGAAAGGAATAGTTCGACATTTTGGACCCTCATTTGGAGTGAGATGAGAAGGTTGACACCATACCAGGATGTGGTTAACCTAGCTTAGCATAAACACTGGAAGCAGGGGCAAACAGCTAGCTTGGCTCTCTACAAAATGGTGAGGTTGCTAAGTTTGGTCCTTGTGCTCGCCAACCATACCTGGCACTGACACTAGTTGAAAGGGAAATGGCAGCTCTGACATGTCCGACCAACCTGCATTGTCCTGTCCAAGGAATGCAACAAGACTGACCGCTTGGTATGTTGTACCTACAATGCTGCCGCAATACCGGCCCGCTCGGGCAATGCTCTGGCCATTTTGCTGGCAGCTATTAGAAAGACTGCCAGCCCTGATGACCGTGACACCACGAGCCCAATTGACTCGGCCCTTATAGCTCATGCTCAACTTACAAGGGAGCGTCCCTGTCGGAAAATACGAGGAAAGACCTCCCTAACATGGCTGTTGCGCCTGGCAGAGTGTTTTATCCAGACCCTCTGGGTATATTGGATAAGGCAGAAAAGTCCCGACACACAAGGGAATGCGTTCAACACACATTCAGCAGAGCAGGGGGGGTGCCAGATATTGGCCCAGGGACTCTCCACACCAGACTTCATGGTCTTGGGTGTATGACAGGGTGTATGACAGGGAGCAGGGTTCAGAATATGCAGCCTCTGGTAATGGTGCAAAACACCCACCATAGCATCAACAAGGGTACCAGCCACACCCCAGAGGAAGCGTCCCCCCCCCCAGGGATTCAGCACCCGGGGTTTGGGGGCGCGCCGCTGAAGCAGCTTCCAAGCTACGCCTGGACGGCTTTCCGAATTACCGAATCTAGTTTCGGCGGCGTTCCGCTTCCTTTTCCAGGGCACGTTTGCCGGTGGTAAAGGGCCCAATCCAGGCACAGATTTTGGCTAAGGAGATCTTAACCCTCCTGCAGAATTATGAGAGCAGACTCCAGCAAACGGCTCATTGGGTTTTACTACCACATACTTTGTCATTCAAGATGGTGGCCCGTGTCCACTCTTAGACATAAGGCAACTAAACACCTCTGGAAGGTGCTGCTTTTCAAGATGTTGACCACCAAACAGATCTTGGACCCTCCCCTGACTATGACATGCTCCAGTCCACGCAAGTCAACAGCGCATCTCTCAGCGCAGCTGGCTCGTGGTTGTCACTCAAACGGTTTCCATGTACATGTGAGCATGTGAGGACTGTTTTAAGACAGACTTGAAACAAACGTGAATATCTGTGCTTTGATACATACTGACTGACATGAGGAAATATTTCATGTGAACATGGACTTGGATGGAAATGAAATGTCTTATTGGCCTGCGTTGAGCTAACCTGTGTTCAGGTTCCGAGCCACTGGCTGCCCATCAGCATAAGAGGAGGAGACATCTGTGGCTCTGACAGCTGATTGGCTGTCTGAGGCTCCTCGGGACGCAGCCATGCGTTGGATTGGCTGCACGCCTCTCAGTCAAACTGACATGCTAATGTCATTAAAGTGGACAGTGATAATGTCATCCCAGGTAGATAATGTGTTTTGACTAGGCTGAGATGGAGGGGTTACTGCAGAGACAATGAATTAGCACAGTGAAACCGCAGCTAAAGGAGATGATCAACACTGACAACTCACCGATGAATAACTTTATTATTTTCTACTTTAATTTGACATTTTCCTCTAATTTGTCTCCTTTAATCTAACCTTTATTTAAGCAGGCAGGCGTTTAAGAATGAATTCTGATTCAGAACGACAGCCAGGCTGTTAGATTACAGCTGCAGAAGTGGCAGCTCGAATTGTATCGCAATACTATGTAAAGGAGACGCGGATGGAAAGAAAGGTAGTGCAGTGTTCCCGGGCGTAGCGGCTCATTCTGTGATTTCAATTATGTCTCTGTGAGCTGCACTCTCCAGAAAACCACCCATTTTCACTCATTCTAAAAAGAAATGCATACATCTCAAACCAATGAGTTCATTTGATTTGGGTCTTCAGAGATTCACAAAAGAAGTTGAACGGTTTTTGGTACAAACATTTCACTATGTGACAGCATTTGAGGCCCCTTTCAGACAAGCATCTGCTAGCACCTGTGATGGTAATTTTACATGTTGGTCTCATGTCTGAGCCTGAGTAACAACAGTCTCACTCACTCCAGACCTAGTAACATTTCTGTATCACTTCAAACACAGCTCAAGCCTGAACTCAATGCCATTACAACAAAACAAAAGTTTAATGTGTTGGATCATACCAAAAATAGTCAATCGAAATGATTACATTTACAAGAGGGATTTACAAGCAGTTTTAAAAAAAAAATACGTTTTAAAATTCATCAAGGTTGCAGCCTGTGAGAGAGCATGAAATATTGTTCTTCTTTAAATCCTTTACTTTTCAACTCCCTGCTGCTCCAGCTGTGACTCTCTGGCTCTTTCTGTAGCAGTCCTGTCATGGCCATAACGGGACATTTAGATTATGGGGACCTATGTTTAAAAGTCACAGCTTTTACAGATTCATGTCTGAAAACAGCTTTATATAAGCAGGGGTTACCGCCAGGTAATAATCTACTTCCTGGACTAAATCTGAGTTTTTGTTTTTGCCCTATTGGTAAATGATCTCACTTATATAGCGCTTTGCAGCTAAGTCTCGTTCACCCGTTCACTCACGCATTCGCACACCGATGGCGACCGAGCTGCCATGCAAGGTGCTGGTCCCCATCGGGAGCAACTTAGGGTTCAGTGTCTTGCTCAAGGACACGTCGACATGACGGGGGGAAGCCAGGGATCAAACCCCAAACCCACTCTAACCAGCTTTACCTCCCCGTGCGACAGTGCTAACCACTGCGCCGTCGTGCCGCCCAAGTAAACTACTCAGTACATCATATCAAACATTTACAAAAGGTATACTAACTTGTGGAGAGTTCTCTCCTACTTTTTTTTTTTAATACATATAGTGGCACACACACACACACACACACACACACACACCTATAGTACTGAAGCCAAGCACGTCGCGGCCTCAGAGCTGATACAGGACAGCGTATGAGATTAAAGTAAAAGCTATTTCCGCAGAGTTAGAGGCCGCTTCCATAATAGCTCCTACTATTATACAACTGTCCCGTGGAAACCTCGCAGCTTCACTCCCACTTCTCGGAGTGTTTTTTTTTCCCCCCGCTCCGAGGGTGACGCCTCTTATGTGCTGATTCAGTCCAACAACCCTGGCTTTTCCACACAGTAGCAGTTACAGGGCTGCCGCGTGACAACGACGACGACGGCGGCGGCGGCGGCGTCTGTGACGGGGGGGCGGGGGGGGGGGGGGCCCGGGGGAGGCCGCAAGCCAAAGGCCACAGCAAGCAGCTCCCGCGTTCCCTTTGAGATGCAGATCTGCGCTAATTAATTCTCGTGTTTAAGGGAATTAAACATTATTCTGGAGAAAAGAGCGCGCTGGTGGGAGCCGCTTTAATGCGTCGCCCCAGATAAAAGGAGGGAGTGTGTTTCTCTGTGACGGACAGACATTCATTCACTTCTCCCCAGCCAATTTCATTTCAATGTAAAATGAGGAGATGAGGTTAGAGAACGCAGAGAGGGAGAGTTAGCTAATAGAAAACAATGACGGCTGTTTTATTCTCCAGAGGCTATTCTGCCGTTGTCAGCGCTCTCTCTCCCTCCCTCTCTCTCTCTCCCTCCCTCTCTCTCTCCACAACGCACAGAGACAAAGAGAGAGAGCAGCAGGGGCCAAGTGCCTCTTCTAAAACACACAGCAGCTTATTAACCCCAACATGCACACACGCGCGCCGAGCGCGGCGGCGGGCCGCAGAGCCATATCAGCCGGTAATATATTGAGGTTATATTCAGGTTGTAATGGTGTTATTAAAGCAACAAGCTCGGGCTGAATAGAGAGAAAAATCCTATTAAAATAATTATAGAGGCCTGGGATATCAGTGAGTGTGCGTGTGTGTGTGTGTGTGTGTGTGTGTGTGTTAAGAGAAGGAGAGAGAGAGTGCCTGCATACGTTGGCATACAATGTAAGTCTGTGTGTGTGTGTGTGTGTGTGTGTGTCCTTGGCTTACTAATGTGTAGTAATTGACTCTGCTAATAGTGATTGCCAGCTAATTTTATTGCTGCTTTTCGTCAGCCTCCCGCTTAATTAGAATGTATGGCTGCTACATTCGCTCCTACTAGACCTCTTAAAAAATAATTATTCCCACGTGTAATTATGCAGCTGCATCGCTGCAAAAATGATAGTCCTACTGAAGAGCCCTTCAGATGGAATTATTAAAACCTGAATGTTCATTTCTTATTTGAATACATTTCTTTTTAGGAAAGTATTGTTGTCAGTGGCTGCAGTCATTTCTTTTAGACTTAGACTCAGATTTATTCGGGCAGTGAATTAGAGGCTTTAATATTTCTCCGACTGTCCATCTCTCGATACTTTCTGATGTCCCCACCCCGTCAGTGGCTCTCAGCTCCAAGTCCATCAGTTCCTACTGAAGACGTAAATCTCCAGCTCACAAATATATATTTTATACTTTTTTTTTTCTTTTTTTTTTAAAAACAGGCTCAGAAATGTCATCAAACAGCTGGTCACTGTAATTTTTCAGCAAACATTACTCTTACTCTTAACATTACTCATGTTGGGGGACTATTTTCAGCGGCGGATTAATCCACATTTGGCGCGCTAGTGAGTATTTGGGGGCAGCAGGACGGTGTGTGTGTGTGTGTGTGTGTGTGTTCACAGGAATGAAGGGACATCAATGGAGCTCTATGGCACAGAGGAAGAAGGTATATCAGGCTGTGACACACACACACACACAACACTTTTATTCATTGTTGCTTTTTTCATGGGACTTGTTGACAGTGAGATATAGAATATCGCCAGCCTTATCCTTTAACATTTGATTCGACAGACTGCATGACTGCAGAGGGATGTAATGTTGAACACACACACCACACAGGCGTGAGAACTTCCTCCTTTATGTTTGATCCATTGAAGAAGTGAATGTTTGCGACAGCCATTCCTTTTATGTCTGTGTGCTTAAACTATGTTCTGCATTTAAATGTTATTATGAATATATATATATATATATATATATATGTTATATGAATACACACGCTCAGATCATTCAGAAACTGTTTTTTTTATGGCCATTGGGCCCCAAAAGTCCTGTGATCCCAGTGAGTCACGGCTAGGACGCTGAAACTAGAGCAGCTAAATGGAATTCAGCCATCATTCATCTCAGTATTTACACGTGTGCTTTTCACGGTGCGACAATATTATAATTCTGCTAAAGTCATACACGCAGACTATCAAACATAATTTCATATCGGCCGAGCTGAATGTCTTTGCTCACTCTGCCTCACTCCCTGCATGACATGGATGATTTACATTACATCCCTGTCATGTTTTTACACACATCCTCTGAGGACTGCAATGAAATCAGGCGTCGAGGTGTTGGATCTGCTGATATTTCAACGCGGAAAAGCACAGGAGTAATTCGATCCATCAACAGTGACTTGTTGTGCATGCTGGACGTGACAGAGCCAGCGTCGCGTTACTGGTGACACCATTCTCTGCTATGAAAAGGGTCCGCAGCAAATAACACATGGCTACAACCTGGCCAATCAGGTTGCTTGGTCATTAAAAACATAAACTGATGACACAATCTCTGGTTGATCACGTGGGAGGCCTCTTAGGAAATTGAGTCGCTTCACTTCTTTCTTCAGCGTCCTTGCTAAACCCCAACTAATTATTTCAAATAAAGCGAGACATGAAAACTTTGCAAGGGTTTTCTTCAGGGGAGACCTTTAATGAGTAGATTAAAATGCTGTGTTATCTTAATGTAGTGGAGCGGAGCAAATCAGGCATTTCTTCGAGCACCGACATTACGGTGTAATTACTTTAAAACCGCCTTAATGAGTTCCAGAGAGAAAATGAGAAGCTCTGATGGTTTACGTTATCTCGAAAGAAGTTTTAGGCCCTCTCTGCGCTGCTCTGTCCTTCCCCAGCTCTGCTCTGGCCTGTGTGAACAGGCCAGACCTCCCCACACCTGTGTGAACGCCAAGTGTTTATATGAATAGCAACTGAACTTTCTCAGCCCCACCCAAGGCAAACTTTGAGTTTGAGTGTGAGTTTTCCTGTTATATTAAGTTCTACCATCAAGTGCCCCTGCAACAATACAGGACAGTACATGGATAAAATAAAAAAATAAAAAACATCCTGACAAAGATTACGGGTGACATAAAATGAACATCTTAGTTTCTCCGTTTTGGGGCCGCAGGCAGTTGGTGGGCCCCCCAGTCTTCAGCCTGCTGCCTTAGCCTAACGTCAGCATCTTCCTCTGGTCTTATTTGCTCTGGTCTGTTTGGTTTCATCCGCTCTGGCCTAGTTTGTTGTGTTCAGTCGGCGCTGTTGTAATGAAACGATTTCTGGGGTGTTTTTATTTTTTTGTTTGTTTTTTCCGCTTTAGCAGAGCATTCTGAGACTTTCTAATTTACAGGAAATTTGAGAAAATTGTTTTATTCCAGCTGACCGTGCTGCTGATTGTAACAGTGTGTGCGTGTTTGGTCTCGGTGTGTAGATGGTGTAGCAAAGGGGAGACAAATGTGTGTATTTAAGCAGCCGAAATTCTTTGTATGCGCGTGCGCGTGTAACAATTCAAGTCTGCGACTGTGTGTGTGTGTGTGTGTGTGTGTGTGCACGCTGATAGACATCAGGGAGCCAGATAGCTGAAGGCTGAAGGCATTAAGAGAGGAGAGGAGGACATTAATCTAAAGAAAATTAAAATCTGGAGCGGTGCATTTAGGATGGAGAGCGACCGCCACTTCTGATAAGAAGTGGTTAAGGAGAGCACAGATTTAGATAAATGGGCAGGAGAGACAGATGAGAGGAGGAGGAGGAGGAGGAGAGGAGGAGGAGGGGAGTCAGGGGGAAGGAGAAGAGGAGGTAAGAGTGGCGAGGGAAAAGTAGATTATGAGGACAGTGCAGAGAGGGATGAAGGGACGGTGGAGAGGAGGAGGAGGAGAAATGAGAGAGGCATAAATGAAGGGAGGAAGAGGAGAAGGAGGGAAATTTCTCAGGAGATAAGAGGAGGGCCGAGGGAAGGAGGAGAGAATGGAGGGATGGGGATTTAAAAAAAAAAAAAATCAAAAAGGAATGAGGGGAGAAGTGAGGAGGAGAGAAGGGACTGAAAGGGAAAGAAAAACCAGAGAGAAGGTGGGAGAAAGAAGGAAGGAGGAGAGGAGAGGAGGAACAACAACAAAAAGACCTGAGCGGGCTGCTAATATGGCCTCACCGTGTCTGTGTGTGTGTGTGTGTGTGTGTTATGCAGCACATGTAGATAGCAGTGGCTCTGTGGTCTTGAGCATCAATAACATCAGGTTATCTGGAGTATGGTCTGGTCACACACACACACACACACACACACACACACACTCACGCACAGTGAGTGATAGCGGTGCCACAGAGGTGGCTGTCTGAGGTTAGCAAAGCTGTGCTCAACAGAATGTTGTAGATTTAAGACCGCGGCCAGTAGACAAGATGTGGTGCAGATTTAGCTGCAGGCCCCCACAGCCCGCCGCTGCCCACTGACACTCGGAGACAACCTTTAACATGGAGAACAGCGGGCTGCGGACGGATGTGCCGCCGCTTCCTGAATTTCATTTCATTTATTGTTTCCTTTCACTGTTCTCGCTCCGGTTTTATTTTACAACAAAATGGAAACAGACGACGCACCTAAAAACACACACACGGTTAGCATTAGCCACTCACCTCACATTACTCCTGTGCTTTGTGATGGGGACCTCACCCCAAATAAAAATATAAAAAAGCATAATTTGATACCGACAGAAAGAAAAACAGATGAAAAAAAAAACATGTAGTATGTGTATAATATTTCACTTGTGAAATGTCCAACAAGCACATGTGCCTATATTTGAAGTCCAAATTTTGCTTCTCTGTGAGGTGTGAACGTCCTCCAAAACAGAAACATTAAAAAGACAATATTACAAACATGCGTTGTATATTATAAATATATACATATATATATGTAAAGACTTAAAGTGAGACTATGTAACTTTGAAAGATGAAATAACACGTTCTTTCTCTTACAAATGAAAAGCTGGATTAATAAGGTGGCCCTGATGGTCGAAATACCTTCAGGGCCTCCGTAATTAAGCCTTAAAACACACTGACTTTAATACACTCAGCGGGTTTGTAGCTCCAACTTACTCGGTCTGGTATGACCAGCGGCTTATGGTGGCTAATGTCCGCAAACTCTGGACAGATACTTCGGTCCAACTGGTATCACTGAGTCAGTCTTGTGCCACTGATATATTACATTTATCATTGACCCATAATTGCCACTTCTGGCTGCAGTGGCCGGTCAGTCCACAAACGTTACGTAGTCCCTTTTAAACGCAATAACCAGATGAGAGACAAACACTAATCTCAAGAATTAAATGAATGTTTTTTTATTTTATTTTGTTGAAAATGTTGAACTGTTTCTTTAAGAGGCCCTAGTTTAGTTTTCATCTGCACAGAACCGAACTTTATTTTTCTGTGTGTATTATACATAATATCTTTTTTTTTTTTCTTGTTTCCATCACTGTGTTTTCATCTTTTCATAGAAGCAGCAGTGTGCTGAGCAGGAGACCTGAGCGTCCACACCTCAGCCTGTCTGACGCCTATTTAACACCACAGTCAATGTTCTGACCAGTTTATTCAGCAGGAAAACCTCCCATAATGGATTGTGGGATCAGTCAGGTACTCTAAATGTGTGTTTGTCAGGTGGACTGACAACTCTAGACCACACACACACACACACAGTCAGGCAGTCAGTGGCCAGTCAATCACTCAGAACAAAGCTTTGAAGCCCAGAGTCAAGCCTGGTAGACCATGTGAAAGAGTGATTGTGTGTGTGTGTGTGTGTGTGTGTGTGTGTGTGTGTGTGTGTCAGTGTGATGACTGCAGTAGTGGCAAAAGAATGATCACTGGGCCTGTTCTGAACCAACCAGCCACTACTGGATTGACAGCTGTGTTGCAGGATGTGGATTATCCAGAGTAACCACGACTACGACTCCGTTTCAGCTGCATTTTGTAAGATACTCAGCGCAACTGGTGCTGGTGTTTGTTTCATGACAAAATCGACCATTTGGTCAGTGCCTTTCAAAATAACTAAAACATTTCATATGAGCGTTTTCTCTTCTGCCACCTCTATGGTTCAGGTTTGGTTAAAGGTCCCATATTGTAGGATGTGAGGTCTCCATGCCTCGTTGGATTATAAAGCAGGTCTGGGTGCTGTATAAATACTGGGAAAGCATCAAAACGCTCAGTCCACGGAGAAACGCACACAGCCCGCATTCAGACACTGTGCCTTTTAAACGAGCCGTCAGGGCTTCCGTAAGGTTGTGATGTCACAACTATACAGTCACCGCCCTCCCAGCAGGTCATCTGCTGCAATTATTCAGGACTGCTCTTCAAGTGTTTGGAGGTTGTTCAGTTTGCCTAAAACGGCTTGTTTCAGACAGAGAGGGGGGAACTGGGGGGGCTGCAGAAAGGGCCAGGAGGAGATACATAAGGACTTTTTTCAACTGTGAATCATGCAAAGCTGCTCTAGTGGAGTCCCAGAATAAAAATATAGAGCTGAAATGAGCAGAATGTGAGACCTTTAAAGTTCAGGCAACTAAAACGTCTTGATCAATGTTAAGGAAGATTGTGGTCACCGTTAAAAGAAACCAACGTTAATTGTTGGGAGGAGACGAGATGCAAACCGCAGTCTCTAGTGTCAAAGTCAGAGAGATGGCCATCGTTGACGCGACCGCAAAGGGGGTCTTTACATTCAACAAACGTGAAACATTTTTGACACTGAACCTAATCTGAGTATTTTGCAGAATTGTCATCAACGTTGTCGTCCGGCGATAAGGGTGGTGCGAAGCCCACGAGCTAATAGCTGTGCCAGCGCGTCTATCCCAGGTCACTGTGTCGGTCTGACAGCTGAAGCCTGTCGTTAGCCGTCAGTGAGAGCGAGTCAACAGGAGGCTGAATGCAGGAGAGGCTCGCGGGACCGGCTGATGTGAATTTACAGCATGTGCAGGTGTGTATGATGAGGTGTGTTTAGGGGCTATTTTGTGGTGTGCAGGTGATTTTCTGTGATAGGGTTAAGGTTGGCTAGCTTTCCATTAGCCGGGACAGCATTCAGTCACCTTCACTTTCACCCTTCCTCAGGCCATACATTAACATTCACTCCGTCTCTGCCGAGTGTGTGTGTGTGTGTGTGTGTGTGTGTGTGTCTGTCTGTGTGTGTGTTTATAGGTGTTTGTCTTTCTGTTATTTTGCCTGTCTGTGTGTTTCTGTGTTTGTGTACATGTCAGATTGTGTGTGTGTGTGTGTGTGTGAAAGTGTGAGGGAGTGTTAATCTCCTCAATATTGCCTCCATGAAATTGACATTTGACAGTAATTGTGTAGCGACAGCGATCCGGTCCATGCCGTGCTCTGATTGGGCGAGGATATTACACTATGACCGGTCACACTTCCTGCCGGTTAACGGCACATAATATCAACGTCAAAACAAATCCCCACTGTTTTACCCTGGATGGAGGGATGGAAAGAGGAAGAGATGGATGGAGTTTTTTCTGAAACACCATGAAACAGGCAACAGTTTGGAAAGAAATGAAATAAAGACATGAAGGAAGGAAGCAGGGACACTTCGCGTTTCACATTTAAAGCCTTCCAGCAGCTTAAAGGAATAGTTGGTCAAGTCAATTTTATTTATACAGCCCCATATCACAAATTCACCTCAGGGGGCTTTACAATCTGTGCAGCATAGGACACCGTCTGTCCTTAGATGTGCGATTCGATTGAGGAAAAACTCCCCAAAAACCGGGGAACAGGGTGGATGACAAAGTTATGAATAGATATACATGCATATACATATATAAAGAATATGGATCCAGGGGGACGTCGAGCGACTTCAGGTGTCGCCAAAACAGACCTGAGCCACGTGACGCGACGTCACCGAAATGCAAGATGCTGCTTATTATCGCAACAGGCCAAGCGGCCGAATCGAGAGACATTTTTGTTTCACTGATCAGAAACGCACAACGTGTCATCCTGCAAATGCGTGCAGGTCAGACTTGGCAATAAAACTGGACTTAGCTCATATGTGCATTCGTCCGTGTATTTGTTCTCAAAGCGTTTCACGTTTGCTTTGGATGTTTTACCACGGAAAGTGTATGAAACCCCAAAATAGTCATCACAAAAAGAGTCATCAAATAATATTTTTCGTCGTTGTCTTGGTTAACAAAATGAACGCTGGACTGCCCTTGATTTATTCATGCTGGCCAGTATTTGAGTGTGTGTGCTCAGATAACATTTATTGTTTGGTTGGTTTATGAAAGACCATGACCAGCAAACCACCAAACTGGACTTAAGAGGTTTTCGCCTGACAAATTAGTGCCTCCCTCGCTCTCTCTCCATGTTTCCTTCCACCTCTAAGCACCTTGGACAGGAGCTACAGCCATTCCACCACTGATTAAACCTAATTATTAGCTCTGTGTGTGTGTGTGTGTGTGTGTGTGTGTGTGTGTGTGTGTGTGTGTGTGTGTGTGTGCGCGTGTGTGTGATTTTTATCATAGTTTTGAGGACATCCTACTCTTCTCCAATCGTCAGCCAGCTCCCTGTGGGCAGACGCTAATTAAAATCAATAGTCTCCTCAGACTGACACTGAAGGTTCGGCCACAATGAAGCAACAACAAGCGACAGACAATATCCACCCATCTTCAGATTTGACTGCTGTCCCGGAGATGGCTCATTGGAAAAAATCCTGGGGAAACACACACACACACACACACACACGGTCAAATACATCAGGCATGCTAATACATAAAACAGTCTTTTGCAGTTTACACCCAAACCTGGAAGTGTCAGTGTTAATAAAGCCTGGTGTTGACAGTGAAGTCTCTGTTAGCCTGGCAGGGTGGGGGGGGGGGGGGGGGTAGAAGGTCACAGGGACCTCGTTGACCTGGAGATGTGTTCTAAGATAAACACAAAACCCCTTTTGTATACACACAACAAGCAACAATCCTGAGCTACATCGCTCTACAGCGCTGCTAAACAAAACCCGGGGCTTCTCTGCGGACGCACTCGACAGCGGCCATCAGTATTTTCTAAATATGCATATAAAAAATACAACAAACAGAGCTGCTAGAGCGGAAACAAGAATGAGATCCCTCACCAGCTTCCCACCCACAAACGCTGACAGTTGGGCTTAAAATGCGCCAAGCCAGAAGCGCTGCAGCCAGTCCTTATGGTACTGTGGACACCATAAGGACCTGGGTTCAGTCCTTTCATGATACTCTGGCCAGGGGTTGAACCCCTTATGGTGTCCACAGGGACCCGGGATCAATCCTTATGGTGCGCTTTGGCCAGGGATTGAACCCCGGTCCTTGTGTACTTGCCGCGCTACTTTTACTTTAGAAACAATGTCCTCATGTCCCCAGGCTATGCAACCAAGTTCCCACCATAATCCCACTGGACAGACACATCCAGCACATTAGCTCTACACGCTAATTCAAAGGCATCACACCCGAAAACAAGCATCCAGGCCCGTAAGTAAACAGTCAAGAACTAAAGAGAATATGAGGAATAATAATATCGCCTGTTAAGTAGAAACAGCTGTGTGGTGGTGGTGGTGGCCTCTTGCACTGTGTATGTACAGCTGATGTGTTAATAGCGGGATGGGTGTCGGTGATAGCAGGGTAGCAGTGTTTGTCCCGTCCCACGTATTAGCAGCTGCTTTCTATCCATCCATCACACACACACACACACACACACACACACACACACACACGGCCCGAGTCTGCCTGAAACACACCACCAAATAGACACATTCATCAAAGCCTTCTGAAGATGGCAACACACCGAGAATGCGCACACATCACCTCGGCCAAACCTACAGTAAGTGCTTCTGTGGGATGGCTGTGCAACACACACACTCACTCACACACACACACACTCACACACACACACACACACACACTCTCCCCTCTTCCTCTAATAGTGTTGTGGTTGACAGAGTTGTATGTGATGAATTGTATGTCTCTTCCAGACTTCTCAAAGTTAATTTTCTAAAGACTGCTGCCCATTGGAGAGGAGAGGAGATGATAGGAGACCGGTCAGTGTGTGTGTGTGTGTGTGTGTGTGTGTGTGTGTGTGTGTGTGTGTGTGTGTGTGTGTGAGTGGGATGAGATGTCAGTATCACTCAGCTGGTTTTCTGTCTGAAGGCTTTAGCCAGTTCTGGCGGCTGTTTAGACGAAGGCTTCACTCGCATTCGCAACCATTTTGCACCGGAAAAAAATGAACGAAAGTGAATTATTTTACTGCCAGTGTGTGTGTGTGTGTGTGTGTGTGTGGGGGGGGGGATACAGGCACAGGAAGTGATGTGTTTTATTACAAAAGAGAACAAAAAAAAAAGGCACACTAACAACAGCACGTAGTTGGTGATACCTTCATCGTCCAGAGTCCCCTCGGTAAACGGAGTCCCAGCCCCCAGGACCTGAGTCAGGCCAGTCCCAGATAGATCGGGTAGGGTCCTGACCTATCAAGTCTCAGGTCTCAATATGTCCATAGTGGATCTGCGTATAGCTTCACTATCAGCGCTGATCATGTTGTGTCTCTATAATCATCAACAAGAGAAAAATGGGTCAGCTGTGAAGTGCCCCCCCCCCCCCCCCCCTCCCAGTCCGGACTCCTGTCCAGTGACTTTTACAGTGTGCTCAACTTTTCACTGGTCATATTTCGAGTATAACAGTATCCAACAGGAGACTTAAATGAGTGAACAAATATTTTGTTGACGCGTGCTCGATAGAGACGAGAAATGTGAAAGTCTTATCTTATTTTTTGGTGGTGGTGGTGGTGGTGGTGGTGCAGGGATGGCTTAAGATCTGGACACGATGAGGACAACCAACCAACCAAAAGGCACTGTGGAGCATTGCGAAGGATTAACTGGAGGATAAAGAGAATTTCAGAAGTATTTAATGAGCGTGCGATTTCACCACATTGTTACATCATGAGCGGATGAATGGAAAGACGGGGAAGAGGGGAAGTGAAGACGGAAAAAAGGCAGAGAGCAAAGACGGAGGAAACGAGGACAGGTGTCAGGAATGCAAGAATAATTGACAGAAAACTCTTCTTCACTTTTTTTTTCAATTAGGCAGCTAGTGTTGGCTACCTGTCACCATCTCCCATGTCTCTTTCTCACTCACTCACACACACACACCATGACAATTAGCTAGTCAGCTTGCTATGTCTATGTGTGTGTGTGTGTGTGTGTGTGTGTGTGACAAAGTGTCGCCATTATCCCCCTCTGACAAAAACCTCTCCGAGGGCAATTTCTAGAAATTATTTCAACAATGGAACGCGCCAAATGTCAGCATTCACTAATTATGTTTATGCTAATTGTTAATTAGCGCCTTAATGGGATGATCTTAATTAACAAAAGGTTTCGCGGCCGCCGCCGGCAACAGGGCCGCCATAAAGGAGATGTAATTGCTGCGCAGCGCTTGATGAACATGGATTTATTGGGGCATTTTAACTACAGCGTTCGTCGTTTAATTCCATGATGGATAGAAGGGACGAGCAGAGCAGATAGCATGCAGAGTGGAGGAGAGGAGGCCTGATGTGTGTGTGTGTGTGTGTGTGTGTGTGTGTGTGTGTGTGTGTCAGATATTATGACAAGCAGTGGACAGCCAGCTTTCTGGGATTAAAGTGGCGGACGTGTTGCAGCCCTGGATACCGACTGTCCCTTCCTGATTGGCTGAATGTAAAAATGTAATGAAGCACTCACTACTTATTACTCATTGGGGGGAAAAAAAGTCTTTCGTTACATTACTTTCCGTTACTCAGAGCGGGTCTGTCAAAGGTTCCTTCCAACAACTCAAACCCCCCCAAAAAAAAGCCCCCCCACCCACACAGTACACCCTTTTTTTTTTTTGTAAGTATTTAAGTGCAAGAAAGAATTGAAATGTTTGACTGTGTTTAAAGGCCTTGAACAACCTTGTTACATTGCTCTTCTGAGTGTGTTCATATGTGTGTGTATTCTCTGCAGAGTGTGTCTGGGGACGCAGGGTGCTTGTGTTTTACTATGTGTGTGTTTGTGGTGGTGGTGTTGGTGGTAGTGGTGGGGGGGGGGGGGGGGTCATAAACAGCAGAGTGGATACATTGTGTTGTGGAGATAAAAGATTCCAGTGGACAGATCAATAGGCCATATCAGCCTGCTGTTAAATTACTGATAACACTATTTGCTTTATTTGCTTTTTTTTTTTTTCTGCTGCTGCACACAAGCCACATTTCTCTGCCTGGAGCACTGATGTTATACTTGACAGCTGTGCATGTGTGTGTGCATGTGTGTGTGTGTGTGTGTGTGTGTGTGTGTGCACTTCTATGTTCTCATAACGTCCTCAAAATGATCATTTGAAGAATTGAAAGTTCCGGGTCCTGAAGTGTAAATGTCAGATCTTCATTTGCATACGATTGCCTTTACTTTTCATTCCGTGATACCTAATTCGTTCATCATTTGGTTTGAATTTGTGGCTGAACGGAAAATAAGTTTTGCTTTGTCTGAAGATCATGATCCGACAGACCAAAGTTGTATAAAACCAGATCTAGATTTGGCGCGGTTCAATGCGTTACGATACAGTTCTTAACATTTTTTAAACGTTCATTTCCCATCATGAATTAATAATTCTATAAAATTAGCATCGCTTACCTTCAAATAGATACTGTGTATTTCCTAAAAGACCAGGGAAGGACTGACAACAAATTCTGTAACAACAAGCAACGTTCAGAATGAGCGTTAGTCGCCTACGTGACTCGTTCCCTCGAACGAGACTCCAAAGACGAATCGAATTGGAACGTTTCGATGAGAAACGAAACACCAAGAGGACAGCTACGTATCATCTTGCCGTTTTCAACAGCTGTCGTAACCACGACAACAACGCACGCATTCGGCTGAAAGTTAACAGGGTCTCTCGTTCAACCGAAACACCCTCATAGGTTTCACCACGCCGTCTCACCAGGTGACTGTTGAGACATGCCGTCCTACCGCGGTTCTTACTGTATTTACTATAGATATTATAAATGGACAGACTTTTGTCCAGTGTTCTTGTACATTCTGCATAGTGCTGGTTGATGCTACTATAAGTGATAGTGAAAGGTGGCATTTGTGGCATCAATGTGGCGTGCTAAAAAGTAGTGTGCCGCATTTAGTGACACTGCACAAGGCATTTAAGCCCATAAAAACTGTAACAGTGTAACTGTGTGCGGGCAGGTATGATTATGACTGATGTATTATTCCGTTTACTGCAGCTGAATAATGCAGAACGCAGGTTTGGACTGGAGGAAAGACAGAAAATAAACTGTGTGTGTGTGTGTGTGTGTGTGTGTGTGTGTGTTGGGGTAGTTATTTAGTTCCTTGTTCGGTCTGTAACGACAGCGATGGCTATCAGTTTAATTCAGTGGCTTAAGAGAAAGTGATATGTCTAGTTTTTGGTCTGTTCTTAAACAGAATTCTCTGTGTTTTATTTGGTTTCGGCAGGTTTACGTTCTCATCCACCTCAGCGGCATTCTTGCTTTAACAGGTGCAAACAGTTTGTCTTTTTTCAACCCCCCCCCCCCCCCCGCTAATTCATCAGACTTCCTCCAAGTTAACTTTTAAACAATGGAGAAAAACTGCTTCAGTCTCCCATTGACCCTGCTCAGACCCCTATTTGTCATGATGGATCCTTCAATCCTTCGATTTTCTACGCTGACTTTTTTTTTATGATTTGTAGGTTTATTTCTAGTCTTTTTTTTATCATGTAATACATAACATGATGAATACAATATATATGTATATATAAATACGTATGTACACATGTACTGCACCCCACATGGTAATTTATAACTTCCAATATAAGGTTTAGAGTAGAGAGAAAAAACTTGGATATAATAAGATGACCTTATTGGAGTCAACCTAATAGTACTAGTTTGTATGAGTTGATACTGTAGTGTCTGGAGGTAGGCATCTAGTGAGGCCTCCCAGCATGCACCATGTCACCAAACTCTAAACTATTACCATTGAATGCAGTTTTACATGGTCACAAACAAACAAAAAGGACCACACTGTTTGTTCCCAGCTCTGCAAAAATGAATGGAATTATTGATATTGAATAATTGTGGAGATGTTCATCATGGTCCATGTTGAAAGCAAGGAAGTGGATCCTCAGAGACTGTTTTGTTTTGAAGAATTTGTTGTCAAGCTCAACATTTAAACCAACATAAGAGTCCTACAACCTACAAGTCCTGGAAGTGCTCCACATAATGGAACATTCGAACATCTACAGCTCTAGGACAACTGACAAAACTATTGGCTGATGAGGACTGCGGGATCCGGTCAAAAGCTTCAGGATAAGCGTGTAAGTGGACCTCAAGTGTTTTGTGGATTCCCAGTGATGTCCCAAACCTTGTATAAGTGAGGGTTTAGGTTGAATATAGTGGTTTCTGGTTGTTGGCATCACACCACTGGAAGGTAACAGGTAGAAGTATCCATGGTGGGATTTTGTTTTTTTTATACCTTTGCTGTTCAGTACCTTACACTGTAATATAATCAGCCTGGCTTAATAGGGGACCTTCACATCAGGGACCTGGATCAGAGTACACTAGACCCCAAAGTGCAGTTCGTTTGATGAGTGTGAAAACTGTACCGTACCCGGACGGTTCATGTTTACCCAGGTACGGTTCGCATCAGGTGTGAAAACCACTGAACCAAAACGTGGAAGCAGAGTGCCAGTTAGAATGTGACGCCATAACTACCCGACCGTACTGTTCGGACCGCGCCGATCTCGTCCTCCGTCCACCAGCTGCGACAGAGTGTGGATCATGTGTACTTGGGTATGGAAAACAAATGTACATTTTCTACTTCAATCCCATGAGTTGTTTGCTTATAATAAAGTAATTACTCTGCGAGATGAGGCAATGATAGCACTTTTCTAACTGTGTGTGGAGCTGGTGCAGCTTGGTGTTCTGATTATCCAAGCTTGAGCTCTACGGATTGGAACATCTTGTCCTAATTATGAGGACTAGAAGTCTTTCCACCGCTGTGATTGGATGTGACAGCAACGAGATAGCTGATGGTGACGGGGACATGAAATGGGCAGACGAGAAAGTTAGTGAGGTTTTCTGTGAAGGCTACGTTTGTCATATATTTAAAAGTGTAGTTACCATATTACCTAAAGAACAGGTGAGCAACCTGCCGCATTCTCCGAAAAGATGCCCTATTCTGATGAGCAGATTTTTAAAGGTCCCATGTTCTGCTCATTTCAGCGCTATATTTTAATTCTGGGACTCCACTAGAGCAGCTTTGCATGATTCACAGTTGAAAAAAGTCCTTATGTATCTTCTCCTGGCCCTTTCTGCAGCCCCTCAGTCCCCCCCCCCCCCCCCCTCTGTCTGAAACAAGCCGTTTGAGACAAACTGAACAACCTCCAAAAACCTGAAGAGCAGGTCCTGAGCAGAGCGCTCCAATAACTCAGACAGACTGAGCGGGTCGATGAGCGTCCCTGCACTTGGTGGTGCTGTGCCTGGATCAGATGACCTGCTGGGGGGGGGGGCGTGGCTGAGGGCGGTGACTGTACAGTTGTGACATCACAACCTTACAGAAGTCCTGACGGCTCGTTTAAAAGCGCAGTGTCTGAATACGTGCGCTTCTCCGTGGACCGAGCGTTACTGATACTTTGACCTTTAAATAGTGATATGGGGAAAATTACCTTTAAAGGAACATTTTTGTGTTTTCATGTCACACAAATGGTAGCGATCATGGTATTGATTACACTGGGGAACAATTTGAAAAAAAAATTCTGTTGAGTTAGATTTTTATGCTGATTAAAACTAAAATTGGCATGCTGATTCCAAAATTGCAGTCAGTTTTTTTCTAGCACGTCAAGTTTTTTCTCCACAACTTACCCTCCAGATAAGCAAAATTCCACTGATTAGCTGTAGTAAGACTTGCCAGCTGATTACGATTGGACTCATCTACAGCTACGTGGCAACTTGTTTGTGCAGTCACAATTGAGACAGTGCGGTGAGAGGTGTGTGCAGCTCCCAATAGGTCAGTACTATCACATACATACACTATATTGCCAAAAGTATTGGCTCACCTGCCTTGACTCGCATATGAACTTAAGTGACATCCCATTCTTAATCCATAGGGTTTAATATGACGTTGGTCCACCCTTTGCAGCTATAACAGCTTCGACTCTTCTGGGAAGGCTTTCCACAAGGTTTAGGAGTGTGTTTATGGGAATTTTTGACCATTCTTCCAGAAGCGCATTTGTGAGGTCACACACTGATGTTGGACGAGAAGGCCTGGCTCTCAGTCTCCGCTCTAATTCATCCCAAAGGTGATCTATCGGGTTGAGGTCAGGACTCTGTGCAGGCCAAGTTCATCCACACCAAACTTTCTCATCCATGTCTTTATGGACCTTGCTTTGTGCACTGGTGCACAGTCATGTTGGAACAGGAAGGGGCCATCCCCAAACTGTTCCCACAAAGTTGGGAGTAAGGAATTGTCCAAAATCTCTTGGTATGCTAAAGCATTCAGAGTTCCTTTCACTGGAACTAAGGGGCCAAGCCCAGCTCCTGAAAAACAACCCCACACCATAATCCCCCCTCCACCAAACTTTACACTTGGCACAATGCAGTCAGACAAGTACTGTTCTCCTGGCAACCGTCAAACCCAGACTCGTCCATCAGATCGCCAGATGGTGAAGTGCGATTCGTCACTCCAGAGAACGCGTCTCCACTGCTCTAGAGTCCAGTGGCGGCGTGCTTTACACCACTGCATCCGACGCTTTGCATTGCACTTGGTGATGTATGGCTTGGATGCAGCTGCTCGGCCAGGGAAACCCATTCCATGAAGCTCTCTACGCATTGTTCTTGAGCTAATCTGAAGGCCACATGAAGTTTGGAGGTCTGTAGCGATTGACTCTGCAGAAAGTTGGCAACCTCTGCGCACTATGTGCCTCAGCATCCGCTGACCCCGCTCCGTCATTTTACGTGGCCTACCACTTCGTGGCTGAGTTGCTGTCGTTCCCAATCGCTTCCACTTTGTTACTGACAGTTGACTGTGGAATATTTAGGAGCGAGGAAATTTCACGACTGGACTTGTTGCACAGGTGGCATCCTATCACAGTACCATGCTAGAATTCACTGAGCTCCTGAGAGCGACCCATTCTTTCACAAATGTTTGTAGAAACAGTCTGCATGCCTTGGTGCATGATTTTATACACCTGTGGCCATGGAACACCTGATTTCAATTATTTGGATGGGTGAGTGAATACTTTTGGCAATATAGTGTATCTGTTAAGTACAGTATTTTTCATATTTTTTAAGAAAACGGGGATCCTATAGTTCAAAAACTTGACGTGATAGAGAAAAACTGAAATCAGTTTTGGATTCCGCACCCAAAAATTAGTTAAAAACAGCTGTCAGACCTAACTCAACAAAAATTGTGTTCCCCAGTGTTATTAGTCCCCAAAGATGGAAGGCTAAAGCTGGAACAATTTTATTGGTCTTCAGTGTTTTTTTGTCCTATAGAGCTGAACATGACAGCTACCCGCCACTTTTTCTTGGGGTTTTTTTTACCAAATAGCTCAGATTCTGATAATACAAAGAGTCATTTCGGAATGGTTGTGATGGTTGAAAAAAAAGTAGTCATTGTTTTGCAGCCATTTATTTTCTAATGATTGTGTGTGCGGAAAAGTCACATGACCTGCAATTCGGACTGTGGCCACTATGCCAAAGTCTCCTCACTCCTAACCCAGGGGTTAGTTGGACCCCATTGGACCTGAAGGGAATATCCCTTTAAAAAGCCTGGTTATTATCTGAGCCACATGAGGCCATGAAGTTACACAACAGCTTAAGAATCACAGAACGCATAAAACTATTTGCAACAATAATGGAAAACATACAGAAATACATCCTGAAAAGGTGTGCGCGCTTCCCCTCCCCACTGGTCCAGCCTATAACGCACGGCTACAGGACCAAAGCTCACAGTTTCATTAGTTGAAGGAATGCGAGTGGACTCTGGTGGAGAGAAGGTTTCCTCCTCTGTCCTTATAAATGTTGTCAAGTGGCCAGCTATGACCTGACGGCTGGCCATGGTACATTTGTGTGTGTGTGTGTGTGTGTGTGTGTGTGTGTGTAGGTGCATGTCTCCTCCCAGCAGTAAAGTGTATTTTATTGGAGTTAACACTAAGGTCAAATAAAGCAGATTTATTTCTACGGATTACTAGCACTCTGCTAGCCAGTCCATAAAACAGAAACCAATCACTGACACACACACACACACACGCACACACACACACACACACACATTCACACTGAAGGACTGTGCAGCGGAGATATCATTGCTGCTGTGTGAAAGAGCCACTCTGAGAATAAGGTGTTATGTTTAACCATTTTAGCCCTGAAGACCCACAAGGACCTTAAAGTGATTTCAGGTTTTAAAGCTGGACTCCCGCTCTCATCCCCCTCACCGGTGTGTCACATTTCAGGACGGGCTCTCGCACTGGTGCGGGGTATTAACATTCTTTGCCGGAATCCATTTACCAATAATTTTCACGCTCATTTTACGGTGTATTTCACTGTAGCACTACTGTGTGTACAGTGGAGTTTACTGTTGACTCCGATGCAGACATCTAATAAACACTTTGTTACTACCTGTCCCAATTTATGACTAAACACTACACTGCTCTGTGCGGCAGTGTCTGAAGGAGATGAGCACTGCAAATGACTTGCAAATCAAATGCAAAAAAAAAGATGCAACATTTATCTTTGTTGTTGCTCGTTTCCTCCAGCAGGTGGATCCTTGACAGCTTCCCCGAGAGATGCTGACCGTAATGCTGGTGGCTGACACAGAAAATTAGATATTAAAAACATTATATAAAAGCAACCTTTCAATATAATGCAGTGCAACAAAAAAAAAGTTGAGCACAAGGGCAAAATGTATGTGCCACTTTTTTTCCAGGGGATTTTGGATTATTGCAGAGGTTTACGATACTCACACGTTATGTTCAGCCAGATAGTCTTCACTAATGAACACCACTTTTAGGATGTTTGAAGCAAAAATGGAATCAGCAGAAGTAAAAAAAGCTAATGTTAGGCTATAAAGGAACTACAGCACCGTCGCATTACTTCGACATCACCACCGCTAAGCTTCACTTTTAAGAGAATATAGATAGATATAGATATATAGACAGATAGATATAGAGTGTAAACACAAGGCGGACTAGTGAGTAGATGACATTCAAGTCCGTGACAACCTCTGTAGTCTCACTTAGCCGCTTGTTAGCAACTCGCCTTTTTTAACACACGTAAAAGCTTCGAAATTCAGGAGTGGGGGGGTATCTGCTGACGCATTTTATGTCGTAGAACAAAGCTTGTGTTAACCACAGACCTTATTTCAGGCATCTAACCAAAAACCAAAGCACTCTATTGCCACAAAGCAACTGACACAAATTGAATATGAGGCATTCAGGGCCCTGAAAGTGGCACAGTTGTCCCGGGTTGATGATCCAGCCTTGAGTTCATTTTGGAACTGATCCACAAGATTCCGCATGTCCACATCTACAAGATATGCTTGTCTGCAGCCCCTCAGGCTGTGACTTTTGATCTATTTCTATGATTCATTCGAAAGTGGATGCAGCTTTTTTTTCTTCGCATCAAAGTTAGTGGAATTCCAGAGAAATCACTAACATGCTACTGCAAGACGGGGCCAAACAGCAGCGTTGGAGACGCTGATTAATGATGAATTGATTAATCAATTAGCAGACAATAAAATGGCATTTCTGAGCTCCAGACCGCACTGATTGGCTGCCATAATTTCCTGCTTTGTCAGGAGCATGATAGCTCATAAATATTGATCTGCTGGTCATCTGTGCGAGTGTGTATAAGCGCACTGCCCGGTCAGCAGTTTGCGTGTCATTGTTTGTTAGATGGACCAGAACCACACTGGGGCCTTGCGTTGAAATATTTAAAACATTAATGTTGCCGGCCAGATTAAGAGATTTGACCGTGAGCGAAAGAACGCGCATTGAGGGGAATCACACTGCGTTGCTGCCTGCTGCGGTCTTGTGACCAGCATCCCGCCAATACCCCATCTTCACCTCGGATCGACATGAGATCTCTATTTGCATTTGTTATCTGGATAACGGCGTCTGATCACAGAGCCTTTGCATTCACACCTGATATTGAAAAGCTGTAAATGTAAAATGTTGACATGAGCACCATTTACAGGTCAGAAACGTGTAATTACAATAACTCTGATGTGACGCGAGTGCAGAATTATACTGTAACAAGGCAATCAGAGCCGCTTGAGCAGCTTGCAAGCATTAGCGCTGGCTTGGCTGCCCCCCGTCGGGCACGTTACCCCCTGTGTGCTACACTGTACTGCTCCCTGAGGGGTCTCCGGTAGTGATCCGGCTCCACTTATAGAGCGCTGCAGGAATGAGTCCTAACACCCGGGAATGGGTCAGCATTTTTACACTTCCGGTTCCCTCGTCCGGAAGTCAGTGGGGGTTTTTTGAATGGGTTTTTGGTCAGATGCCTGAAATAAGGTCTGTGGTTAACACAAGCTTTGTTCTATGACAATCAGTGGATACCCCCCGCTCGTGGATTTTGGAGTCTCTTAAAAAAGGCGGTTGCTAACAAGTGACTACAGAGGTTGTCGCCAATGGCAAAATCCCATTTGTCGAGGGAACCAGGGCGATGCTAACTTCAAGGTCGGCCTACAAAAATAAGCCATTCCGTGCAACAACTCTATTCTTCCTTTTCAGAGGAGGGGCTCTGTAGCTCAGACGACCTCTAATTGGTGGGTTGCTATGAGATTATTGGTTATTCATGGTGCCCAGAGCATGAACCCTATTTTTTTTTTTTTTGATGATCCCGTGGCCTCTCCTTTAGCGCCACTCTTTAGCACCAAAATGTCCACATGCACTATAGTTGACACGTTGCGCTGTCCGTGCTAATTGTTTTATTTCGTTTCCAAATGGTATTCGTACCAATTTGAGCATCGTCCATGCCACGATTACAGGAAAGGCAGCGATATATTTGTTGCCCGACAGAGACAAGTTTACTGGTGTCTCGTTTGCTGCAGTGTGTTAGTTTCGGCAAAGGACTAAACTAACTGCTCGAGAACACACACACACACACACACACACACACACACACACACACACACACTGATCACTGAGCTGTGACTTCCACCAATAAAAACCCATCTGGCCCCACTGCCTCGGCCTAACCTCAGGGTGATCCCCAAAGTGACCTCCAGTCAGGTGGGGAGGCGAGGGTGATGTCACCTGTCTGTCATCCCAAATCCATCCATCCATCATCCCTCCCCTCCTCAAGTCAACTTAATGAATCGACCGATCAATAATTATCAAAATAAAACAGATAAAAGGGGGAAAGCCACTTAGTATATTTCTTGAAGTTAGTGATTCACATCATTGAATTGCATTTGTTATCCCACCTCGATTTGTCACTGCCCTGTCAACACTTCCCCAATAACGCGAAGTGTCACGGTTAACTCGGGACCAACAACATAACATCCAGTGTGTAACTCTCCGTCTGCTGTGACCTATGAGGCCTTTGATTGAACACCCCAGTCAGAGGAGTCGGGGCTTGCACTGGGAGTAAAGCAAACCCCCCCTCAGACCTGCCCATAAGGCCTCTGACTGAATTCATAGATCAGCAGAGCACTAACAGAGGGGGGAGGCCAGGGGGCTTTTATTGTGAAGGGTGTCTCTCAGAGTGGATTCCTGCAGGTTTACTAATAGTTTTAACCATCAGGGATGAGAGAGACAAAGCGAGAGTCAGTTTGATTAAAACGTTTTATTATGATTATGTAATTTATTATAACACTATACTAATATGTAATCATACAATTAACAATTAATGTATTAACAAATAGCTGTTGTGTATCCAAAGCCTGACATATCCGACACACCGTTCCTTCATTACCATGAGCACACACACACACACACACACACACACACACACACACACACACGCTGTAGTTCATTTTGACTCAATCCCACATTCGCCATTCATTTTTTAATCATTCACATCTTCGGTAGGAACCAATGAGACGGGGTGGGGAAGGCAGAAGGTACTGAGAGACGTTTTTAGTTGTTTTTGTCATTTCCTGAAACAGTATTTGAAAAATTTAAAAAAAGAACTACAGCGTGTGTGTTCATGGTAATCATTTTTGGATCCTTTCACTGCTAATAGTCGTCTGTCAGTGAGCGTAATGTCGCCTGGTTGCAATGCTGCCACACCGTTTCAGTCTTGTCGATTTCAAAGTGCTGGAACTGGAAATGAGTCAAATGTGGATGGAGAAAAGTATGAAAACCAGGTAAGAGACAGACAGAGACACATAGAGAGAGAGAGAGAGAGAGAGAGAGAGAGAGACAGGCAGAGAGACATAGGGGGGGCAGGGGGGGGGGCAGAGACAGGCAGACAGTAGAGTTTAATGATTCCAGATGAGCTGAGTGGTCTGCCTGACAACTGAAATGAACAGGAATCAATAGTGAGAGCGTCTGTCTGCAGCAGATAAGACACACACACACAATGTTGACTATTAAAGACGACAGCTTGAGATATTACACTATTAGTTATGCTATTTTTAATCAGCTATCATATTTAATTAATTCTTCAGGTCAGATGCTATCTGACTGTCTAACTGTGGGTATATGCGTGTATGGTGGGGGAGGATGGGGGGGGGCTGTGTGTGTGTGTGTGGGTCAAGTGTGTGTGAGTGGAGGACGGTGGGGGGTGGGAGGTGGGGGGGCATCTATTACTCCTGTAATGGGGGACAGGAGGAGGCCTAATCTAAAATATAGAACCTTGAAAAGACACAAAATAGAAAAACAGGAGGAATGGTGGAAGCAGAGAGATGGATGGAAAAAAAAAGGAGGGCGACGGGGACGGAGTCACAGATGGGGAAATAATTTAAACCATGTGTTTATCAATAAGAAGCCGTCGACTCAAATGCAAGTATACTATAAAGCATTTCCTGAGGAAAAAGCACACGACTGCTGATTGGCGTGAAGATTACCACCACATAAAACATACTGACCATAATGATGCCGTATTGGAAGTATTGGCTCCAAAACCTGTGCTTTGATGCATTTAACTCACAATAATAATTATAAAACTATGTGTCATTATATTATACAATACCTGAGATATAAATGCATCTACAAAAAAGTTATAGTAATACATCATTAGACATGCAGATATGTGCATATTTCACTAAAACACAGGAAAGTGTGTACAATTGTACGCATATTAAAATATGACCGGTGTAGTTCATATTAATAACAATAACAAGAGGAAGACATTTTAATGCAAACATGTGTGGACTGTGTCTCAGAATCCAAAGAAGTATTGATCAGTTGCACAATAATAATAATGCAAAGTGCAATAAGACACCATTGTAATGAATGTTCAGTGTGTTATGTGTGTTCAGACCAAGCAGAGACAGCGGAGACAGACAGCAGGGGGAATGAGAAGACGAAGGTTAGGTGTGATGAAAGCCTCGGGCATCATCACCTCACTCTGACCAGCCACCAGTGTGAGATCAGGCAGCTCAAGCTGCTAATTATAGTAATTATGATTCATTACTGGCTGAGATTAATTTAATAAAGAGGAGGCTGAGCAGAGCTCGTTAACCTTCATTAGAATAATTATAGACGCAAGACACACACGGGCTGACTCTCACACACACACACACACACACACACACACACACGCATGCTGACTGGTGACAGGGAGAGGGAGTCTGCTGGCACACACTGTGGGAACCAGGACTGTGTGTGTGTGTGTGTGTGTGGTACGGTGCTACTATCATTGTGCGCAAGTGTCCTCATAACAATAATAAAATGGGGCAGAAAGGGCCGCTAAGTGACAACATTTTGCAGATCCTCACTTTATGTTAATTATTAATTATGAGTCAGTAGCCTCCTCCACACACACACACACACACACATGCACACATGCGCACACTCAAACACATATTTATATATTATGGCATTTACCAATAAATACTGTAAAATGCCTTTACTGCTCTCTTTTTAAATATTTTCTGTATTTTTATTGTTAGTACATTATTTAATATTATTTATCCAACATTATTATTACATCACTGCTGACATTCTTATTATTATTATTGTTATATCGTCATATTATTATTTCAAATGGATTGAGGGTTTAAATGGCACAAGGGTCAAAGGCCCATAGACAAACCATACATGTCATTATTTGATGTAGTCATAAATTGTCATACGTCTTTAATCTGACATGGGAAACATGGGATTTATTTGCTCCCAGTGAAACCGAGGCGAGGCTGCCTGGCTGCTCTGGACTTCACCTGCAGATAAAAGATAACAGTAATAACAGTTAACACTCTTCTGCGCTCACACCGGCCTCATTTTCTCTGTTCACTGTTCCCGAAGCAGTGTGTGTTGGCAGTGCTTTATAGTTGTCTTCCATGCCATAGTTAAAATGCTAATATTTCCCAAGGTGAATAAGCTGCTGTGATATTTAATATAGTTAATATATTGACTGTTTTAAAATAAAGCCATAAAGCCTCCAGGCGGAAGCAGGAAGTAGATCAAAAGGCTCCAGTAATGGGTTCAGCTCTCTGATTGGCTAATCATGTCTCGTTGTTTCAGTCATTATTTTGCTCAACTTTTAATTTCTTTCTCCTAAGGATCATTGAGCAAGGCAATTACACGGAGCTGACCTTGTGTATTAGGGCCGGGGAGGAGGACAGGAAAGATGTCCCATCACCTCTCTTTCTTTTTTTAATTTCTTCCACAACAATATAAAAAAAATAAATAAATAAAAAAAAAAAAAAAAAAAAGTGTGGCGTCAGAGCCTCCATCACCATTCCCCTCTCCTCCGTGGCTGAAAATGAGAGTCAACGGAATATTAAGTCCCGAGCATTTGAATAAACACGTCGTGTGTTAAATCAAAATCCAATTCTGTGGTCTATTATTTTCTGGCATAGTAATGACTGCCAAGGATTAGGAATCAATATTTCACTGCAGCGGGGACATTACCGGCTTTATTCAGGCCGTAATTGAGTTTTGAGGAGAGGCCCTGCCCTGGAATCTGCATTAAAGATAAGGGCTCCTTTCATGTGGGTGCACAAGTAAAGCTCGAGGAGGCGGCACGTTACACATCAGCTACGCGTCAATTACAGCGCGCGCCGGTTAACCTTGCGACACACCGGCTACTGTAGCCGCTACGCTAGTTAACAGCTAATCCCATCCTAACTGGCCGTAAGTAGGCTAGCTGTTTGTCAACCTACCTGTAGCCTACACCTGCTACGTGCATGCTAGGCTAATATTTCCACGACAGTTCACGTGTTTCACTTCTGTGCGGAGGTAAACAAATAAACGTTGGCGGGGCCGACTGTTCCCGCCCTCTGCTTCTCCTCCTCCTTTGCTAATATAGCAAAGCGTGGCCCGCACCGCACCGCACCGCAGCGCACCGCGCGCGGATAATAGGATACTAGTGGAAGTGGGTTTAATTTGTAGCCAATTACAACCCGTGGAGTTGAATAGGGGTGCGTAAATAAGGACGGACACACACACACACACACACACACACACACACACACACACATAGCCTATGTGAGTATAGGCTTTATGATAGAGGGTCCTCGAGGGGCCGGCTCAAAACCAAAAAAGGCGTTGAAAGCTGCACGAGCTGAAGGAGAGAGAGAGAGAGAGAGAGAGAGAGAGAGAGAGAGAGAGAGAAGATGGGGAGGAGAGAGGGGGCTTCACTTAACTAATGGGGAGAGAGAGACAGCGCGCGAGAGAGAGAGAGAGAGAGAGAGAGGGCGCGAGCTACTTTTAACTATTGGAGAGATATATCAGCGTCCGTCCCGCCTTCAACTCCTGTCAGGCTTCCAGCGCGCGCACCCACCGGTGACCAGACAGAGCGCGCGAGGCAGGAGGTCGGGACGCTGAGCGCTGTTTATGTGTGCGTGCCAACACGGGATAACGGCGGCGTACACGACAGACAGACACTAGAGCACCGGAGACGTCGTGTTGCTGCGGTGGGTGCGGAGGATAGAGGGACAGAGCAGGAAGAAAAGAAGTTGAAACTTTGCGGGAACGCGGCCGGTGGTCCAGGCAAAAGCCCCGCATCCCTGCGTCCAGGCTCTCGCCTATGGAAAACTTTAACGGGCTGAGAACACCATCTCAGACTGGATGTTGATGGACTCGTGAGACGGCCTGCGGTGTGAAGTCATTATTTTGACATGAATATCACACAGTCCCTTTAAAACGGTTCGGTCTCAATCCTTTTTCATCTGCATTTTAATCCGGATTCTTAATATATGGGAAAGGGAGAGTAAAGTGATGAACCGGGACAGAGCGGTGCCGGGGCCCGGAGCGGACGGGGTCCAGACCGTTATCAGCCGGGACAGACCCGCGGCAGGGCCCGTGGCGGACGCTGTCCAGCCCGTGATGAGTCGGGACAGAGCGGTACCGGCGCCCGGCGGGGACGGGGTCCAGACCATGGTGAGCCCGGACAGCGGGGACATGCTGGACGGAGGTGCCGCCGGGGAGAAGCGGCTCTTCTCCAACGCGGTGGCCGGAGGCAGAGATGCTCAGGCCGTGGAGAACCACTCGGAACCACCGCCGACGAACCCGGTGTTAGCCCCGCCACAGCAGGTAGATGCATGGGACCAAACTTCCTGGATGTTCCTCTAGGGAAAGTGCGTATAGCTGTAGCGGCAGATAGCACCAAGGTGCCTTGAAGAAACGGCGTAAATAAAATTAGGCAAAGTTGGATCACTGGACAAGACAGGAGCAGAGGACGCAGAGATACGCATGAAAAGAAACGCAAAATTCAGGGTTGGCGTGAGAAGTAGGAGAAAAGTAGGACTCCGAACACGAACGGTGACTTAGAAAAGATGAATGAAACTTAACGAGGGCGAGTGGAGTGATGTTTAGAATGGATTTTGTTTCGTTTGTTTGTGTTTTTGTGACGATGTTTATGGTAGTTTCGTCTTGTCACGTCAAACGGGCGTGTGGGCCTGTGCCGTCACGTTGTGGGCCGTCCGGTTCGCGCAGGCAGACGAGGCCTTAATTAAGATATAGCAGTAAAATTAACAGCCAATTTGCTGCGGTAATGTGATGGGAAGCAATAAAAAAAAAAAACCTATATAGATACCGTCAAATGTGTTTCGGGAATAGACTTCTTTCTGCAAACTGGTGGTCGATTTGAAAAAAACAAACAAAAAAAACAATGAAAACATGCAGATTTCACAATTTCAGAATGATGTAACTGAATATGAATTGCAGCATGTGAACAATGCATTCTTCCTATTTCCCTTAAACTGAATAATTCTCAGCCGAACAAACATTCCATAAAGTTTTAGTTTTTAATAAACGTATAGTTTAAAAAATAAAGATAAAAAGTAGGCCTATTAGTTCTCCAGAAATCCCTCATATTTATATCCTCGAAACAGATGAAATGGTCATCGCTTGCAGATTGTTATGAACTGTGTAGGATTATTCCACTCGGTCGCAGCTGATCGTGGTGTTGGTGCGACGACTTCTTATCGTCAGACGTTAATAGGCCCCCCGGGTGTTAACCTCGGATTATTTCAAGAGAGAATTATAATATTGTTCACGTGGGATTATTCATGTCGACATGCTCCAGACTGGCCTCATTAATAAATGAACGATCCTAATCAGGATGTAGTGCAGTGGGAAAGCAACGTTGAGCCACTTGCACCACCCTTCTTTTTTTTTTTAATCTGTTTAACACGGTTGACACCTTCTTTTTTATTTTTTTTAATAATTTTTTTTGACTTGACTTGACATAAAATCTTCAGGGTATAAATTCAGCGTGCATCTCTATATCATATAGTCAACTTTGTGCACACTGGTGTAAGTTGCGTGAGTGTTGGGGGTTTGATGGAAATCATAAATTAAATGCTTTTCATTGAAATCGTCGCTTAAAATGCGCGTGTTTTGTTTTACGGTCATGTCCACGGAGAAATCTTTTTTTTTAATCTTTTGTCCGCACTCTGCTTTTCTTTGGCCTGTCTAAATTTAAAAAAAAAAAAAAAAAAAAAAGGGAGGGGGGGGGGGGGGGGTTGATTCGTTCGCCTTCTGATACCCTATTGACCGCTGCATATTGGACATTGGATATGAACTGGAGTTGATTTGTGTGCATGTTGTTAGTTTACCGTCCCGTTATATTGGCTGCGGTGTGTGCTGTTCACACTGGCCTTCAGGTGATAGTTTGATCCAATACTCTGACTCTACTCACAGATGTGCAAACTCATGTAATTACCGGCTATTTATCACAACTTGTATTATTGTTATTATCATCATCATTATTATTATTATTATTATTATTATTATAGATTTGAGGATTAAAACAGGTGTGTTATAAATTAAATGAATTAAAAATTAAACTCTTATTTATAAATGAATGGCCCCACATGACTCAATTGTAAATGAATGAGGACACAGAAATATTTCAACCAGGGGACGCCGGCATTTGGGGGTCTCGGTCCATGCTTGAGTCTTGCGTCAGGGCTCAGCAGGGGGGGTCACACTCCCAGGCCGCAGAAGAAATCCAACCGAGCTGCTGACTGTAATAAGATAAAAAATAATAATAATAATAATAAATAGGCTACAGTGAATGAATAATTCCGATGCGTTATTTGCCAGGGCCCTACCGGGCACCGGACCACCTCTTTCTCCGTACTGGACATCCTGGACCCCAACAAGTTCACGAGCAGCCGGCGACACCAGCAGCAGCAGCAGCAGCAGCACGCGAACCACCGAGGAGAGCGCGAGCTGAGCGCGTACGGGGCGGAGAACCGGAGAGGAGGGACGGGGGAGTGCGAGCCCAGCCTGGAGGCCAGCAAAGGCTGCTACGGTGCAGAGGACTACCAGAGCAGTAAGTCAGAGTTTAAAGCCAGGCTTCAATCCTTCTGCTTTTTGCTTATTTCTTTTCTTTTAGTCTGGTTTATTTTCCCGCCAGCCCCCCCCCCCCTCCCCCCCTCCTTCAGAGCCCAGTTTCCTCTCGGAGAAATGTCTTCAAGCGTCAGCTTAAATCTAACTGCTTCTGTTCCGCTGGTTTGTTTGTTTATTTTTTTTTACCTTTTTCGTTTCTCTAAATCTCAGTCCGCCGTTTTGTTTCCATCTGATGTTGTGACGCAGTATTTCACTGTGAGGAAACTTACCCTTTTTAAAAAAAAATTCCATTTCCTTTGTACTGTGCATTTTTTTAGTGCGTCATTGTGACTTTTGCTAATATTTAGCTAATATCCAGTTTTCTGCGTGAATAGCCTACTGGTTTAACGGGTTTCAACTTTTTTTTGCCCCCCCCCCCCCCGGTTCTGTGTGGATGCGTCTATTTCCTGGCCACTAACGTCTCAGACAAGAAAGCTGCGTTTAAGACCAACGACAGGGAGCTTCTCGTGACGGTGTAACAGGCCCACACACCGGCCATTATGACTTCGAGTGGCGGCCTTCGTGACTAAAACATTTTTTTTAAGAATCAAAAAGAAAAGAAAGGAGCCGTAGCCCGAAGTGTGTTTGCGACCGGGAGTCTGAAGCGTTCTTTCTCGGACGAAGGTAAAAAAAAAAAAAAAAATTAAAAAAAAGAACACACATCGCCTTTAATTGAAGCTCCGTTAAAAAAGAAAAAACGCACGAGGTAATTGGCCGTGGCTCGTGTGCTCGTGCGTGCCCGAGCTCGTGTGATCGGCATTATTGATTGTCGAAGTTTGGACCAGCAGCCTGCACTGCGTGTCAGTGAGCCTCTATTCAGACCCATTAGCTCCCTCTGTTAGATATTACACCGGCCCGGTATAATATCTCTGTGTGTATATATGCTGTTCAATTTTAGCCCGTTGTCAAACTTTCCTTTTTTTCATTTTGATTAAATTTGATCAATTTGACCCCCAATTTACTCTTTTCTGTCCTTAAATCTTTAGATTTAATCTCGTTATTTTTTCCGACCCCAGGTAATTTACAAAGCACTTGGTGCTGTGGAAAAACTGAAAAAAAAAACAGTTACCAGTTACACCTAAATGACAAAAGTGAAACACTAACTGTACAGAGCAGAGAATACTGAGATACATTTAGAAAAAAAAGAATCCACGGCCTTCTCCACACCATTTTTCAAAATAAAGGCTTTTTAAAAATATCCTGCTGGATTTGACCTGCAGCAGATCATGTTGATAATTGCACTCTAATTAAGTATATTATAATATAATATAATACCATAACCCTGTACAAATAATGTAAAAAAAAAAACACATGTTGAGTTCATTTTTATCTTTCAGACAATATTTTTGCAATACTCATAGTAAACATATTGAAAGTCAAATTAATTTGGAGGGCATCTGCATGCGTTTCACCAGGTAGTTCTCTTTCAAATGACCCCGCCTGCCTTCACAAATTTTCTAATTTGCTGTGATTCATTTATTAATTTATTAACAGCATGGTTGGGCCCAACAGTGGAGGGCTGCGAGTGAATCAGAGGCTAATGCAAAGCACAGACCAAAACTATGAGTAACATTCAATAAATAAATAAATAAAAAGAATAATTTTCAAGAACTTTCATCATAACATTTTTACTTTTTCCATGAGGAAAATAATTCAAATGCGTGGTATATATATAGTCATATATATGTCTATATATGTATGTATGTATATATGTATATACACATACATAAATATGTGTATATATATACATATATACATATATATATATATATATATATATATATATATATATATATATGTATATATACCACGCATTTTAATTATTTGCCTCATGGAAAAAGTAAAAATGTTACGATGAAATGATATTGACTTTTTATTTTCAGCCACAAATAAAAGTGCCGTGTTTTTTTGCGTTTTCTTCCTGCATTTCTCTGCTTGTAAACCTGCAATTGTTTTTCCAGTTAAAGTTTTTTCATATGAATCATGTCAGTTTCAAGTTTTACACATTTTTTTATTTTTATTTCTGTTTTATTGAAGTCATGACGTTTATTTTCAGATAGAAAATGACTAAAAGTCACAGATTTAATGAGGAAACCCCCTAGTTTATTATGAATTTCTAATGTTACACTTGTGCTACAACTGCATCATGTTCATGTCATATTTTTAGGATTTAAAAAAAAAAAAAAATGGGTTTTGTGTTTTAACTAAAAAAATTTTTAGACACGTGAGCACTGAGCGGGGGGGGGGGTCAGAAGTGGCACCACTGTTCATTTCTGCCTTGGGGCCCCTCTAAAGTGGCTTCACCCGGCCCTGGTGCGGAGTGAAGAGTAAATGTTATTTTAGATTCCCTCCCAGTTGTGTGATTCAGTCGCCAACTGGACAGCCTCCAAATGTTCGGCTGACAACAACTCATAGAGAATTTTTTTTCTTTTCGCTAAGCGCTTTGACTAATAGCGTGATCAGTTCCTCTGGAGGTTTTAATGATTTGCATTGAAATACTCTAACAGGACATTAAGGGAGTAAAGGCCTCAGCGATTCCACGCTGCCAAATTCATTTCAACTACTATTTTTATTATTTTATTGTTATCTTTAGATTGTATGTTGCCCTTTTAAGTCACTTCAGTCAACCACGTTCCTTAAGTTAGTAGTGTTTAGTCTTTAGAGTACATATAGTGGTGTATATACATAAACACATTCACACCTGGGGGGGGGCTTCACCACTCAGCTGGGATCAATGCTTGGTATTCACGCAGTCCATCATGTAACTTTTTTCACGTTGTCTTTGTTGTGTGTGTGTATTTCCAGAGGAAGGCTTTGTATACAGAAGCCCAGATGAGGATGACTACCACAGATCTGGGACCCCAGACTCAGAGGCCCCGGACGGGCCCTACAGCAGTGAGGAGAGCAGCTCAGCTCTGCCCAGTAATGGGGACAGAGATCTGGGCCAGCACAGCCATCAGGACCCCGGCAGAGACACCACGAGCCCCGGAGGAGGCCCCACAGGCCAGATCACCAACGGCCAGACCAACGGGGGCCAGGGCACGCAGGGCAAACCCAAGAGGAAGCGCTCTGGCTCGGACTCCAAGTCAGGGAAGCCCCGTAGAGCGCGGACTGCCTTCACCTACGAGCAGCTGGTGGCGCTGGAGAACAAGTTCAAGTCCACGCGCTACCTGTCAGTGTGTGAGCGGCTCAACCTGGCCCTGTCGCTTTCCCTCACTGAGACCCAGGTCAAGATCTGGTTCCAGAACCGCCGGACCAAGTGGAAGAAACAGAACCCCGGAGCAGACACCTCCGCCCCCACCGGCACAGGAGGAGCAGGAAGTACGGGAGGAGCAGGAGGAGGCCTGGGGAGCCTCAGCCCTCTCAGCCCATCCCCTCCGATCAGCGGGCACCTGGCCATGCACGCTGGCTACGCCAGCCACCACCACCCCTCCGCCGGCAGCCTGGTCCAGCTGCCTTTCCTCACCGCCAGCCACGTCCTGTCCCCCTTCATGCTGGGGACACAGAGCTACGCTACACCCGCCTTCTACAGCACACACCTGTAGACGCACACACACACACCTGACTGGACCGTCCTCAGAAACACACTCTGCGTCCAGAGAGACTGGAATGTTTCAGTGTATGAATGAACTGCCGCACAGCAGACAGACTGCTCTCCTTTTTACTACCAACATTTGAAGGCTTTAATTTCAACGGATTATTTTGATAGAATGTGAATATCTACCAGAAACTGTAAATACATCTATGTCCTAGCTCCCTATTCCGAATGCTGTTTTAAACTACGTAATAGACAAATAGTTGATTTCTTTGTTTTAAAAAAAAAAGTCTGTATGAATATTGAATGTTTATTTATAACTTAAGGAATGGCTTGATCTATTGTCAGTACCGTGTAACTCCAGCTGTGATTGTTTTCATTTCTGTTATTTATTGAATTTGTTGACAGTTTCCATAAAATCCTTGGATGTACTGAATCCTCAACTCAACATGATATCGTCCTTTGATATTAAAATGATGACAATTAAACACTGAAAAGTAGCCCAAGTGCACTCATTCTAATGGGACAGTCTAACAGGGGGGGGGGCTCAGCTGTCTCCTTGCAGCGGGAAGGTCCTGGATCCGAGCTGGAGCCGGCCAGCTGTGGCACGCGCTCCCATGTTTGTGTTGGTTTGTTCCCGCAGTCTAACAACATGCCGGTTAGGGACAATGGGACATTGTCTGTCTTTTGTGTGTTAGTCCTGTGATAGACTGACAACCTGTTCAGAGTGCTGGGACATTCACTAGTCCCCCCCCCTGTAACCCTAAAAAGGGACAACCCAAAAATAGCAAGACTCCGAGTCTACAGCCACACTAGCTAGCTCTATGAGGCCATACTTACCGCAGTACCTTGAGCTAAATGCTAACATCAGTTGTTGTTCAATGATTTGCTGTTTTCATCAGCAGCAATTGGAGAAACAATCAACCAATCAGCTTTATGGGTGGTGAGGGCAGTGACGGTGCAATGGCCACAAAAATGGCAACAAGTATAGATTAGATCGACGCAGCTGTAGAGGTCGTTGTAAGTCAAAGAGATACCACCTCTTAATCCCTTTATTGCTTCGGTTGCCTTGGAAAAACATAAATGACTCAAAGCTAATGTTAGCGGCTCGACTTTATCACCTGAAAATGACATTGGTGGGATGGATATGCCCGCTTGCTGCTTACCGGTTAAGGCAAAACGTTTAGTTAAATTCACGATGACGTATTTTTGTAGGCCGACCCGGAAGTTAGAACCGCCCCTGGTTCACCTCGACAAAAAGCCAAATGGGATTTTTCCATCCAGAAAATAAACTTTGCGGCAAAACAAAACGTTTACGACACTCGCACGTTTTGTTCAGCAAGATAATCTTCACTAATGAACACCATTTTGATGGTATTTGAAGCGTAAATGGAATCACCAGAATTAAAAAGCTAACGTTAGTTAGTTAGTCAGGAGAGTCAGGTGAGCTATGGTAGTAGCTAACGTAGCCTGGAGCCTCCAGCGTGCAGCAGAGATGAGCGGCATGCCCCTGCCCCCCGCCAATCGGTGATTTTTGTAACAAAATGTCACACTGAATGTTGAATGTTCAAGGCTCCATCATTGAATCCCACACTTCTTTACAACGATCGTGGACGTCTGCGAGATCACACTTTGAGCTGATTCTGTCAATCCACTTCATAAAAGGCAGATTCTACACATGAACAGAAACGGATCGGTCACAAGAGCTGCGACTCCAGCCAGTGGAAACAGTTAAGTGAACGTCTCCTGTGGTCCAGCTCGAGTTTGGAGACTAATCCAAGGCGGATTTTGACCCTTTGTTTTTTTTTAATCTGTCTCTTGTGAGACTGCTAGCTTTAGTGGAAGACGCCATGCTAAATTACGTGAGTACAGAGACTGGGTTCCTGTGGCATGTTGATTTGTAGGTATTTTGTCTTTTGAGCCTGGTTCTGCTAGTTCTGTCGGGTGCCGTGGTGGAGTCTTCAGGGGGTAAACCAATAGCGAAGCCCGTTAAGAGGGCCTGCGCGTACTGATAGAACTGGAGTTACATCCAAACAACTACTATTTTCTTCCCCGCCAAGTTGCTTGCTCATGGTGGGAACTGTCGGGGTCTAATATTACATGCGGTCTAGACCTGCTCTACCAAAGGTGCCCTGAGGTAACCTCTGCTATGATTTGGCGCCATATAAATAAACCGAATTCAACTGAATGTAGTGCAAAACCCTTACGTTGAGTTTGGAATTGGAATTCACTCCCCAATGATCACATTCATTCGCTCAGTTATTTCTTAAGTAGCTTCCTGTCCAAATGGTCAATACAGCGCTGCAGGTCTGCGGGCTGAAATTAACCCCTGAATTAGTCTCATTAAAGTGGAGGACAGGACAAAGACACCGAAGCACAGCAGGCTGAGAGAGATTTACAGTTTACTTCTGGTACAAACAACACAAAAAAAACACTACACAAATATAACCATAAAAGACTCGTAAAAAAGAATTTCAGTCAGTTATACGTAATGAAAATTGGATTTGGCTGACACAAAGGCAATATGATGCTGAACAATCAGTCAGAGGCTGTACATGTATGGTCAGTGGAGGCAGAACACACTCATTCAGGAGTATGTGTGTACATGAGATTAATGATCACATCTTAAACAAGCTTCTCATTAAAAAGGTTATCAAACAACGGAAACATCATCCCAGCAGCATCATCATAAAAGACTGTTTTACATATCAGGTCAATCATGATCGCGTCTTAACCAGACTTCACGCGTATGTGCACGACAATAAATTCGAGCCTTCAGTCTAAAAGAAGCATTCGGTACATCCCATCGGAGCTGGAGGTCATTTGAGAGCGTAGTTGAACTGGTTGGAGAACTTGTCGTGCTTTCTGGCGTCAGCTTTACTCATCACCTGAGCTACTCGGCGCATGGTGCTCCTGGAAGGACAGGACAGGAAGAGCAGCACAGGAAGAGCAGCACAGGAAGGACAGGACAGGAAGGACAGGACAGAGATCAGGCAGGAAGACAGGACAGGATAGAACAGAGAGCAGGACAGGAAGACAGAACAGAGAGGAGGACAGGAAGGACAGGATAGAGAGCAGGACAGGAAGTACGGGACAGGAGAGAGAGCAGGACAGGAAGGATGGGACAGGACAGAAAGGACAGGAAGACAGAACAGAGAGCAGGACAGAAAGACAGGACAGAGAGCAGGACAGGTAGACAGGACAGAGAGCAGGACAGGTAGACAGCACAGAGAGCAGGACAGGACAGAGAGCAGGACAGGAAGGACAGGACAGAGAGCAGGACAGGAAGACAGGACAGAGAGTAGGACAGGAAGTATCGGACAGCACAGAGAGCAGGACAGGACAGAGAGCAGGACAGGAAGACAGGACAGGGAGCAGGACATGAAGACAGGACAGGGAGCAGGACATGAAGACAAGACAGAGAGCAGGACAGGAGGGATGGGACAGGACAGAAAGGACAGGACAGAGAGCAGGACAGGAAGACAGGACAGAGAGCAGGACAGGAAATGAGAGGAAGGAGATGAGAGAGATTCAAGAAAATAAAAAGGTCAAACAAACACAAGGGAAACCAGCGAGTTAGGGATCGCCCGTGAAGACTGCAGTCCACACAGTTAAAACACCTAATTGGTTACTAAACATTTAGCTATGCGGAATATGTTATTGGACTATTAAATTACACATTTTAAAAAAAGGTGGAATGCCAAACGACCAGACCCCAGAATGTAAGGCGTGTCTTTGAATGAGGAGCTCAATTCAGAATTGTCAGTTATTATTCATCTACTACTACTTTTTATGTCGTCAATTAAAATGCGACAAGTTCCATCAGTGTCATCTGACCAGCGATCTGACTTCCTAAGTGCTTTCTGGCAGAAAGCCTTGAGGGCAAACTTCCCCTATGGGCAAAAACCATCACAAGAATCGGATTATGTTGTAAATGCGGCCCGTTGGACATGTGAGCATCAGATTCAGAGATGTACAGAGTATCATGTGGTGTGGAACTGAAATGAAAGTGGCTTCAGAGGAGAGGAAGGGACGTACTTGTTGAAGACTTTTTTCTCCAGCCTGGAGCGGGATGTGTTGGTGCTCTGCTTCAGATCACTGAGGTTGGGGTATTTCTTCTTCTTGCCTTTCCCTTTTTTGCCCACTCGGTCGGAACCCAGGTTTTCTCCCGTCGCCGCCTCGATGTCTCGCATCAGATCTGCGTCCCGCCAGTCTACAACAGAAAGACAAAAGGCCTTGAAACGGTGAAGTAAAAAGGAAATCTCTACATCTATGGCTCTGTAGCAGTTGGACAGCTTGGTCACACTTCCACTGTCTACCTTTGTTATTTGAGCCAGTCCAGCAGGTGCTACAGTACTGGACAAGCTCGTGTTTGGCCAGCTTTATGTAGAAAGCATTTTGAAGCTTTTGGCTAATTCTGTTTAAGCCATCATTTTCGGCTAGCTGTAGCATCCAGGGGAAATAAAGATTTAAAAGGGGTCCTATTCTGCTCATTTCCAGCTCTATATTTTCATCTTGTGATTCCACTAGAGCAGCTTAGCATGATTCACAGTTCAAAAAAGTCCTTATATATCTTCTCCTGGCCCTTCATGCAGCCCCCTCAGTTCCCCCTCTGTCTGAAACAAGCCGTTTGAGCTCCTGTCTCTTTAAGGCCTTCCTAAAAACACCACTTTCTTCTGATTGGCCGGCCAAGTTCTGGAAGTCTTTGAAAGAATTTCCAAAGGCAAACTGTAAACCTAACGTTACTAAGCAACGTTGACATAAACATAAACATCCGGTCTGTGCCTGGAGCAGAGATACCATATAAGGACATCCGTGCCCGTCTGACATCAGATAGACCCGGCGGTTGAAACAACTGAAACGGAGCGTTCAGAGCAGTCTGCAGCCTGAGCTTTTGGCTCACAGGGATCATGTTTACATGCGTTTACAATCTCATTATTTGGCAACTTTGGCAACGTTTAGTGTGAATATCCGACATTGTAACATTATATATGACAGAAAATAAGGAAAAGCATAATAGGTCCTCTTTAAGTAGAACATTTATTTACCGTTCCACTGAAAATTAGACAGGAAACTGCAACAAAACAGCTGGCACAAAACCATGAAAACAGGAAGGCCAGGCATGCCGATATCGCCAAAAAGGCAACACATCAGTGTAACGTTCATGTTACATAGCTGTGTCATGTTACTTTGAGTTAACATTCATTTCAGTAGCAAGATTAATCCAGACTGTCAACCATGTCGATTTTCCATTCAACCTTTCACTCCAGGAATATCATTCAGCGCTCATCACGTCAAAGATGGCGGCTGTGGTCTCAGAACTGCTCCAGTACAACAACGCAGGCAGCTTTTTTGTTGTTAAAATATGCTTTAATCTCAGAGCAGCGGCGTCAGTTCACAACATTTGCGCGTAATTAAGTCCTTCCTCTTCAAACAGCTCCTCTCCTGGACTGAAACTTTTCACGAAAAAAAAAGCAGCCATGTTAATGAAAAAGTGGAATGAAGTAATTACAGCTGATAACGTAAACGAGCTCACACTGCCACAGTTTCGCCCGAGCACGGCGAGTAAACAGTGTGTCGCACGGGCTCATTTGGATCCAATTCTGTGTTAATGAAAAGTGTAATGTCATAATTCTGGGGGTGATAAAGTAACAGCGGCTGTAATGCAGAGTAATGACGGTCTAAACGAAGAGACACTTCGAGTTAATGACGTACCGCCGCGGAATTAGAGATAAAGCTGCAGTAATGCAAAGTAATTACACTGTGATGGTGATGGGATTGAAGCCGGGCTCTCCACTCTGTCAAAACACTGACCCCCGGCTCAGTGTGTGTGTGAGGTTATTAATCAGCCGGTCTGACCCTGGGTTCTGACTGGACCTTCAACTATCCCTCGTTACACACACACACACACACACACACACACACACACACACACACACACAGGCAGAGGAGCAGTAATTGAAAAGCAGCTGGTGAATTTAGGAGAATCATTACTGCTAAAAGAGGAGCAGCTGCATTTACATTGTGTGTGTGTGTGTGTGTGTGTGTGTGTGTGTGTCAAAAGGTGTGTGTCCTCTACTACTTTGTTGCTGTTGTGATCTTAAAAGGAGTTTGAGAAAGAAAGACAGAAATAATAGAAGAAAATAAAGAATAAAAATGAGAGGAAAAGAAAAGGAAAGGAGAGATGGCCGAGAGAGAGAGAGAGAGAGAGAGAGAGAGAGAGAGAGAGAGAGAGAGTCCTCTGAATGTAATCAGGGTTGCAGCAGGGCTCCTTTCTCTGTCAACACCTCTTAGTCCTTCCAGCTGGGGTCTGGGTGTGTGTCAGGGCAGGGGCCAGGCCCCACACACACACACACACACACACACACACACACACACACACACACACACACACACACACACACACACACACACACACACACACACACACACTATGGCATCTGGGGGTCTTTGGTTTGTTCAGACGTCTCTCAGCTACGCACCGCTAAGCACAGGGACCCAGTGTGTGTGTGTGTGTGTGTGTGTGAGTGTGTGTGTGTGTGTGTGTGTGTGTGTGTGTGTGTGTGTGTGTGTGAGTGTGAGTGTGAGAGTGTGTGTGAGAGTGTGAGTGTGTGTGTGTGAGTGTGTGTGTGTGAGAGAGAGAGAATGAATCCAGAGTGTAGTGGAGCATCAACTCCTCTCATCTCGGTCTGTCCATCAGCTGCATGGACTCTCTGTTTACCGTCAGTGTGGGAAGTTGATTCTTTGGAGACTTATACAGAAGGAAAGCTTGTCCGTTTTGACAGCTTTAATTTAATTTCAATTTCATTTACGCAGCCAAGTCCCAACACAAGTCGTCTCATGACACTTTACGTATAGAGCAGGTCTAGGCCGCGCTGCTAGCCATGCTGCTCTAACTTCAACTCACCGCTTGGGCTCAGATTACTCCGTTAACTTGAATGAAGGCGCCGTGGCGACACACTAACATCACTTCATGATGGATGAGAAATTCGGTACCGCCATAATGCCAGCAAAGACAGCCTGGTGCAGGAGTTTGCAAGACAGTTGTCATCTGTTCATGAAGTCACACGATTCAAATTAGGGCTGCTTATTTTTGTCCAACCAGCAGTCCAAAACCCAAAGACTCTTCATTTACCGCCATAAACGGCAAAGAAAAGCAGCAAACCCTCACATTTAAGAGGCTGCAAGCAGCAAACGTTTGACATTTTTGCTCGAAAAATGTCGGCGACCCGTTTTCTTTCGATCGAACAGTCGATTAAATCGTTGCAGCTCCAATTCAAGTGCAAACGCTCTGCAAGTGCCAAATTAGAAAAAGCCAGTAACCAATCGATGCCTGGTTTACCAGACTGCATAAGAAGACAACACGAGGCGCCGTAGGCGTCGCCGTCTTTGTGATTACCACAACACAAAAGAGTTGAACTAACGGTGTTTTCCTTCAGGACCTTTACACACTGGGGGCGTTGTTTTCAAACTGTTGTTTCTGTCATGAGTGCTTCAAATGTTACGCGGCGAACAAAGCAACGCATTGTTTTCCGGGAGCGAGCTCGATTCTTCCCGAGCTTTTAACCCTAACCCACCGCGAACAAAAAGGCATCGACCAATCGCGTCACGTGGAAGGCATGCCGCGTCACAACTCCAAATAGCCTCCGCGACATTTCCAGATGAGCCACCGCAAATCTGTTTGTCTATCCATCGCAAATTCGCATCGCCGCCGGCGGGTATTTTCACGCAGCACGTTTTACCCGGTGTGTAAAAGGCCTCTCGTGTTAAGTGGGTCACTTCTTTTCGCTGCCGCTAGCGAGGGTGCAGACAGCTGGATTATCAGCAGCTGCTGCTTCTTCTTCTTCATCTCATCTGTCAGCGGGGAGCTTCATCAGGACTGTGACCAGATCCCAGATCCCTTGCCGGCCTATAAACACAGGCGATCGGTAAAAACACCAAGTTTACGAACCCAGAGTAGAAATCTGTCAGTGTGATCACGCAGGGGGGGTCGCATGAGAACTGGTCTCAGCTGACCTTTACAATGTCCCTCCCTGCCTGTTTAACCTCACTGTATACAGGGGTGTGTGTGTGTGTGTGTGTGTTAAGTGTGTGACTGAATAGGTAGAGGGAGCTGAGGCCAATGGTCCGTCAACTCGTTCAGGCCACTGCCCCCCCACCCCCCACCCCACCCCACCCACTGCGAGATTGATGTGTGTGTGTGTGTGTGTGTGTCTAGGTGTGAGATTGACTCGTGGATCGATAGTGTAGTTGGTAACAAAAGATGCTATTTCACAACTCACTGGACTGCATGCCATGGCCACACACCCACACCCACACACACACACACACACACCCACACCCACACCCACACACACACCCACACACACACCCACACACACACACACACACACACACACACACACACACACACACACACACACACAGAGCTGGTGGTTAACAAGACACTGCAGGCAGCTGGTGGACATCCTGCAGACTGGTAACTCTCTCTCACACACACACACACACACACACACACACACTATCAGGCGATGATAATGCGTGTTCTTTTTACGAACTGTTTATTGCGCTCTCCACTCAGTGAGGTGACTGGGCAGCACGCTGAGCTGTGAGGAACATCATTATTGGTGCACGGACAGGAAAATGTATCATCAAACCTCGCATCTACCCGTCAGACCCAGTAACTCGCCAGTAACTGATCAGAGGCGTTTACACCACCAGCAAAACCACTAGAGCCCGGACACTTCCACACCAATTCACATCAACAGGCTAGTAACAGTTAGGACATTTACATACACACACACACACACAAACATATGAATTAGTATGTATGGATGCAGCACTGTTTGGTTGGTGGGTGTGTGTGTGTGTGTGTGTGTGTGTGTGTGTGTGTGTGTGTGTGTGTGTGTGTGAGAGCGTGCATATGTGTGTCACTCCTCACCAGGCTGCTCCTCCCTCTTCCTCCTCTCCTCCTGCTCCTCCCTCAGTCGGTCCTCCTGCCTGCAGGGTCGGCCCTCCTGGTCTCGAGGAATGATCTGGCCATGGAAAGGACACTGCAGGGGCACATAGTCACAGCTCAAAACACACACACACACACACACACACACACAGTATGCGACACAGAAACAGGCTCGTCCGGTTACCTTGCGGCGGTCCTGCCTCTGACACAGCTTCCCGTTGCCCAGCGGGGCTCTGCAGTGGTGGCTGACGGGAGTGAAGCTCCCAGGGAAGGAGATGTATCTGCTCCTGCTCTCCGCCAGCAGCTCCTCGTTCTCCACTTCCTCTTCCACCTCAGCGTGAACCCAGAACTGATGCTGAGAGGTGGACCTGCGCGAGGAACAAAAAGCCACGGAAACCACGGCGCTCAGAAAACCCACAGTTTTTAAATGTAGTGGTGGTTTGAGGGACTGTCACTGCAGAGATTCAATATCTTCCACACGCATTTGGATAAAGTACCAACAATTATACCTCTATTTTCTTCAACTAAAAATAACAGAAGAAAAGAAAGAAAAATTGTGTGTGTGTGTGTGTGTGTGTGTCTCTCCGGGTGCATTACTTGATGATCTTGCCAGCGTTGGGTTGCTCCTGGCCCCAGTAGTACAGGTCCAGACCAAATGGAACCACAGGAGCATCAACAGCCTTCTGGACTGAACTGGACTGGGATGAACTGGGACCTGAGGAGCCGTAGCTGTCACATTTGAGAGAAACCCTTTTGAATATACTGGACCGTCACCTGATGATCGTGATGTCATCGAATCGGTTGGTCTTAAATTGTCAGACTTGTAGAACAAACATATGAATTGACCACAAATACACATTTTTGTGAACCCAATCCTACTAAAACGTTTGGAACAACACAAACGAGATTAAAAACAGGATTGGATTGCGCGATCCAATCCGGTTTTCAGAATCCAGATTTCCTTTTGAACAACCCATTTTCAAGATCTGATCCCATCCCATAGCCTTGGGGGGGTGCAGGTGTAACCCGAGGCTAACGGGAGGAAGAAAGGAGGCGAACTGAGAAGAGAACGAGTGTAACAAGAAGGTGGAGGAAGATGAGAGGTGAGGAGCGGGAAGGGAAATGAGGGGGGCAACTTCGGTCGGCAGGTGTACCTGGATTCTGCGGGCCGAGGGAGGGTTTGTCTGAGGAGGTGCAGTGTGGCGGCTGCGCATGTTGGATCCTGCTCCTCCTCTGTGAGTCGCTTTAGCCGCCTGAAGGAGGAAGAGGAGGTGGACGGAACGGGTGGAGCCGCGGGTCTTTTAGCGGGAGGCTTTTTTGGGACCGGTGCTGTCGAGGTGGAAGGAGACGGATCCAAACCTGCCAACAGAGACGAGAGGGAGCTGGCCTTTAAAGCGACTGGAGCCCTGCCGGCAGCACCTAGCAAGCGCAATAATCAATGAAACATATACACGTATACATTTACATTTGTAGATCATTAGAAATGTGTGTGTGTGTGTGTGTGTGTGTGTGTGTGTGTGTGTGTGGTCAAACACTGGCTCAAACCAGGGTCTCTGGGAGACTGCAGGTGAGATCAGAGGGAAGCAGTAAGCTGAGAGCTGCCAAAGTCCTGACCCCTGACCCGGGTGCCTCAGAGACGGTGCACACCACACAGACGATTTGTCCCATACAGTCCAGCTCTTCTCCTCTGCTTAAACTATTTCAACGCAGAAAACGGTGATTTCTGCCTGAACGCTACTGTTGAAAGTCGCGGGAGTATAAAAAATGTAGAAGAAGAAAACAGAAACAGGAAAGAGTCCATATGTTATGAATTTAAATAACCAACCGGTCTTTACCAGAGATCTACCGGCACCGGTACAGTGTAAGATATTCTACTAGACGAGTGCTCAGACGGACGCACAGTAATAAACAGAAACAACTTGACGCTGGATCAAAGTCCCAATCCTTTCGCTTAATTCAAGTAGAGATTTGCAGATTCCAGACTCTCAAATGAGAGGATTTTATATTTTTGGACTGTAGCTAACAAAATAAGGAACGTGAAGATGCCCCCCCCCCCCCCTTGGGCTCTTTGTGTTAATTAATACATACTACGTGTTGTTTTTTTTCTTGGGGTAGCATTAGCGCAGCATATATCGCAGTTGTATGCATCCGCCAACCGGTCAACTTGTAAGCTCACATCCGTGTCTGTCCAATATATGTAGTGAATATACATTGTCGAACTGAGTAATGAAGGATTATCATAGATGTATTAGCCACACAGGTACACATGTGTGTGTGTGTGTGTGTGTGTGTGTGTGTGTGGTGTGTGTGTGTGTGTGGTGGTGGTCCATCGAGAGAGAAATAAATCAGGGACTATTTTGTCTTTTTTCAAGCAGAAAATGCCGAACATTTGATTGTTCCAGGCTCTCTTTTCTTGGTCAATATAGTACATGAAACATTTTGGGGCCATGGGTCGGACAGAGCTAGACATTTAATGACATTTTTTGAGGGCATTTTTCACTGTTTTCTGACGTTTCACAGACCGAAGATGAATTGATTTATGGAGATAATGCAGATTAATTGATAATGAAAACAAGCAGTAGTGGCAGCCCTAGGTTTGTGAACTCTATTCCCTTTTTTTTTCCTCTTCTAAAATCCTGGTCATGGCCCTGTCCATGAGGCTCCTACAATACACGTTGAGATCATCATCATTTCTTGATAGTCTGTGCAAAAGGCGCAGGATGGCGAAATGTTTGTCACGCGCGATGCAATCATTTTTAGCACTCAATTCTCAGAGTAAGGCTGTGTTTTGTTTTGTTTCTAAACACAACCCAGTATGTCAATAGACAAGTGATGGACCGTTATCCCAACCTCACCTCACCTTCTCCTCCCCTCTATGATCCCTTCTCCTCTCCCTCTCCCCCGCCGGATGGTGAAATACCGACTCAATCTGCTCTCTTCAAACCGCAAAATGGCAGAGGTTTGTCTGGATGTTGTGGGTGTTAAGACGCACAGATCAATGGGAGGGAATGTGTATAGTCGTGTGTGTGTGTGTGTGTGTGTGTGTGTGTGAGAGGGGGGTTGTTAGAGAAGAGAGAGAGAGAGAAAAAAAGGGGGTTGAGGGGTTTGAGGGAAGGAGAGGGAGAGAGAGAGGAAAGGCGGAAAGAGGTATTGATTTTCTCGGGTTAAGCAGGGCCTGTAATTAAATGTTAATTTGAGAAAGAGAGAGATAGTGTCCTGACAGCCGAGAGAGGGATAAGAGGACTGATAATCAGAATGACAGAACAGGACAGAGGGGAAGAAAGAGAGGAGAGAGAGGTGGGGGGGGGGGGGGGGGGGAGAGATCAGAGCAGAGCTGAATGGAGAAGAAGAAGAAGAAAGAGAGGAAATGGAGAGAAATGATGAATGTGATCCAGCGGCTGAGATGAAAAGAGTCAGAGGAAGACAGGAGAAGCAATAGAAAGACTATTGTGATCAGAAAAGAAGAATTGGTGTGATAGGGAGAGGAACAATGACACACTGAGGACTACAGAAAATTATCACACCTCAAAAGACTCACTGAAATCCTAATGATCACTTTGATACTGGCAACCATTGGCCACACTTGTTGTTGTTTTTATATAATTACATACAATATTACAAACAAACAGCAATCTGTGAAGCATGGGAAAAAACGTTATTCTAAACTATGTGCGCGCGCTGCCATGGCGCTGTACATACTCACTAGCACACCAATTGTGTATTAATCCACGGCTGAAATTAGTCCCCAACAAGAACACTGTTTATTCCTGCTTGAGTGACGTTTGCTAAAACCTGCAGTGCCTGGCTGTTTTTAGGACTTTACTGAGCATTTAAAAAAGAAAAAAAAAAAGAAGCTATGTATTTTTTAAACCATTTTTATAGATTTACTTCTTCATTAGGAACCATTAGAATGGCTTGATACTACCCCTGTGGTGCACTTCACCTCAGTGCAAGGAAAATTGTTGCAGAAGTGTTTTTATTGGGTATTTCTTGATATTTCAAGCAAGAGATGGTGTGTGTGTGTGTGTGTGGGGGGGGGGGGGGGGTAAAAATGTGGGTGCTGGGCTAATGGGGGCTCATTAAAGAGGTTGCATTGTTAATTTGGTATGGCCCCTGTAGATCATTACCTTGCCTACTAATCACCCTGACACACACACACACACACACACACACACACACACACACACACACACACACACACACACACACACACACACACACACACACACACATACACACAACCACAGCTGTTTTGGGCACATCAGATACAATCTAATTACTTTAGCTTCTAATTGATCAGTAATGGAGGGAGGTGGGAGCAGAGAGGGGAGAGCTCACAGGTAAAGAAGAAACTCACTGTGAATGTAATGACTCTGGCTGGTGGGGAGAACTTGTTGGGGGGGGGGGGGGGGTCAAAGGCCACCTCGCAGCCACGACAACACGGCTGACCTAGCAATAACAGCGCTGTCTGCGACACGGTCAGTTATGGTGTCGTTAACACAGACACATAAATGCACTGAGGTTTCGCATATGAATCTATACGAGTGATGGTGAGACGCCTGAATATGGCTGACAGAGCAACACACTGAGAGCGTTAGTGTTTACTGTTGCCCGGAGCCTTGCACAAGGCCGCTTATAATGACATTAACGGCATTCAAATTCCATCTAATATTCAGAAGAAAGAAAAAAAAAACAAAAAAAAAAACATGTTGTTATGTCGCTGACATAGCAATAAGATGAGCAGGCAGTTGGTTAATGACCTGAACATTCGACCTCTGACCTAGCGTGCTGCCCGGAGGCCTGACATGATCCATACAAATGCAACAACAGTGCAAAGGAAGGAACAATACTTTAAACAGCCATTCATATGTAGCCAGTGACGACCCTGCGCGTGAAGGTAAATGGATGCGTTGACAGGACTATATCCATCAAAGATACACGGGGAAAATGCTTGTGGAAAAAGAAACTATCTGTCTCCATTACAAGGCTGTGCTGCATTCCAAATCAGACAAAAACGCACATACTTAACAGTCAGAACCCAGCATGTGAGACTAGCCAAGACCACTAACTCACTCTGGGAGCTGATAAGGCTCAATAGGCATTTATGGCGGTGTCATTCCCGGGTATGTGCCAAAATTGCTTTGCAGGTGACTATCAACAGCTTGCCTTCGCTGCAGCATCGACGCTGAGTGGACACACACACACACACACACACACCAGCTGTAAGGCTGTGCTTGGTTTTAGCTTCAGATTAGCTTCACTAATCAATATTTTTCTTACATTGGTAATCTCTCAAATGCTTGTAATGTGAAATGATTCACTCGTAGCGACAAATCCACAGAGACGCATCATCAACTCTGCAGCTCCCCTCAGCTCCACAGAGCATTTTGGCGTCTTTCAGCTCGTCGTTTTGGTTTTATACGGAGTCCGCAGACCATCACCATCTGATTTGCCTCGCCTGGCAGCTCAGTCGCCATCGGTGTGTGAATGTGTGAATGCGACCTGATCTGTAAAGCGCTTTGGGAACCCTTAAGGTTGAAAACTGCTATATGAGTGAAGTCCATTTACAAAGCTGCGTTCCCTTTGTTTTCTGGGGCATTCTCTGGACACACACTTACATGTACACACATATCTTTAACCGCGGTCGTATAAATAAACCCATTTAAGAAGCAGTTTCCCTGCACATCACCAGCTGGTTCTTTGAAGTGTGTCTGTGTTTGTTTGTAGAGTGTGTGTGTGTGTGTGTGTGCGTGTGCATGCGAGAATCTTAAAAGATTAGGGCAGAAGCAAGTCTTCTTTTGTAGCTTAACCTCACTATTTATGCACGTGTCTGTAGGCTTGAGGTGTGTGTGTGTGTGTGTGTGTGTGTGTGTATGCGCTCCTGGAGTTGAACTCACCATACTCGGCTCGCAGATGCTCTGGAATGTGCGGCTCGTATCCCTCTTTCTCCGGAACCTCATCAAAGTCATCGTCGTCGTCGTCATCATCATCAGCCTTCATCTGAGGAAGAGCAGGTCAGGTTTAGCTTCATTCCTTCAACACGCAAGAATTAATAATCCATTTTTTATAGAAAGTTTATATTTCTGTGAGTATTTCTAATGTATTTTGTGTCGTGTGGAATGACAAAATAATCCTAACATAAGGTCAGCTTACTCACTTTTTTTTTTGTGGAGCTTTCGACCGCATTTTAAGGTCATCAGGGGACAGAGCAAACGCTAATGAAGACCTTGAGATGCAGTTGAAAACTCTAGAAAAACCAAGTAAGTGGATTTGAATTCTTTTCATCAATGTTTGCGGGCGGCCCTGGCTCCACAATGGTGCGACGAGCTCCCCAGACAAACTCTACACAGACGGAAAACTCATCTGTTCAGACTGCACTTATACGGCCTATAAAAAAATAAAAACAAATTGATCCTATAAGTTCAAATCCGAGCAAAGAAACTAAAACTACACTCATTGTTATACTGAACACAACCAATCAAGTGTCAGTGAGGTGCAGAGCATCAACCAAAACTACACATATTGAAATGGTGCATAGTTCCGGACAGTTTCTCCCTCATTCCTCCACTCCTCCTCTCAGGGTTGTGTGATCTCTTTGGCTTGAGGGAGAAAGGGATGGCGACAATTGTGTGTGTGTGTGTGTGTGTGTGTGTGTGTGTGTGTGTGTGTGTGTGTGTGTGTGTGTGTGTGTGATGAGCTGCTATCAGCTCAGATTTATGGTTTTTAATTTCCTGGTGAGGTTGTTAGCCATTGGCTGGGCTACAATGCAGAACACAACACTCCTATACACACAGGGGTAATTTCCATAACACAGAGAGAGGTGTGTGTGTGTGTGTGTGTGTGTGTGTGTGTGTGTGTGTGTGTGTGTGTGTGTGTGTGTGTGTGTGCGCGCGCACTGCTGGGCCTTTAACAGCTGAGGACACAGGCACACACTCCAGTCTAGCAGCATAATAATCACAGTGATTAGCGTTATGAGGAGCAGTAAAACCTAACGTTAAACTAACCTCTTATTCCCAAAGGCCTCTTTTTCATTAGTGTGTAATACCTGTGTGTGTGTGTGTGTGTGTGTGGGTGTGAGTGATGGATAGAAAGGCTGCTGTGTTACTGCTGATAAAGCCTATTAGAATATTAGAATTAGTTTACAAATGATGAGTCCTTAGATGATGACTAAACACACACACACACACACACACACACACACACACACACACACACACACACACACACACACACACACACACACACACACACACACACACACACACACAACTGAACCATAGGACGGAGCCAGTTAACCATGTCACAACCCCGAACACACCTCTCGATCCAGCACACAGAGACCAATTAAAACACTTCATATAACAATACTCACTATTCAGTTAACCAGCGACTAAACAATTAAAGCCTATTTAGCTCTCATTAACGCAGCCGCAAAGGCTGAAACACGGTGGGCGGTCTAAGAGGGAGAGAAATTAGGCCTTTCATGAAAATGTGAAAACAAGACTTGGTGTTCAACATACAAGACGAAGACGGCAATGAGCGAAGACCTTTAAACCGTGTTACACTGGGTGTATTTGTCCTCCGTCACAAGTAGGCTAAATCGTTTAAAAGGCAATAAATGGTTCAATAAATTGGTCAGGTACCAATTACAAAAAAAATGCAATGATGATTATATAGGACAATCGTAGCCAAAGCTTCCATCCATCCGTTTCATACAACCACAAATGTCCTTTGCACTTCCTGCCTCTGCTCAACTGCGCCAGGTCCATATGAGGTCGGACATCTATGCGGAACGTCTGCATGTAGTCAAAGGTTTGTGACCGCACGGATCGTACACGAATGCCTACCAGAAGGCATTCATTTCTATCAATAACAGGAACAATTTGTACACATTATTAAAAGAAGTTTTTTTTTGTTTGTTTTTTTACCAGGTTTAAATGGTAAATTTATAAAAACGTGATGGCCCTACTGTCCACCCTGCTATGTGCATCCACGTCCACAATTCACCTGACCGTATCAACCTGTCCGTGGACTCCTGGAAGAAACCAAAAGCTCCCCCAGTGGGAATGAAATGAATGTGATCCTCAAATCTTCCTCGCTGTGATGCGACAGAGCTGGCTGCCTTAGAACGAGCGAATATTCCACAAAGAGAGGCCACCAGCCGGCTGGCGCATTCAAACGCAGGTCCCCCATTTTGCTGACGAAACCTGCACTCGTGGTTGTGCACCCAAATTGTACCGATTGTAATGTAATCAGTAACTTACATGTAGCACATACAGTAAAACCTGCAGACCTACCTTTGTCCTTAACATGACCAACACAGCAGTAATGGGGGGGGGGGGGGGGGTCAGATGTTTGAATATGATTGTATGATTGAGTATGCAGTGGCGTGGTGTCATTTTTCTTCCAGGTGGGGCTACTAAATCTTGGAAGGCTATCCGCCATACTGTCACATAATAAAAAAACTATGCTGAGAACTATGCTATACACACACACACACACACTCACGTCATTATTAGGCAGAAAATAATATCAATATAAAATGAGAAAAACGTCCGCACGATGACAAATCAGGCCAGAGTTTCGTCAACCCACCATCCTACAGCCACCTACATGGGCGCAAAACCCCCCCAATTTGTCAACATTTCTCGCCCCAGATACAGTTATTTTCTGGTGCCGTATCAACTAATCAGGAGCTAAGATATAAGGGCATCCTCCGGCGCGCAGACAAAGACTGTAGGCAGCGCTTTTTTTTATTAGTCATCGCACGTTTCTGTTACTATGTATGATTTATGCGAGTGTAACAACTTAAATGTATACACACACACAAACAACAATAACATTAACAATTTTTCCCCAACGCCTTTAATGGACCACACGCCACTGAAAGTATATTGCCTCCAATGTCAAAAGTGCCAAGGTTGTGGTCAAAATGACTATGTGTACTTCCACTCCCCCCCCCCCCCCCCATTTTGCAGAGTGCTAGGCAATTTAAAGTATGTTGATATACACTACAGTTATAAAGTTCTATAACTACTCATTCCACTATTAGCGCATAGAACTGAGGTGACTTCTGTGTGAACGCTGCAAAGCAAAAAAGGTCAAAACTGGCCTGACTGCTAAAAAAATAAATAAATACAGCTGTTATTACTGCAAATGATCCTTTTGAAATCTGAGCAAAAGAGGTTGCCGTGAGATACCCGAGGCTTGGTCGGATTTATCATCCCAAAAGGAAAAGCTGAGAAAATGCCGTTAAACAGAAGTGTAGCCTTTTAAAAACACCAAAGCAAACTTTCTCCATTACTCCGCTCTCCGCTGCTACGCTCCTTCATCCTCACAGCGCGCACGTCTACGCACATATACACACACACACAGATATACTCTCTATGGGTTTTGTGCTTGTCTACTTTAATCCTGGCTGGTTTATTCTGCTCTGATCAATGACCTAAGACTAAGAAGTGATCACCCAGCTGGAGGAAAATCCTGCCCTAACATCATCCCTTTTCCCCCTCTTTCTGCCTCTTTGTCTCTAATTCACCTTAATTTAATCCTGATAGCATCGAGCGCTGTCGGCCGGCCTGGCAGAGCTGTAAGTCTCACAGTAGAATTAGCTTTCCCCCAGAAACATTTTGCTGACGGGGAGCGCGGCTAAAATATGGCCTCTATTCCCCCCACGTGGCTGCATGGGGAGGGGGCTGCTTTGCATTTTAACAGAGCTTTGGTTTATTCTGTGGGACACACACACACACACACACACACACACACACACACACACACACAGAGAGAAACGCGGAGCATCTCCCACAGGAGATAAAAACTGCTTCTTTAACTGAAACTCAAGATTTATCAGACAAATTAGAAGTGATGGTTAAAGTAAAGCAGGGCCATGTGTCACTGTAATAGGAAAAAAGACAAAACAAATACTGGTAACTTTAACATTAAAACAAAAAAAACAAAACAGAGCCCACATAGAAATAAAAAAAGAGAGTTCCTGAACAGTGCAGAATAAATAAAGTTGTTTAAGTGAAGCAGGGCTATGTGTTACTGTAATGGCAATGTTTACTCAAAGATAAAATGAAGCAGGTTCCTAAAGGGAAAATAGAGATTTAAAGAAAAATAAGTAGTCCTTTAACCACCAAATAAAGAAGAGATCTGTGGGGAGTGGTTGGAAGTAAGCGAGAGCCACGCGTTAAACGGACAGCAATACAGGTGCAATGGGTGGCGCAGCGACGGCCGCCTTCAACCAAACATCAGGGAGACCGGGGGGGGAAACTGGTGCGAGCATCATTTTAGATTTAGATTTAGATTATTTTCTGATGAATCCTTATGCCTTTAAATGGGATAAAATAGTAAAAAAAAAAAACAAAAAAAAACTGCAGCTTTCCAAGAGCCGAAGGTGGCATCTTTAGGTAACAAAACCCCCGAAAGATACTGAATTTACAATCATGTAGAAAAGCAGCAAATCCGGACATTTCAGAGTCTGGAACCAGCACTACGTTCGTTTCGTTAAAAGACGCGATTAAATGGTAAATGTAATTATATAGCGCTTTTCAACCTTCAGGGGGTTCCCGAAGCGCTCCATCGAGAGCAACTTAGGGTCCGGTGTCTTGTTCAAGGACACTTCGACATGATTCCCAACATCATAACCTTGTAATATTTATTATATATATCGAGTGAGAGAGGTCATCATTTAATTTATAACTTAGCTGAAGTTTGGACGAAACGAAAAGGTGACGCGGAGAAGTTTGGCATGTTTGCTTACAAAAAGGAAAGGACTACTTTATATTCCTCAAAGTCAGGTATGATAATAAATATCACTTAAAGATCCTTTTCAGTTCCCACGCAGGGAAATCTTAATGCTACAGCATACGTCTGTGCGGCTGCAATACTCGTCTGACTTGACAATCGTAATGCCTTTGGAACAAACTTAAACTTGCTAAATTAATACTGCGTTCATCATATTATCGTCACCGTGGCTCGCCGATTTACTTTAGTTTTCATCTTATTGGCGTATCGATATATTTCAGTCGTTGTTGGGAAATTCTCTCCCTCTGACAGCTGCCTCAGGGTCTTTCTTGCAGGTCCCAGTCCAGCATCAATAACCTGCATCACCTACTGTAAGCTATAATAGTCATCTCTCTTCTAATATCTATGTACCATCAGGTCCCCTTGACCACCTCTCTTACTAGCCATGGGCCGCCGGGCTTTAGCCGTCTAACTTCATGTGGCCTAAACCATTCCTTCTTTATGCCCGTCACCGCACAGAGCTGCTCTGATGACACGTCACCATTATTACTACATTTTCGCCAATGGAACCTTGCCCCAGAAGCTGAGCAGAACAGGCCGCCCTGTAAGGACACTTTAGGGGTGTGGATTCTGCTTCTGCGCATGAGTGCCCATGGTTTTGGAATATATGGCATGTCCATGTTCGCATGTGGGTGTCCGCATACTTTTGTATCTTGAGCAGGGAGACAACTGGGTAAAAAAAAAAAAGAAATCAAAAAATCAATGTCTGAAGAGGGTTAGAAACTAGAGTATGTTGCTGCTTCAACAGGTGTCTTGCTTATTCAGCTTCTATAGCACCCCCCTCCCCCTTCCTCTCCCTTAAATAAGACTCTTATCCTTTATAAAAATGATGTGAGGGCGCCGCCTCGGACAACTGCTCCCCTGACTTCATTTGTCTCTTGGCAAGTTTGATGGCGCTGCGTTTAAAAACCCATTCAATCTTATAAACCAAAAATTAAATGTAGTCGACTGTGATGGGCACTCAGTGCATCTGCTATTTATATGCTAATGTACACTCAGCCTGCCAAGGTCTGGCAAATTATTACTGCACAGCCATAAGTCAGGTGTATGGCAGAGAGGGGAGGGGCAGGTTAACCATCACACACACACACACACACGGAGGAAGAGGAGAAGGAGGAGTGAGGAGGAGGAGGAGGAGGAAGAAGAAGTGAAAGCAGAGGGAGAAGGGAGGAAGGAGGAGAGAGGAGAACACGAGGAGGTGAGAAACCGAAAGAGATGTCTCCATTGTCTCCTGTGACAAGTTAATATAGCTCTCCACCTGGCTACACACACACACACACACACACACACACACACACACACAGTGACTAGATTATTTCATTCTACATTTAAGGCTGAAATGGAAAATGTCTCTTGGGAATAGTGTCTGAGTGTCTTTAATGTCACCATTATCACAAGACATTTCCCCTTAAGAGAGAGCAAGTGAGAAGCAGTTAGCTTAATGAACACATTATACACAAATGCATTTATAAACACACAGTCATCTTCCTGAGAGTATCACGCATAATTTACACACATAATATCACACACACACACACACACACACACACTCAAACAGATGTGAGAAGTTAGGGTGTAACTGAAGCCTGTGGACTACGCACACTGTGTGGCCTCCACGTGATCTTTCTGTGATTTTGCCGCTGACAGAGGACGGTGTCCGGTAGGACCACCGTAAAAAAACGTTCCAGAGCCCGCTATGGAGTTCTCGACAAAAAGCCAATGGGATTGTTCCACGGGATTTTGGATTATTGCAGAAAATAAACTCTGTGGCAAAACAAGAGTTTACGATACTCACACGTTCTGTTCAGCGAGATAATCTTACACCACTTTTAGGAGTTTTGAAGCGTAAATGGAATCGCCAGAAGTAAAAAGCTAACGTTAGGCTATACAGGAACTACAGCACGATCGCATTACTTCAACGTCACCACCACTGAGCTTCACTTATAAGAGAACATAGATAGATATAGAGTATAAACACAACAAGGCTGTAAAGGTGGACTAGCGAGTAGATGACTTTCCGTGTTCAGCATGAAGACATTAACGTCCGCGACAACCTCTGTAGTTTCATTTAGCCGCTTGTTAGCAACTCGCCTTTTTTAAGACGTAAAAGCTTCAAAATTCACTAGTGGTGGGTATCTACTGACGTATTTTATGTCGTAGAACAAAACTAAAAAAAATCTCTTAAGCTTGTGTTAACCACAGACCTTATTGCAGGCATCTAACCAAAAACCCACGACTTCGACACGAGGGAACATGAAGTCTATACCTAACCTGAAGGAAGGGAAGGTCAATTTCTGGCTCAGTAACTTGAGGTGCATCTATAAAAGGAATTTAAGGTGCCTTGCCTCCTTTGAGACAGACAACTTGCTCTGTTTAGAGCTGCAACTAATGACTGTTTTCATTATCGATTAATCTGCTGATTATTGTCACGACTCATCGCTTAGTCTATAAAATGTCAAAAAGAGTCCAAAACCCCAAACAGAAGCAGCAAATCCACACATTTAAGAAGCCCTGGAACCAGCAAACGTTTGACATTTTTGCTTAAAAGAATAAAAAGACTAAAACAATGAATCGATAATCAAAATAGTTAGGCAACTCATTTTTTTTTTTTCTTCGATCAGATAATCGATTCATCGAGTAATGAATGAATGCAGGTTTTGGACCAACATCTAGTTGCAGCTCAGCATAGGCTAAGCAGCTCCTCAGCTTCCTGCCCTTCTAAACAATGCGAGGAACCTTTTTATTCATTACGAATCAAAGAGTAAACCCTGTAAATGATCTTTTCATATTTGTCCCGCTGAAGGGCCCTCCCTTCCACTGCCACCGACTGACTTCAACGTATTTACAAAGTAATTAGGCCTAAAGCTTCCAGTGGAGTCTGACCTGTTTGGGGCTTGATTGGCCATAACATCCCACATCTCTATTACCACCTTACACTCTTATTCATTACTACCTCGAAGGGATCCCATGGGATCCCGCAGTAATGAGAAAAAAGCTTACCACTCCCCTCGCTCTCGCTCCATAGCTTCTTCTCCGCTGCTTTACTCCATTATACCCCCCCCCCCCCCCCCTCCAGACACACACGCATAGACGCACCCTTTGTCCCTGGGGAGCAGTCAGCTTATATGATGTATAGGGTGACATCTTTATTTCACTAACCTAGCCTGGCAGGTCTATTAGCCAGCCCTGAGCTTCCCAAACCCTTCCCTGTCAACGAGCTTATTCTCGACCGTCCGGTTCAGTTCCCCCTCCCGGCCCGTCTCAATCTGTGATCAAAACAGTCATTATTATACATTCTCGCCGACTGCCAAAGTGAATTTACACCGTGCTGCTCTTCATTTTACTGGTGGGGACCTCTGAAATCTCTGTGAGGACACTTAGAATGCCCTGAAAAAGGTGCAGGGGCCCTTCAAAGACCACCCCCACCCCCCCCACCCAAGTGTAGCCTCTGTGGTCAGTGATATGAGACTGGTCCAAAGATGTCAAGGATAACCAGCAAATCACCTGTCAATGTGTGATTAAACCTGTGAAGTTTAACAAAAAAAAAGGACATGAAAAGGGATTCTGACGCCTCAACTGAACGTATCTTCTTTTTTCTTTTTAAATCTATATACTTTACTGCATGGAACTCGTTGGGGCCATTTGTATGCTAAGTGAACATGATGCCAGGGATTTCAGTGGTGCCAAAAAAAAAACGGAGCAATATTATAGGATAGTGTGACGAAGAAACTGTATATTAATGTGGAACGGCCACGTCTTGGTGGATTCCTGGTCCGCTTAATGAGGTCGGTATCCACAGGATCTGACCCCTATATTCAACCGTTCGTCTGTTTTTGGTGTCTATTTTAGGTACGGTGTGTTGGTGTTCCTTTAGGCTGGGCAGGTAGATTTTTGAAAGCCCCCCCAACCACCACCACCACCACCACCACCACCCTTGTTGTCTTAAGATGGTAATTGCAAGGAGCAAATAATTGTATAATATATAAAAGTTATTTTCACTTCATGTATTTACACACTTCAATGAAAGAAAAACTGATCAACCAATTTTCTGAGGTGCAATAAACACAACACCAAGACTCCCTAAGGACATAATGCATAATGAGAGAGAAATAGAGGAAACGAGAGCAAGAGAGAAAAAAAACCCAAACATTATTGGTGTATGTCTGAGGGAAGGAAACACACCCAGGGAATGAATGTACAAATGAAACGGAGGGAGCGTTGGATGAGAGAAATAGAGGGATAGTCTTTCTTTGTTTATCTCCAGTGAGAAACAGGCGGCCACATCCATTGTGCTGCGATAAGATGGGTTATCAGCAGTAAACAAGGCCTGGGCCTGTATGAATGGAGCCCGGAGTGACTGAATACACTCTTAAAAACAGATATGTTCAAATAAGTCTGCATGTCTTATCCTTTCCTAAACACGGGCCCGCGTTTTCAGTTAGCAGCGCTCGACGGATGCGTATGGGATTCTCCTAGCCATAGCTCTAACTGAAAACTCCCTTCAGACATTATTCACCATTCCAACAAGTATGAAAGAGCTGGAGGAGGCACTGTGGAAGCTGCCTGTTCCCTCGTCCAACTCAACGGATGTGGGCTGCTGGGAGACGTCTGGCGACTATTTCAGTCCCCATTCTCCTCCCCTTCCTCTTAACTGCGCTGTCACTCTTTTCAAAGTCCGTGGCTTTAACGGGTCCGGTGAGCTCCTCCAGAGCTGAAGTTATAGGTGGGCTTCACCTCCAGGACACCGAGGATCAACTTATCTTCGCCTTTAACAGTAAAAGTTGTAAAACCGCATAGTCTACATGCGTCGTTCGCTATTTTATGTGGCGTTTTCTTTCGCTGCACCCTGGTTGTGGTTGGTTTAAAGAAAAACAAAGAAGCTGAGGAGGGGCAAGCTGATGATGAAACCTGCTGGTGCAGATCAGGTCAGGGGAGTTTGTGTCCAGAAAGCTGCCATGCCCCACGGCCCAGCAGCACCCGCACAGGGTTGCCACTCTTTTTGTAAATGATACATTTCAAGGACTTTTCAAGCACTTTTCAAGGACAAATTGTTTGAAAATGAAGGGCCAATAGTTCACCTAGAGATTCACATATACCAGTCTAACCCAGCACAGTACTATACAAAGACTGGAATGATTTACCTTTTTAGATGGCAGGCAATAGGATCCTTTCATCTCATTAGCATGAAACTTTATCATTAAATGATGCAAATTAGGCAACATCTCATTAAATATGCACTAATTTACAAAGAAAGTTGGATTTTTTTTTCTTATAATATAAGAAATTATAATATAATCTAATGGATTAGTCTACCACTTTCCAGACACGAGGCAGCCCTGCCCCCAGGTCTGCAGGTCAGCTGTGCCAACAGTGCAGCACTGATCTGGAAAGTAAGGATGCACAACCCACCGGTACCAATCTGCCGCAATAGAATAAATATAAAATCAAACATTAGTTTCTTTGTCAACTTGCTGTTAATCAGTGAAATGTCTTCAGTCGCAGCGGGCTGCCAACAGTTTTAGTGCGACAGACAATCCGTGGCCTCATGTTATCTAAAAAACTAAAAAAAATCATCAACACAATGAGCTTGGGGAAAAAGAGAGCACTAATGTTGGATTTAGTACTCAGTATCGGTATGCTAACGTAATAGATGCTCACAGTTGAGAATCATTACCACCAGCCCTTGTTACCTCACACCACACCACTTTACAACGCCGCCTAGGAAGAAATGGGGAGACTGAATGGACTCATTTTCCCAGGAAGCAGAGGGTGCCAGCGTTGTGCGCTCCGCTCAGGCACAGCCGTCACTTACAGCTATGGCTTAGATCAGCCACTAGATGGTGCCATTTGGACAAATCTACTGTCACCGCATTGGCCTCATCCTCCTTTAAGAAACTATAAGTCTCAATGGAAAGTAACTATTTCTACCAACTACGAGGCTGGAACTTGCCAAATTAGCATGGCAACATTGGATTGGAGGCAAGACCATCAACCATCAAGTTTTATTGAGCTAACACAAGACAATCGCATATTCCACGCACACACAAAAAAAACAGCCTTGTCCATTTCTGTTTCAATAGTCTTCCAACTTAATGTAGACGCTTCTTCACTCAACCCTCCCTCTGTCTCATTCTCTCATTCAATAAACACACCTCTCTATCTGCCTCCATAACACTCCTCTTCTCTCTCTCTCTCTCTCCAGCTCCCCCCCCATATGGGAGACTACATTGAGAGGTCCGCTGAGAGAGAAACCAATCGCATGGTGTGTCAGCAGCCCGATAGAGAAAGGACCTAGTAATGGAAGGCCTTTTAAGGCTAAAAAGGAAAAGCTAATTATGATAAAGGGGCTGTAAGTTGTGTGGTTATCGCGGCGCTGGGCCTGCTGGTGCAGCAGACTGGTCCCTGACAGTGATAACCAGGCAGAGCGAGACGCCCGGCGCTCTGTCACTGTCACTCTGCGGCTCTCTTCAGCTAAAGATGGATTCACACGCTACAACTTTTATGCCTTTTTTTTTTTTTCCTCTCTCCCCCAAACACATACAGCAGTTCATGCATTCATTGCAGTCTGCTCTCTCTCTCTCTCTCTCAGCACTGTAAGTAAAGCAGCGACGGAGCCCATACTCCACCAATTAAACCCTCTCACATAAGCACTTACTGTCTTTCCAAATGACAAGCGCCATGACAACGCCTGGCCTGGTTAGATGCCTCCAGGCAGAATGACGATGCCAAGGTAGATACAGAGGCAGCCAAATAGACATATCAGCTGTCAAGCCATGGGGCACATTAGGGGTAGAGGAGCGAATGAATGGGCACATCCTCCCACTTGCTCCCCAATTTCTGATGCATTATGGCCGTGCCTTGCCATCTCCCCTCTCCCCAAAATGTCTCTACTATTAACATTTCCATCCTCCCTCCCCCCTCTCTGTCTCTATTATGATACTTCCCGCAGGGGGGGCCACGGAAATGCGGGAACAAACGGAGACATTTAAAGAAGGAGGACACAGTGATGTAGTCTGAGGTGTGTAGTACATAATAAAAAAAGGGCCAATTAAACTTGCAATGGGATTTGACTTTTTGACTGACTTTTTACTTCTCTTAGGTAGAAAGCTAACTTTTTTTTTTTTTTTTTTTCATATTGCTGAATTAGGAATCAGACTTCAAGATGTGTCTTGTGGCATCTCAGTTAGTCTTACATGGACTTCAATGTGAGCTGGCTTGCCATCTTCCTAGTGTTCCACAGTTTATAGACAGTCTGCCTGGTTCCACTTGAGCAGCAAGCGCAAGCGTCTGAAGCAGTAGTTCTTGCAGTGGCCACTAGATGGGGTCTTCTCAGTGATATTGTACTTTTTGACCTGCTGTGAATATTTTCAAACATATACAATGTTGGTTTGTGATGTACTATTGCCGGTGACGCACACCTACGTCTGTTTGATTCCTCTGTGCTTGACGAAAGGTCCAATTTGGGCTTGAAATGTTTGTACTTTTCCCAATGTAATAAAGACGAATCTTTAAAAAAAGGGGAGCAGGTGGCAATGGTGCGAGCAAAAGTCACAAGTTGCTGAAGAAAACTCGTTTAAAAAACTTGTTTATTTCAATATGTGTCTTGGTTGAAGAATCATTGTTCCACTATAGAGATATTAAGGTTGTCACTACAGGAGATGTGAGTTTAGCGGAGGATGACAAGTCAGCTGATGTGGTACTTTGTGGTGTTATTATTTGTATTTATCAGCCTGATGGAATCAGATAGAGAGGGACCCGGGTTATCAACACATCACTCTTCTATATCAGTAAATTCTAACTAAACATCTGTGCCGTTAGTGTATAGCGATGTTGTTGTCCTACTTGATTTGCAGTAGGATGCTGCCACCTGCTGGCCATGCTCTATACTGGCAGCGATTAAAACAAGCAAGTCTTTGCTCTCGTCTGGGTTAACCAGAGGTGTGTCAGTGAAAAAAAATCAAATCAAATAAAAGTGTAACTGCATACTGCATTTGTCTGTAGTATGTAGTAGGCGATTTCAAATACAGCCTTAGTCTGACTCACCGGATGGAGGCTGCCATTGGCCAACTATTTCCATCAGCATTCACCTCCTGTGTGTTGTTGTCAACTCACCACTTTGCGGACCCGGGTCTTGTAGTCGATGTGAAGCTCGTCGTGTTTCTGCAAGGCAGCTTCTAAAGACCTCTTCATATCCAGCGCTCTCCTTAGCAGCTGCTGCTCAGCACCCGACTTGGTGAAGACCTGCACACACGGGACAGACAGAGAGTTGGGCAGGCGCAAGGCTTTCCTCACCTTCCTAACCAATGAGAAATAACACCAGACAGAAAAGAAAGATACTCGTATACTGATTTCTATCCACATGCTTTAATGTGATGAATCCATTACATGTCTACACATCTGAGCCCTGTGTGTGTGTGTGTGTGTGTGTGTGTGTGTGTGTGTGTGTGTGTGTTTGTACCCACCTGAACCCAGCCCTGCACAGCTGGCAGGTGTTTGGTTTTTATCAGTCTATGGAGGTCTATCACCGTGGAAACCACTGCCTCATTGTCCTCTGTCTCCTTCAAATGAAGACCTGTAAGAGAGCGAAGCAACACACACTTGTGGTTCAAAGAAACAATACGAAAAGAATTTTAAAAAAAAGGTACGTGTATAGGGCTGGGTAATGCTTCAAACTAAACTCGAGTTTGAAATGATGTAGGTTTATGATGATCAATGGTGAGACTATGTCACACAGGTGCTGAATCAACTATATGATTAATTGGGGGGGGGGGCAGTGTATGGTGCTATTGGAATATATTACATCATACTGAAAGGTGTCTCTTATGTTATATAAAGGAAGTTTTTCCCTTGTCGCCAAGGTCAAGAGACCTGCTCTATATGTAAAGAGTCATAAGCTGTCTTTTGTTGTGATTTGGCGCTGTACAAATAAAACTGAATTCAATTCAACAAAAATAAACTCTACTCACATATGACAGTTGTACCTACCAGGACTAAGGTTAAGGTCCAGACTGTAGGAGTGAGAGATGAGCCCGGAGTTCCGAATAAATAAGTCTTCATCAAGTGGCTGCTCCTCCTCCTCCTCCTCCCCTTCATCTTCTTCACTACTTCCCTCCTCCCCTTCATCTTCTTCACTACTTCCCCCCTCCTCCTCCTCCTCCTCTCCCTCCCTCTGTGCTGTCTCCATATCACCCTTCTTTTCTTCCCCATCTTCTAGCTCTTTTCCCTTCTTCTCCTCCCCCTGCTCATTCCCACCCCTCCTGTCTTTATCGACCCCCTCCTCGTCTTTAGACCTCTCTTTCCCTTTTTTCTCTTCCCCGTTGTTCCTCTTCTCCTCTGTCATTCCTTCGTCTTCTTTTCCTCTCTTTACCTCCCCATTGCTTTTTTCTTCTTCCCTGCTGTCCTCCCTCTCTGGTATGGTTCCTTCCCTCCCATCATCCTTCAGGTCTTTGCTGCAGCAGGGCTGCTCATCGACTGATGGACATTCATTGGCCGGTTGGGAGTTTGGAGGGCTGCTATTGGCTGTCTGGATGTCTGCGAGGTCAAACTCGGGGAGAATCAGCCTCATACAGGATTCCATCTCTGTCAACGTTGCCTCCATTTCCTGGTATGACTCTGACAAAGAAATAATATGTAAAACTTTACAAACAAGTCAAAATCTTCAAACTTCTCTAATAAAAATGCCAGTTTTTGTTTTTCTGCTCCTGATTGTGAGAGTCAAACTATTCTATGCTGTCAAATTTAAAACAAACGCACATAACCCAGTTTAATATTTACAACATTAGACTGATAAAAATACTAAATCTTTGTTTCATCTGGGAAACTGCAGCACAAAAACAAACTTTCTTCTCAGATATTCGCCGGACCACATTGGATTTTAGGGGTCCAGTCCCGAATTATCAATTGTTTATTATCATTGTCATTATTTTTTGTTTCATCACTGAGAGTAATGCTGCTGAATGAAGTTTACCCTCCATGTCTTTGGAGGCTGCCTCCACTCTCTCCTTGTAGATCCTCTCCATTCTCCTCTGTCTCTCCTCCTCCCTCCTCCTCTCGGCTACTGTCCTGGCCTCGGCGTCCTGGAAGTCCACCTGACCACACGGACACATCACATCACTTACAGGTGGGTCACACAACACATGGGGCATGTGAATTAACAGGGAAACAGCTTTGCTGTAATGGTAATGACGTTGCATGATTTGTACTGCAGATTAACTGGCTGTGGAAACATGAATGACACCGCCAACGGTGGCTATTCACATGCAGTCATGAAATAAAAAGATATTACATTCTATTACACTCTTTGCTACTTTTTTTTTTTCTTCATGGCTTTTCTGGTCTTCCTCTATTCCTATTTTCCGTTCCAAGCGCACCTTAGCTGATCCAGGAAAAATACACAGCTAACCATCGAAGTTATTATTATTGGTCCTATAATATCTTCAAATAATATACACACTGACTGTACCGGCAACCTTTCACTAACTAATAAGGCTATAGCTTTTATTGAGAATATTTCTGTCTGTTTTTGTTGCTTTTATTCTGTAATAAATTGTCTACTTGTGTTATTTATTTTATCAGTCACATTCTGACGCTGGCTGGAGTGAGTGGGGACGTCCCGTTTGGTAAAAAAACAATTCCTCCATCCTCACGCCTCTCCCTCTCGCCTCACCGCTGGGGAGGTGCTAGGACATGAGCGAGGGAAGCGAGCCGCCACGTTAGCTGAGCGGAAAGCACCCATTAAACCCACTTAACGTCAGCATGTTAGCATTTAGCTCAAAGCACCACTGTGCCTCAAAGGGCGGCTAGCATGGCAGTGGACTCGTAGCCTTGTGTAAAACATGGGTCTGCGTGGCCATTCAATTTCAGATGTCTGTGTAGAGGCTATCCCAGCTAGATCTACTTTGCAGTCAGAGGCAGGAAAGAAAGAAATTAGTGCTTTTATATCCCTCTCACCTTCTTAACCTGTTTGAGAAAGTGGTAGCCCAGCGCTAACTTCTTATAAGCTGTCCCATAAGAGGCCTGCCATGATTGGACAGTCCGGATGGCCAGTGTCCTCAGTTTCCTGGCTACTTCTTTAGGAGGCGGGAGGGGCTGCTCCGAGTCAGTCTCTACTGTCAAATCCAAGAACTCCTGCAAGGGGGAGGGGGGGTTTAAATAAAGATTTTTAGACTTGCCCAGAGTATGATTAAGATGACAGGTTACACTGGCATGAGACATAAAATAATGACTATCCTCTTTCTCTGAACACTCCTTAACCAGCACAATTTGGTGTTGCAGTGTCCGTATGCCTGAGACAAGCCATTGGTCTACATGATACCAGTACCTGGAAGTTGTCCACCAGCAGGGTTCGGAAGTGGTGTGATCTGGAGAAGATCTCACTGGCTATTTGGAAGGCAGACAGCCGGACCTCGGCATGTTCTTGGTTGAGCTGGGACATCACCGAGTGGTACAGGTGGTCTACGCAGTCGTTAGACACCCTGGGAGGAATGACAGACATACAGTTGTGTACAGAATTTTGACCAATCCATGATGGTCTTGCTGTCAGCACTACACGGTACACAGTTACTTATGGATTAAGGCCCTGGGTGGGTGGGTGCGTGGCCATCAGTTAGTGACATACTTGCAGATCTTCTTGATTTTCTTCAGCTTGTCCTGGTTGAGCTGTGGCTGCCCCGATGTGGTCAGCTCCTCCACCAGCTCGGACAACCTGTCCCTCTGCGACAGCTCCATCAACATTCATCAACACCCCTGCGAAAAAGGACACTACTGACTCCCAAGGCTTGTAGGCTTGTCATCTAAACTACCACCTCATGGGTTCCATCGGACCGTAATGATGAAGCCTTGTAGCCACACAGCCGCCGTGTATTAGTTGACCAGAAACGAATTCTGGACCGGTGTAGTTAGCTAGCTAACCTAGCAAACCTAATTTCAGGTGAATTAATCAAGTTAGCAAGTCTTTACATTTGACACATTACACATGACATTTAAAAGGTAAACACAAAGAAAGAAATGTTATACAAATCCCATCCCGGCGGACCTTTTCTAGAGTGTACTGAAGTCCAGGTCGCGTTGGGAAATCATTAACTAGCTCATTTTTTTATTTAAAAACTAGCACTCTCCCAGCTGCTACAATGCTAACATATGTAAACAAAGCCTCGTCTCTTTCACTTACCAGCAGGGGACGTTAACTTGCTTCTTAAAACACCGACAGTCAGTAAATTATCCAGCTGTCGGCTCACAACAGCAACTCGTACTCCATTCATGACACGAGCTATTCAATTACAGGCTGCCGTTGCGTTAACATCCCTCTGAGATTGTGTAGCTAGCTAGCTAGCTTCCTCGAACAGAACAACACAGCAATTTCCGTTAGCCGATTGTACTACCGGTTCTATATTTCAGAATAAAAGCGCCGGCAATGACTGAAGAAATTGCGATGTGAATGCTGGCTGTTGAAAAGCTGACAGAAGCAGCTGAATGAGTACGAAGAGTTGGAAAAAGCGGGAAATGGCCTAAATACAGTGAATAAGATTTAAAAGTTGAATAAACCTCATTAGAATTACATTAGACATGTAACGTTTTGAATGGAGTTTCCAGCTAAAAGTATGAATTAAGAGTTAAGGCTTAAAAGTGCGAGTATCAAGTCGGTCAAGTTCATTTAACTGTCAAGCTGAAACAACTTCACAGATATCTGATGATTCAATATACAACAATAAAGCATGTTTTATGAACATTTGTTTTGCATGTAAAATCTGAAAAGTAACCAGCTTTAAAATAACTGTAGTGGGGTAAAAAAAAAAAAAAAAAAAAAGTACAATATTTGCCACAGAAGAAAACATCATTGACTTTTCATCATTTTAATATAGTCTTTGTATTATGTATTCACACCAGTGGGTTAGAACAGTGGATCAGTGTGGGATTGATGGCAGGTTTTCATTTGGTGTGCTGTAGCCATTTTGTTCACATTTGGATCATAGACTGTGACTTTAATGGGTCTATTGTAGTTATTATAGCTATTAACCATATAAGGGAAAAATCTGTACAAACATAGAATGTTGGCGAAAAAAAAAAAAAAAAAAAGAATTCCGGAACTCATCAAAGCCCGGAACTCATCAGAGCCGAATCTGTGTACAAGGCTGGTGAGTTCTGACTTCGTCCTCAAACACTCAAAATACTTCGGAGACACAATCTGAGACACAACCCTCTTGGAAAGACACTTCAACAAGTACTGAAAACACTCTGTTATTAAACAGACAAATGGAAGAACCATCAGTTCCCGCAAACTTGGCCGAAGAGGAAATCAAGGCCATGTTAAAGAGGCAAGAGGAGATAATTGCCCAACTCAATAACAGCAGCGGCGGCGGCAATCAAAGCCAGAACGAGGAGCTCGCCACCCAGGCAGAAGCTGAGACTACGGGAGCTCTACGGGAGCTCTATGTGGAGGATGTCCACATGGAGCTCCCATACCGCCCCTCGAATTGTCCAGTGTGGGCAAGACAGCCGCTACAATACCACTTCCATGAGGTGAGGACTCTGCAAGGGCGCCTGCAGGAAACCCAGTATTATCTCCAGCAGGAAAAAGAAATGAAAATGAAGGCCGACCACAGCAGGGACATCGCGTTGAACAAGCTCCGGGAATCAGAGACGACACTGGCGAAGGAGTTAAGCTTGAGAGTCAGGCATGAGAAGGAGGTAGAGAGGCTCAAAGAAGACCTATATAAATTGAGTCTGTCCTACGAAGTGCCACAAGCTGAGTCCCAGGGCGAGCCAGCTACCACTGACCAACGCAAAGACGATCAGTCTAATGTCCACATAAGATTCAGGCTTCAGTTTAAGGATAGAGTCCTGAAGGACCTGAAGCTGGTCGAGAGGCTGGAAGGTGAAAAAGAAGCCCTTGAGCAGGAGATGGAGGAGATGAGGCAGAAAGAGGCCTGCAGAGAGGAGGCGACTTCTGAGCAGTTGGAGGACCTAAAGAGGCAGCTGCAGGAGATGACCAGCTCCAACCTTGAGCTGGCCTCCAAATGGAGAGCGCAGGAAGAGGCCAATCAGGCGCTGGAGAAAAAGGTGGAGGCTCTCACGAATGAGATGAACACCCAAATGTGCCAGCTGATCCGCCTGAAGGAGCCCGCCGCGGTCACCCAAGAGGTCGCCGCTCCGGAAAAGGTCCAGGACGCAGAGAAGAAGCCGTCCATGTGGAGGCGGTTCAAGAAGTCCGTCACTCCGAAACACCGCCGCAAATACAAGAGGCAGGCGAAGGAGAAGCAGGACCGCGAGTGAGACAGAAACACACACATGCGCTCACACACAGGCCGCAACAGGCCATAGGCCAACAGGCCAACAGGCCACAGGGCAACAGGCCAACAGGCCATAGGGCAACAGGCCACAGGGCAACAGGCCAACAGGCCATAGGCCAACAGGCCACAGGGCAACAGGCCAACAGGCCATAGGGCAGCGCAGAGGTTCAGTGTTAGTCCTGACGGACAGAGGCGACTTGGTTTCTGTCTGTCAGGAATTTGCATGTCCTCTCTGTGTCTGTGTGGGTTTACCCCGGGTACTCCGGTTTCCTCCCACACTCGCACACAAAACAAACTGCCACCTAACCCTAAACTGCATTAATAACAATAATTAGAAGTAAAAACTTAAAATAAAAATTAAATAAATTCTATAAATATACATACGTCCTGTACACTTGTATTTCTGTAGACCAAGTATTCTTCACACTGTTGTCTTACCAAAATGAGAGTATTATACTTCGATATAATTAAAAAAAATACTGTGTTAGCTGAGTAGATATCAACTGATTTAACCGAGAGGGGGAAATGGTTCATGTTCCTTCACACACACAAATTGCACCCCCAGACTTTCACTTAGCTTGCTTGCTAACATGGACGGATCGCTGGCTAGCTAACGTAGCAAGATGCTGTCTTGAGTGGATAGCATCAGCTAATTCATCCAGACTCCCGGGGCTAATCTGGTTTATAATGTGGCTCGCTTGCCATTTGCGAATCCCTTTATCACCATGCAGTAGCTAAGTTACAGCTAGGCTGGCTGGCTAACATTGGCTTGCTCGCTAACAATATGGCCAGCAAAATGCTACCTGATGATAACTGAGCCGTGATGCTAACTGATGTGTTATGACAAACGGCGCTGATTCTAGGCAATAATAAATTATGTAGCGGTACAAAGCAAATGTGTGTTAACTTTATAGGGGTATTTTTTTTATATATATAAAGATTTTTCTCGTAGAAGAACATATGTTGTGAACACTTTCAGCACCTGACAAAATACGTCAGTAAATATCACACGTGAATGTTGGAGCTTTTACGTGTCTTAAAAAAGGCGGCTGCTAACGAGCGGCTAAACGTTAGCTTTCTACTTCTGCTGATTCCATTTACGCTTCAAAAATCATAAAAGTGGTGTTCATTAGCGAAGATTATCTCGCTGAACAAAACGTGTGAGTATCATGAACTTTTGTGCGTGAGATCCCAAAACCCATTCGTTCCAAAATACAAAACACAGTGTCCTAATTTTTAATAATTTATTCTTAAATTATCAACACAAAGTCAAAAATATAAACACATAATAACAATGTTCTAATGAGGTCTCAGGCCAAGTTCTCGCTGACCAACCTATGGATCCGTCATCTACAGGGACAGCCCAACATTTGTGTCCTCAGGGTGTGTCACTTGTCCCTGAATGGCATGCAGTGGACTCTTGTTTTAAAAAGGAGCGTGTCCCTCTGTGGCTGGTCATGAAGAAGGTTGTTCCATACCCCCCCCCCCCCAAGTCTGTAAGTCTGCGTACTCCTCTGCATTGTATGGCCATGTAAAATGTCACCTGGTACAATCCTCTGATCATTTAATTTTGACTTGTAGAGCGTCTATAAGTTCCACAATCTCTGCAAAGTAGCTGTTCTCATCTCCTAGGATCATTTCTGACTGGACCATTTCCTGGTACTGGTCTCTCAGAGAGAGCAGAGAGCCCAGCAGAGAGCTGTCCGAGCGGTACTGATCCAAACACACGGGAGCCATGGCCAACAACGCCCGCAGAGCCTGAAAGAAAGATGACGCAAAATGTAGATATTAATTTAGATTTTAGGACGAGTATGTTTCACACACATCTACATCGCACCAAAGTCAGTCCACCTTCTCTCTGTAGTCATGCTCGGTGGACTCAAGCAGCTGCGGGACCAGGCTGCACCACCCCTTCTCCAGCAGCACCCCCTGCAGGGACACCTTGGAGTACTGACGCACCCGCTCCGCGTGGGAGGCATCCAGCACGGGGTCCAGACCTGTCTGAGAGATCAACTCCTAGTGGAGCAGGAGAGACCAGCATCAGCATCATCTAAGAAGTCATATTCTGCATCCCTTACAGTCCGAGCCAAAAAAGGAGCCCTGGGTGATATCTTACCTCCTAGATGAACTTACATGTAATTTAATATAATATAATGTGTTGTACCTTCTCGCTGATCATGTCATATAACATGGTGACAATGCGTGTACGCAGAACTCCTCCTCCATCTGCCCTGAACAGCTCCGACAGGACCTGCAGCCCTCCGTGTGACAGGAAGTGACGCTGTGCGTAGGGAAAGTGACGCAAGAGGGAGGCCACTGCGAACAGAACCTGGCAGGGAGGACAGCAACACACAGGAAAACGTCACAGCTGAACTGTGTGTGTGTGTGTGTGTGTGTGTGTGTGTGTGTGTGTGTGTGTGTGTTGTAGTGCGGGTCTGTGTCAACTACCTTCTTTTTGACTCTGAGTGGCTGCGCAGTGGCCAGGGTGGTTAAGAGCATCTGCAGAGCACCGCTCTCCACAGCCTTCACCTGAACCACTGGGTTACTGCAGGGCAGAAGCACAGCTGTTAGAGAGCTGACATGATAATACAGACTGTATATAAAGATGGCCGACGCGTCTCCACTTACACCCACTGTACAAATATGAAGCCAAAATATTTTTTTATAGCATCAAATCATCGCTACTTAAAACCAAACTTCTCAGAGAAACGAACACTTGAACAAACATCAGCGTGATAAGAACTTCCTAAAATGACAGAAACCATCTTGATTTTTTTTTTTGTTTGGCCCATGTCCCATCCGCTAACATGGAGCAGGCGGGGCTTATGGCCTACACTGCAGGCAGCCACCAGGGGGCGATCGCGAGATGTTTTGGCTTCACTTTTGGGGAGCTGTCATGTCGTCCATCTTTATATACAGTCTATGGCGCACACGCACACAAATATATATGTTCAGATTGTAAACAACGGGCCCAACCGCCACTATATTGACAGGAACTGCAGATGGAAATAAGCTGGTAGCTAAATCTGGTACAAAACGTCTCTTCTCCTTGTGCGAGGTTAATGTTTTGTGAAAGACGCTACTGTGTTGCATTATGGGAATTGTAGGATTCAGCGGTTTTGAAGCTCGACTCGGAAGCCCCTTTTAATATTCACTTGACTTTAGTGTGGCAGTTTCTCCATTTTGTCTATTTCATATTAGGCAACATGTGGTGCTGTGATGAATTGCTATGATGTCGAGTGCATCAGTCAGATCTTATATATAAAAAGGAGCATGTTGCTGTTTGTACCTGGCCAAAGCAGATCCCAGGACAAAGGCAGAGCTTTCCTGTAATCTGAAGTCAGAGCTGTTCAGACCCTCTAGCATCAACTGGAGACCCCCCATTGAACACAGGGTCTGAGCATTATCCACCTAACACACACACACACACACACAGGCAAAGTTAGAGACTTGAATCTCAGAACACATCTGTAAGCTAACATCTTCAGAGCAGAGATGTACCTGATGCACCAGATACTCCAGCTCCAGCAGGATGCTCAGCCTCCGCTCTGTAGTGGAGTTGCTGCTGTTAAACTGGGTCAGCAGGCGCCTCATCACCTACACGCCACCACAACACACGTCACTCAGCCAAACCAACCAAACCAACTACAGCTGCTTTTACGTCATTTCCCAAATCCAAAAGGTGACGTCTTTAAATTGGGACCAAGAGTCCAAAACCTCTCTATTGATATTTTAGTTTTATAAAATATGTAACGACATATGCTCCATGTTGATTCTTTTATTACCGCGACAAACATTTTGTTGATGAGGATCCTTAAATGTGGTAATTCAGTGTTTGTAAACCAGATGTGCTGAGCAGGACAGTTTACAGTCAGTGCTCTCTGCTGGACACACCACGTACTACTACACTTCTGTATTGTGTAACACGACATGGACAGATAACTTAAGACTACTACACTGACATACCTGAACGTCCGTCTCCACCAGCAGCTCCAGCTGAGCCATGTCTCTCTTTAACTCCTCCAGGGGACGAAACTTGGACGCCGCAGAGTCCTCCTGGTTTGAGTGCGATATGTTGTTTTAGTCACAAATAAAAAAGTGTATTTAAGGGTTATTTTATAAGTTTATATCGTTATTATAAATAGTGAAATTAAAAGAATGACATAGAATTGTGTTCCTAAAAATATGAGGGGAAAACCGTCTCATACACTGAAATATCCACAGGAAATAGTTTATTCAGAAATGTAGACAAAGTGCTCGTTTTACACAAACTTCCTGCAGGTATTGAGTTCACTGTTTAGGTTAATTGTACAGCTGGTTGTTCTGTGCTGTTGGGCACAGAGGTTGGATTGTGTTTTGGGAACCACTGCCTTAATCTGTATGCAGTGCCGTTACCTGTTGTTCTGTGTCTTTGCTCACAGGCTTCAGGTCCTCCTTTATCTTCTTCATGGCCCGTTTCAGCTCATCAGGACTGAAGGAGGACTGGGTCTCTTCTTTCTCCCTGCAAAGACAAGACTTTTACCGCCGATGTAATTCTCCGACTCAGTCTTGCTGCCCCCCCCCCCCCCCCCCCCACCTTGTTTGCTTCGCCGGTGGAGGTAAACCAAAGAAGACCCATACCTGTGTTCCTGTGTCCAGTACTTCAGCTGCTCCTCTCCCAGTCTGACCTCCCTCTGACTCGTCTGCAGATTCAGCCTCACATGGGAACCTGCTGGCACTGCCTGGCCTGCACACACACACACACAAAAGGTCTAAAACAGAATAAGATGAGTACGGCAAAGTACCAGTACACCCTCCAGTACATTACCTGCTTTGAGTGTTTGCCACTCCTCAGTAGGTTGGACCACCTCTAAATCTCCTTCATCATCATAGACCGTCACCTCCTCTTCTTCTTCTCCTCCTCCTTCTGTATTCTCCACCACAGTTAAGGCAGAGTCAGACTGCACGGACACAGAAGAAAAAAAACTCACCAACAACTTTCTGAAAGTTTTGATTTTCAACAAAACTGTTTTACTTTCCCGGCAGTGGTCTTAGATTAGTCTTAGTGCATAAGACCTAACTTCCATCTCAGTGTTTGAAACCTTACTGGCCCCATCATATATGCAACCCGCTGTGTATCTTCCTGTTGCAGCAAGCTGGTTACATTGCTTGTTGCATGCTCGGTCCCCACCCCCAAAGTGCTATAATATCACAAAGTTCCAACATATGGCTATGTTGACTGATTTTTCAGACCTCTGGTGCATTAGATGAGAGGATGTCTGGCTGTGCAGGATGGCCTGTTGTTCCTCCTTTAGACCCCCTGCTTTAACATCAGCTATAAAACTTTTACCACATAGGAATCAATACAGCAATGCCTTTGAATTGACTCCCTTCTGAACAGTGGGATTTATATAGAATGTAAGACATAAATATGATCCAATATAACTCACCTTTTGGCCAACAATGCTGGCTATGTGACAGCAATGCAGCCACAAGAGAAAAGCCAGCGTTGAGCAGCTGAGCAGCCTCATGGTGACTGCAACACAGGAGAGCACAGTGGTACATCACCGCTACTGTCCTCTATCCTGAAGACAAACTGAAACCTGGACCTACCTGCTGCATGTGGAACATGACATAACTGGGTATCTCTAACCAGGCCAAACCCCATTCACAAATATTATATTTTAATGTTTCCTTGTTCTTTACAGGCAAAAGTACATATACTTCATCTGTTAGTGTCCTTTTTTTTTTTTTTACTTTAATTTTACTTATTAATATACTATAATTATTTTAGCATTGGCTCCTGTTACTATACTATATGAGATTCAGACGTATGACCACCAGGTAAGAAGGTGTCAGTATGGATTCATAAGAGTTTTGAAGGGAGTTTGGCGTGACAGTGACTACGATACGAGTGGCTCTACTAGCAAAGCTTCACTGAATGGATATTATTATAACAGTTACAGTCCCCGTCTACCTTATGACATAGCTGGCCGGGATATGGCATTGGCAGCTAGCTTTACCACATTAGCTAACGGTGAAACGTTAGCAACAGCTCACCTGTTCCAGTAAAACTTCAATAAAAAGGTGACGCAGTCAGTCTCCTGTCTTCACCATGCTAACACATCCGTCCCGCACACATCTGAAGCCTTCTCTGTCACTTTCCACTCAACTCTCATTGGTCCACGTAAATCGTCGTCTTCTTCTTTAAAAAAAAAAAATATATATGTAATCTTGATTGAGCATTACTGCCACCAGCTGGTGTGGAGTGTTAATACTTCAATTCTCATTCTACCCTCTGAAGGCTTAGAATAAAGCGTTTTCTCTATCAGAAATTGTAAATATCTGAAGTGTTTTATCTGAAATTAACTTCCTCACCATAACAAGAAAAAGAACAGGCCTTGTAGTGTCCCTTAATATTTGTATGAATGCGCACTGTCAGAATTCACACACCATAGTTATGTAATGTCATTCAAGATGGACAAAAACAGCTGTGTCAGATATACATTACATTATATAACAAAAAGAAATGATTGCAATTAGAAGTAGCCAGTTACACATCATGGAATTCATAAATATTTAAGATAAATCTGCTGTTGCAACATTAACAGAACAGAACTGATATTCATGTGTTTTGGAAACCTGAACACCGTATACTGTATGTTCCAAAATGTTTTTAATACTGAAAGATTTAAATTAATGGACAGTACAGAGCAAACACAGTGAAGGCGGCAGGAAAAAGTGAAATATTTGAATGAAAAAGAACAAAGGATAGCATACATATGGTACATATACATCAGCCGGCACACATTCAGATGAGTCCTACTGCTGAGCACACTGGTTCTCCATACTGCTGTTCGAGCTGACGTGGATCATTTCCACAGTCCTGGGTTTCTTTCTTCTCTCCTCTCTCTGGTTGTGCTGCTGGTTCTCCTCCGTCTCCTCTTTACAGTCAGTCCCAGGAGAGCTAAAATACAGTATATTTAGGAAATGTACAATCCAATGACTCCAAGGATGTCATTTCATGCCATGATTCTTCAGAAATGAGTGTCTGACCAATTCAATACATGTTCACTTAAAGGTTCCCTGTTGAGTTTTTGACCTCTAGAGGTGCTATGGAGCTGTTTTTTTCAGCCAGTAGTCTGACACTTTTCCACAGATCTACACTGACCCTACCTAAAAACACAAGGCCAGTCAAGGTTGACTGAACACAGCACTTTTTCTTTTGTTAAAGCGTGAAAAGCGGAACATCATAGTCACTGCTAGAGCCTGGTGGACCCTGACTGAACACACAATTACAATCAGAATAATAATAATAAGAAGCCGATGTTGAACTGTAGTTACTACAGGGTGTAGACAACTCAGCTTATTTATGGATTTTGTACATATGAAAAGCCACACAACGACCTGGACTCCACGCGGACATACTGACCTGGGGTTGGGAATCACAACAGGATCGTCTCCGCTGATCTTCACGCACTTGGCAGGCCGTGGCTCGGGTTCTGAACCTATGACACAAAATGGCCACAAAATAACATAAATACTTAACACTCGGCCATGGCCTCCTGTTCTGTAACTGGACTTTTAATTCCCGTTTTTTTTGATCCGGTGTCATCATAGTTACTGACCTCCAATGCACACGCCTTCTGTGGAGCTCACTGCCTCGGGGGCAGGAGAAGTGTCCCCTTCAGGTCCCGCAGCCTCAGCGTTTGTGACATCCACCTCCGCGGCAACAATGCGCTCCCCCTTGTCGAGCGTGGTTTCCTCGGGGGAGGGTATGACGTCAACGGGAAGCTTCTCTTTCTTTCTCTTCTGGGTCAGATTCTTTTTCGCCTCTATGGACAAACGTTACAGTCATACAGTGACATTTAAAAATGTACCTGCATCCACGTCGTCACAGTCAACAAGTCTTCAGATTTCTTTCCGTTAACGCCACAGACACGTGACCACTGTGCAGAGGTGGGTTTGGTATTCTTCTAGTTACCTTTTGGTTCATATTTGTGTTGCAGCTCCTCTACTCGTAGCTGCAGTTTGATCTTGTCGCTCTGAGCCTGTAGCAGGGAACACACATCGCATCATGGATAACTGTGCAATCCAGCCCACAAACGCTTGCTGTCTGTAGGCAGTCTTGGACTGTGCTGCTTCCAAGCTGCCTTCCTACGTGACCCGAGAGACACGGTTCTCACGGCAGTCAGAGTCCGCCTCTTTTACCTGTTTGAGCAGCCGCTCGGACGAGAAGAGTTTCCTCTCCAACTCCAAAGCCCTCTGGCTCTCTGACAAAGACTTCATCCTCTGCAGGGAGAGCTCATCTCCTAGTCGCTCTACATCCTTACTGAAGAGAGAGACACACACACATACACACACACACACACACAGTTTCAGTTAACCAAGGACCACACAGTGTTTCTGTGACCCATCAGTAACCACATGATTTCATTTGTGAGCTAAATTTGCTAAATATACTTTGTTACTCAGAATTCCAACACCACAGTTGCAAAGCTACACCCAACACTGATCAATGAAGCATCACTAATATAAAAGGACATAGAATGATCTGACCCCATAGCGCCAGGGAGCACCATGGTGCATCGTGAAAAGCGCCTCAAAATCACCTTTGGGACAGCGGAACCTACCCGGCTCTCACTGCCAGAGACGGATGCTGTTTTCCTTTTTTAAATGTGTCGACACGCGCCACATATTTGGTGTCAAATTAAAAGAGGAAGTTGCGTTTCTTGGAATGAAAAGAACTTGTGATTGTCAAATTTCTTCATGTTTTTGAGATAATGCTGTTTGTTTGGATTAAGTTACAGTTAAAGCACAGACGCAACTGTTTGGATTTGGTCGGGTGCAGAACTGAACCAAAAGGACGTATGATGCGCGAGGGGGGCGGGGAAACTCACACAGTGTTGTTGAGCTTCATTTTGAGCAGGTCGGTGTAGTACGTTTCGTCGTGGCCGTTGCCGCTTTCTGCTGGAGCAGGATCAGCTGGCCGAGACTTCAACATCATCTATACACACACAGACACGACATTTTCATGTTGTCACTTCTGTTTTTTTCACAAGTACTTAATGTCACTCCAGGTTGAGCCAAAGGAAATACATTTTTTGAGGGTCTATATAAGACTCGCAGGTTTTAAAAACACTCACCTCCACCTTCTCCAGTCTCTGCAGTTTAGTCATTAGATTTTGGATCTCTCCGTTTTTCTCCGAGAGCATGGACTGAAGTCTCTCCAGCTGAGCAGGATCAGCCCTGGAACCCTGGAGCTGCATCAGGGTGGCTATCTGGACCTGCGCAGCACATGCACGTTCATGCTTGTGATTCAAGTTACAGACAAGCAACACGTGCTGGTCCAATTGGCCTCCACAACACACACACACACACACACACACACACACACACACACACACACACACACACACACACACACACACACACACACACACACACACACACACACAGTACCTTCATGCGCTGCAGCTGCTGTTTGCTGAAGGCGTGTTGTTTCTGCAGTGACTGATACTGGACCTTCATGCTGATGAGCTGCCTCTCCATGTCAGCGCGCTTATCCTCCAACTGCAACACAAAAAAAGTGAACACACACACACACACTGAATTGTGCATTTAATTTCATTTTGGCTCAACCTTGTATGCCAAACGCAGTGTTACAGAGAACTATTGTCCGTTTGTGGATTTTGAGACTGGGTAGAACTGTTTCGTTCATTTAGTTTTCTGCTTCCGTCGAGTTTGCAGCTCAGTATGAGTTTTCACCTCAGCAAACAGGGAGTTCCCTTTGCTGTTGGGATCCTGGGCCTGTTGTAGAACGTGGTCCAAATGGATCTGGAGGTCCCGGTTCGCCACACGAGATTTCTGAGAGGGAGAGAGCGAGAGAGAGAGACGGAGCAGCACAAAGACAGCGTGTTTACATGCACTCACAGTGAGTAATCAGGTTACAGTCGGCTTGTTTCGGTAATAGGGGCAAGGGATTAGAGAAACCTGATTTCTCTAACGGAGGTGCACACAAGCTGAATAAATATGGCAGTTGAATCTACCTCTTTTAGCTATTAACTGTACCAGCGCAGCTAAATTGAGACATGTTTACCTCTAATGCATTAAACCAGGAAACAGCCTCTTTCTCTCTCTCCTCTTTCTCCTCTGTGATTCGCTCCAGGTGGCGCTGTAGGCTGCTATTGGTCAGCTCCAGCTGCTGCTCTCTGTACTGAGATTCCTGCAGAGTCTGCTCCAACTCCACCTGATGGAGGAGGGCAAGGACACAATGTGGGAAACGCCAAGATCAGGACCAGCATTTGGGACAAAAAAAAAAAAAAAAGAGAAATGAACGGATCGAGTACAGACATACTTGGTTTTAGCACTCACGTGTGCGCCGCCTCACCTTAATGTTCTCCAGCTCCGTAATCGTCACCTGCACCTCCATCATCTCGGATGTCATGGAGCTCTGGGTGTGCTCGTTCAGAGCTCGCAGCTCCTCCATCTTGTTGTTCAGAGTCTCCGTCTGCACCTCGAGTTTGTGTCTCAGCTGTTTCTCGCTCAACTGGGATTCCTCCAGGGCGGACTGCTGACTCAGCATCTGAGAGAACACATCAACTGTCACTACATTGTCGTTTTTTTCCCCCCATTCCATTTGAATGCTGTGACGCAAACATATGGACGGACATGAACAACTTCTTCTCTTAACTCCATCAGCAGCAGTGTACTTTTCTACAGAGTTGAGAAAGACAACTACAGTTTACATCAAAAATCCTCGCGACAAGCCTCAACATCAAAAATGTCTGACAAGCATGCTTGACCAATGACATTAAAAGAAATTGTACTATGACTATGTGAAAATGACAGTATGGGTTGTTCCACCTTTTTGTTGAGCTCCTTGAGTGCTGTGCTGTGGCTCCTCTCCAGATGTTCTTCTTGCTCCTGAAGCTGCTGCCTCTGCTGGTTCTTCACGCAGTCGTAGTCCGACTGGAGGGACCCAAGCATCCGAGTCTTTAACTCCACTTCCTTCTGCAGGGAGTACTTCTCTTGCTCGAGGGCCTGTGACAAACACACACACACACACCAACACATGTAGACCGTTTGAAACATGCATGGCGAGACACCACTAGCCACAGTAAGAGAGAAACTGTGTGCTTTTCTATGATTTGGGTACGTTGACCCTCTAAAAAAAGGTGCAGCGTCACACCTCGAGCGCGTTGGTCATCTCCACCCTCTGCTCGTCCAGTCTGTTCTGCAGTTCCATCTGCTGGTTGAGGAGGTCCAAGCCAGCTTGGGCAGCCTGATGGACCTGCTCCTCCCGCTCCCTCAGCTGGCACCTCAGCCGCTGCATCTCCTCTTCTGCTGCCATCTGGAGGGAGGAGGGAAAAGGTGTGTGTGTGTGTGCAAAACCTGCTTTATGCTTCCAGCGCCATGCTCACAAGAGCCCAGCGACCCATGGCACATGTCTCACACATTACATTTCATTTTGTAATATCTGAGGATAGACTTTAGCAGACTTTGCCTCTGGAGAGATATTACATAACAATTCTTTTAGTGGTGTGTGTGTGTGTGTGTGTGTGTTTTCATGAGTCATTTGGTCAAACAACCGTATGGGGAAACTCACTATAATAATTCAATGTTTCTATTAATGTTTTAAGTATTTAAGTAGATCGTAGTATTTTTTTTAGTACTCGATTAATCGATCATTCGAACGGAAGAAAATTAGTTGCCAACTATTTTGATGATCAATAAATCGTTTCACTCAGTTTTCCAAGCAAAAATGCAAAACGTTTGGTGCTTCCAGCTTCTTAAATGTGAGCGTTTGCTGCTTTTTCCTTTGTCTTTTACGACAGTAAATGAAGAGTCTTTGGGTTTTGGGCTGCTGGTTGGACAAAAGAAGCACTTTGAAGGCCAGCTATGATGTCACTTTTTCCCACCAGTTCATTTCTGTGATGGTGGTTGGGTTCGTGTGTGTGTGTGTGTGTCTGTTCCCTTTTCTTTTTTTTTTTTACATCTGCGGTACTTCATTATATTAGTATTTATTTCTGTACACATAATCTCTCAGACCAGTGTCATTTCAGCTTGGTGGCAGTCTATATGCAGCTCTGCGCCACAAAAAGCTAGCTAACGTTATGTCTCAGTAACTCTGCGTTTAACGGAGGGTGCCAGCAACTACCGAGGAGTTAGTGTACGGCCACGGGAGCTCCCATATCAAGCACTGGGATCCAAACAAGCTGACAGCACCACAAATAAATGGCCACCAACTGCTTGATAGATAGCGACTGCGAAATCAGCTACGTACACCGACAACAGTTCACGTTAGCTAGATGAGATACCTGGCTAACGTTAGCTGACTAACTTTAACGGCTATATTCACCTAGCTAGTTAACGTAACGTTAAGCTAATTAACGTTAACCATTTCGACAATATTGGCGCTTGAACTAACGTAACTCGTTTTAAACCAGAAAAAAAATACCATTAACTCGTTTAGCATTTATTGACCTGGTGTCGACAACGGCTGTAACATGGACACAATATATTATTGACAAAAATTGGACACATTTAGTTACCTTGTCACCGATCAGTCGTCTGTTAAACCGCCCCAGTTTGAATCCAGCTCCCATGAACTATCGCGACACGACTTCCTGCCTCAACGAGAGCTGGTCCTGATTGGCCAGGCAGGCGCAGTTGAGCCAGAGGCGTGCAAAAGAAACGTAGAACAGGAGCCAGAGCCTTCAGCTATCAAGCTCCTCTCCTGCGGAACCAGCTCCCAGTTTGGGTCCGGGAGGCAGAGACACACTCTCTACTTTTAAGAGTAACGCTTATAGTTAGGGCTGGCTCAGGTCCTGCCTGGACCAGCCCCCTAGTTATGCTGCAACAGGCCTTAGACTGCTGGGGGACTTCCCATGATGCACCAAGCTTTCCTCCTCTCCCTCTTCATCTTTACACATTCATCACAGTCCAATGCATGTTACTAACTTTATATCTTCCCTGGAGTTTCTCTGTGCTTTCTCGTCTCGCAGGTTCCTGTGGATCGTGGTCCTGGTACGCCTGGCTGCTGCTGCCGCCATGGGTCCACTTGACTCTCATCACTACAGTTAGTTATTATTAGTAAAATAATATTTGTTAAGTGTCACCAGACAACTTTTGTTGTGATGTGGCGCTATATAAATAAAACTGAATTGAACTAAATAAGTTTATATCTTTCATTTAGTATATCTCTGTTGATATGGTATAAGATATGGCATGAATGTATATTTCAGCACAGGGACCGGAAACACAGGCTTTCTGGAAGATCACATATTACATTCTCATCAAATGTTACTGTTGCAATTAAGCCCTGATGACCTGATGATTTTTTTTATATTTTATTAAATATTGTAACATTTTGGTATATAATAGCTTACTAAAATACTTAAAATTGGGCCCGTCATAAGAACTGCGGTTCCAACAATTTCCCCACGTCTCCTGCAATAAGTACCTTCTACATTTCTGTGGGTATACATCCTGTCACACAACCAGTGGAAACAGAACACATACTTAAAACACTGTTAACAGTCGTTGTATAACATGCACATGGAACACAACTAGTTTACATCACTTCAGTTTAATTAAAATTTCATCCCATTCAATTTCCATGTAATTCACTCTACCCAAATTTCCATATAGTTCACATCAGACTCATACGTGACTGTTGAATGAACATCAGTGTATCAGCTCATTCACCTGCCATCTGTCATGCTCATCGTGTCACCACATTCACTGTTGTTTGGTCAACAGTTTTCCTGGTGTGTTTTTACTGCTCAATGTGAAACAAATAGTGTTAATCTCGCCATCTGTGAGGAATCATACGTCTAGAGGAACCTACGCAACGTTGCTTTGTTCTCATATTTACAGTAAACAGTCTGCGTGTTCTCGTCAAGCTGCAGCAATGGAGGCATCATCCAGCTGTCGACCCTGAGGCTGCGGAGAAAAGAAAAAGAAAGCGACGCGTTGGAACGTTGAATGTCTTCACGTGCAGACAACGATGGCTGGCTAACTCAGTGGCGTGTGTGCATTTTCCTTCCTTTCCTTACCTTGACAAAGATGCGTTGGGGCAAGAAGCGTCTCAGCGTGTGTGTGTTGGTGGTCGGGCAGCGAGGCAGGCTGATGTTGAGCTGTGGTAGTGTTTGGTAACCAGCCATCAGTGGGTAATAGTTATACAACATCTGCTGCTCTGAGCCGGGCAGGATACGCAGACGCACCTGCTCACACACACAGTAAATGCATCAAAACCCGTAACTAGTCCCTGGTCCACCCATGCACCATCCTGCAATGGTTTGTTTTTAATAAGTCAGTGTGAAAAACAACACTGACCAGATCTAAGCGTTCTTTGGTTCAGTGAAGTTACCACAGATGTATTCAGGAAACCTATTCATTCGTTTCGACCGAGCTGATGAAAATGCAGCTACGTCGTCTTCAAGTTAGCCAAATCTTTTGTTTAAAAGTGAGCACAGTTGTACCTGTTTGAGTCCAGAGAACATGAAGGCGTCAGAAGGCTCGACCGCCATCTCCACCTCCTGCACCAGAGCCGTCCTGTTCTCTATGTGGTAACGGACTGACAGAGACTCTCTGACTCGCCCAAATGACGGCAAATCTACGCAGAAACAAAAGACAAAAAAATGAAACGGAGACACACGACACAACTGACTGTCATGGTATCAATAAAGTATTTCTAATTCTGATGAACACAAAAGCATCGCGTGCCATTAAGCGTCACTTGTCTAATGTGTACAGTGCATGTTACGTGTTACTCGACAGCTGACTGACCAGCGTGGATGTAAAGAGGAACAAACTCCAGGATGACATGAGGTAGAGTGACTGTAGTTTGGATGAGAGGACTGTCTGCGCTGGAGGACTCTCTGCACGACAAGAGTTGAACAGAGTTAGGAGCTTTACAGGCCACTGATAACCTGACAACATCCTTTCAAAGTGTGTGTGTGTGCGCGCGTGTGTGTGTGTACATACCTCCTCCAGGATATCAGGTACTGTCCTGTTGCTACAGTGCTATTGCTGTTGGTCAGTGGTGGACACCGGAGACAGAAACACTCGCTGGCGCATTCGCCTGTCTGCAGAACCACTGAACACACACACACACACATTTACATTTCATGTTTTTACAGCTATGGGTCTAAGGAAGTGTTCGATAACTGTTGAAACTAGTCGGGTACCTTCCTGTAGCTGCGACTGAAGCTGTGGCGTGTTGCTGCTCATAGTAAGCAGCTGCAGAGAGGAGGAGGCCAGCAGAAGAGGCCAGGGAGACGATGAGAGGACGTCTGTCATCAATAGGAAGGGGATGTCCACCGCTATCCGATCCAAAGGCTCAAACTGCAAAAGCATGCATAATAATAATAAAAATTCCAAATGCAGTTTGTGTGGCAACAACCTGCACTAAAATAGAGGGAAAAACTGATAAAAAAACGAAAAGACGAATATCGGCTACAGACCTTGGTGGACACAAACTTGACAGACACCTCAAAAGGGACCACTGTCTCTATGGTAACCGTCTCATCCTGGAAGACAGTAGAACAAGAGGGGGAGTGACCCAGATGAGAATTGATGAGAAAGTGCTGAGCATTCTCATTGAACCATGCACTGCACGGCCAGCTGTGTCCGCAGGCCAGATGAGGTTCTCTACCTTATGACATTTGCAGACAATCGGACGTCCTTCCACTGTGGTGTCAATGCTGTAGGCCACGTGGAACAGGAAGACCCTCGGTCCAGTTGACACACACTTCACATATACACATCTGTCCAACTAGAGACAAACACACACACGCATAATCATGGATACAGGATGTACTACTTTTCACTGTGGGCAAGCTGAAAATGCAGGTAGGTGTGTATATAATGGAATATAGACATCTAAAACATCTTTCTTTTTGAATGTGTGTGTGTGTGTACCTTCTCGCCTGGCTTCAGATCTCCTAGAGGTATGTCAGGGAGCAGGGCGGGCGCAGAGTCGTCACAAACCTTTGAGCCGTCAAGGGTCACGTGCGTGGTCTGGCCTAGATTGGCATCCTGGCCTGGACAGACCCAATTCAGACAAACTCAAAACTGACGCTTATGTTAGCTTGTTTAGCTGCTCCACCAGACAGACTATAATACAACTTAAACACTGGTGCTAATGTTGTACATTTTTGGGAAGTATGACTTTTCTCTCCAAGAGTGAGATGACGAAATCAATGTCATGTCTGTGTGTGTGTGTGTGTTAACTTCAGAGCAGGAGTCAGGACATGGTTAGCCTAGCTTAGCATAAAGACTGGAAGCAGGGGGGAAGGAGCTAGCCCTGGCGCTGTACAAAACGATTCCTCTAAAGCTCACATGTGTTTCACATGTACACAAAGAGAAACGTCGAAACAAAGTATCCGTGGCTACTGCGGGAGTTTCGCGCTGTACTTGTATGAGTGTACCTGGTTTGAGGCCAGCTGTCAGTTTGACATCCTTTGCCACGCCCTCCTCCTGTGACTGAACAGTGAGGCTGATGCAGTACATTTCATTGTTGAGCGCAGGAGGCCGGTGGCTCAGCTGAACAGAGATCTTTGGGACTCTGGAGATGATCCTGCAGGACAAAACAGGAACAAACACACTGCACATTTCAGAGCAGTGTGGAAGATGATGTAGAAACCGACAGACGAAGAAAAGACAAAGCCTCACATGGTGCTGTGCTGCATGGTCAGGCTGTCCCAGTCCAGCTCTTGGCGTGCCTCAACGCACCGCCCCCAACGGCGTGACGACCTGCTGGCCTGCAAGGCTTCGTGGGTGGAGGCCGCATCTCCGCCCGCCCCTCTCCAGCTCACAAACGCACAGCGGCCACTGTCACCGCCCAGCATCATCTCAATACCTGTCATCTAAATGTGCATATCCAGCAACACACTCAGTCAGTAACAATCTTTCTCTCTCTGTCACACACACACACACACACACACACACACACATAATTGCCTCACCTCTATCTTCTTGCCAACGTCTTCGGTCTTTGCTACAAAGCTGAAGTTGTAGCATTTGGTTTTTCCAGGCAACAGGCTCATACTCTCCTGACCTGAAGACTCCACCACACACCACTGGTTGTACTCCTACACACAGTCACACACACACACACACACACACACACACACAATAAAAGAATTGTTTTGTCATGTCATTGTGTTGGTTAAGGTGAAAAGAACCTGTTTAGCCATGAGCAAATTTCACAAATACGATCAGAAATTTCAAAAGACATATTTAAAAATGTTCCAACGCTTGTTCTTCAGCTCTCCTAGAAACTGTGATACTGCACTTTGCTTGTGTGGTGAAAACCCTACAACCAGTTACTAAGCCTGATGCTGGGAAAAAGCATTTCTGCCTTTGGTTATATTGTGTGTGGCACGTACCTGGTTACTGAGGCTGACGGCCAGCTTGTTGAATGACACAGGATGAGGACAGTCAGCTCGGAGGAAAACCTGAAGTTGGATGGGCTGGTCTACATGGAAGCTAGGAGACTGGAACTTGGCCTTGCACTGGACTGAAGTCAGAAATGAGAATATACTCTCAGAACATTGACTATAACACACTTCTTTATAAAAAAAAAAAGCCTTGTGCTTGAAGCTTTGAACGCTCGAGGAAGCGTTCATTGTCCAAGATGTAGTAAATAGAGAAAAGAAATGATTGTTTGGTATTTTTATGACATTATATTTATCCATAGATATATATACACGTAGATACAACATCAGGCTTGTGAGGTGCCTCTCTGCCACATGTAAGTTCATCTCAAATATTCCATCCCCCGAGATACTCTGCTTGAGGCAGTAATCTCAAATCTCATCTCAAATATTATACTATAGAAATATTATTGGGGTTTTTTTTAATAGTAGTTAACGTATCCTGTAACATAAATACCCGTCTGGCATTTGTAAAAAAAACAATTGGTTGAAAGTCCAGCGAGTCATATTGATTTTAACAGTGGACACCCCTCCTGCCTTAGACATGCGTGCTTCCCCGTACCAATATGGTGGCCATGTTGACGCTGACCATCTATGTGTATACAGCTATTATAGTCATCTTTAACCCAACATGGAGCATTGTTGTAGTCGTTATTTTCTTTCCCCTTCATGTACACAAGAGTAAATAATGAGTTGTGTTTCACTGACTGAACGGGATGTAGTCCTGCACTTCTATAGTGAGCTCATTCGATCCAGCCAAGGCCATGCGGTCGTTCCACAGCGACCTGGCCGCGCTGACGGAGGACAGATCACACTCCGGCTCGGCGTCCGGGACTTCGTTCTGGAAATGGGAAAGACAATGAAAATTCTTACGGACGGAAAATAGAAATATATTTCCCTGGTGTGTGTGTGAGCTCAGCTAAGGTGGAAGGTCATACATGAGTTTGTCAACAGAAAACTAAACGCGTCCTTTATATAGCCACCCTTTAAATGACGCCTACATTTCATGAGTCATACTCTCACTGGCGACATCCCTCAGTGCCATGTTGTTGGATGGGTATTTGATTTGCTGAACATGTTGTGTTGAGCCGGAGGGACTCCGTCTACTCACCGCCAGGACTTTGATGAGATTCCTCTCAATCCTCGACTTCTGCTCTTCCTTCAAGGTCGAAGCTAGAAGACAAGGTGACTAAACCATTAGCTCTTCAACCATATATTATGGTCATGTAATTTTGTTTTGTGTTATGTATTTTGGTATTTTATTTTTTATAATTCCATTTTCTGGCAGAGCTATCACAAATAAGTTCTCAACCTGTGGATTAGACCCTTTAGACTTTTTCAGGTGAGCAGCAGGAAAGAACATTTAGCCATCGACAGCGCTGGTCCTTCTAATGAAGAAATGAATTGCTTGTTGCGTTTTGATTAATTGTTTTGATGTATTTTAGTGTTTGGTTCAACTAATAAAAGCCTCCTAATGACATGGCATATGACCATTAATAGAGATATCACGTCTTATTGCGTTTTTCAGCCATATTGCCTGTAACAAGAGAGGTCAGGTAAGACAGGTCAGGGGGAATAATACTAAAAATGAATCTACACTTGTGGCCACAGTTGGAAAGTTTGTATAATCACTAAAAAAAAAAACATTGCACCAGAGGTGGACAACTTGCTTACCTCTGCCCAGCAGCTCCATGCAGTATATGATGTAGTCTTTAACACTGGCCATCAGATAAGCACAGCGCAAAGCTGTGGTCAATATGGCTGTCAGGAGGCCCCACCATCGCTCTGTGCGATAGTCGCACATCACATAGTCCAACAGCCTGATAACATAACACACACACATACAAATACTTAGATAGCTTTCTAAAAAAAATGAAGGAAACAATCTCCTTGCATCTCCACCAGCAGACGTAAATAGTGACTCATCAGCCATTACCATCCAATGTCCACACGGGACCCTGCAACAGAAATGGTCCGCCAGTGCCTATGTTGGAATTTTAGCTTATTGTGATGTCATTTCTTTGGAGTATCTTACAATGCTTCATACCCCTAAAACCTGAACAACCCAAGCTAAAAGATAATGTAAGTCAATATACCACAAAAACTGATAAAAGTATTGAAATTGTGTCATAAATACAGAAAATACTGAAATTGGACCTGTTTTTTCATCAAATTTTGCACAATATAACGCACAAAACATGTTGATCCAAAAGATTTCTAAATGTAGAAACATGAAAAAAAAATACTAGCAGTCCGTAAGTTATTTTGTAATTTTTTTTAGTTTCTCAATCTCTCTCTGACTTTCCTATCAACCCACTTCTCTTTGCCACTGTGAGTCATGCCACGTTTTTCACCACACGTAACGTAAAATGCCGTCATTCCGAGCATATAAAGTGATGAAGCGAAAGGCAGAAGCCTTAGCTTTCTGCTGCAAAAAAAAATTAATGCTCTAGCTATTATCGTTTTTCATTTTAGATCAGGGAGGGTGTTGTTTCGGGTGCAATATCACTTTAAGATGACTGCCAAGACTTTTCTGAGCATCTCCGTGAAGTCCAGCCTTGTGCATGTTTCCACTTACTTCAGGGCTTTGGTGTAGTCTTTAGCGTGGTAGTATTCCTCTCCCATCTGCACCACTACAAAAAGTGACGGAGGAAAAGACAAACACTGAGAGGAGTGTGAGGAGGATAAACACAGCAACAGGGGCGGAATCGAATCTTCAAGGTTCTTCACGGTTTGTATTGATGGGCTCACCTCTGTGTGATCACATAACATCAACATAATGTCAACCATTTTCATGTCCTACATGCTATGTTAACTTCTACATGTGAGAAAGGGAACCCATCAATGATTGAAAAAGGGAAAAGGGGAATATATTGATAATCAAACTGACTATAAAATGTAAAAAAACAGATACCAGCAGACTCAATTGCAGTGGAACCCCCTCTGTAGGGCCACTGGAAGCATTAAAGGTTACTCACTGAGATGACTCTTCATTCGAGGGCACTTGTACTTCTTAAACTGGGCGACAGCGTTACTGAGAAGCGCTATTATCAGCTCCTGTAGAGGACGAGGCAGAGAGGAGAAGCATGTTTTAATACAGCAGCACAACACAGCCTGACAGAAGCTGGGGCTGTGATGACAAATTAGGAGCATCTTTCTAAAGAGCGTTACATATTCTACTATTTATTTATTTATTTAAAGTCACTATGTGTCGAATTTGAAAGAAGTTTGGCACTCCCCAGTGGTAGTATCAAAAAAAAAAGACACTGTGGCAGATAGTAATGCAAACCATCGCTCAGAAACTGTACACATTTTTACAAGGATTGTCTCATTTTTCTACAAACAAAAACGGTCGGAATAATTTGAAAGATGCCGTAATCACATATAAATGACACTAATGGTTTTTAAGTGCTGACTGACAATGAAACAGAGAGCTACAGCGGTGTATTCAGCGAGCGTGTGTCCTTACAGAATGTGGTACGTCTCGCTCTTTAATCTGCAGCGCCAGAATCCCCGTCTTCTCCTTCTCTGCATCTGGAGGGTCAATACCTGGAAAATACGACAACACAAAGTCATGTTTCGAACACCATGGCGGAGACACTCGGTCATTCACTGACAGGGGGTGTCATGATGCTATGCTCAAAAATATGTCATCTTTCTAATTGGATCGTTGGACCAACTGTGCGTGTTTGAACATACTCTGGTGTCCTTGTCTCCAGGGTCTCTGGCCATAGAAGTCCAGCCCTCCACTCTGGGTGTCCAATGGTTCAGGGGAGGGATAACTCAGTCCAGCCTAGAACCAACCAACCAATCAAACGAAACAATTAGCTGGTGTTAGTAAGATAGCACATATAAGCTTCCTCGCTTGTCATACAGTCAGGTGAAAGGTGGTAATTACGATTCGTGTTCGATTTTTGCAACTCAATTTATCAAGATGTTATTAAGAGTTAATGTGCTAAACAGCAGTAGTAACAGCAGTGCTTGCCGTGGCAGCAGTAGTATTACTGGTGCTAACAGTTAAGGGGCCAGTATGCTCCGTCAAAAGTGCTCATCAGTTGGTCAAATAGCTTCAGAAACCCCCCCCACTGGGGGTGGGAAGCACCAGAGGCCCCACGATACATAAGTCACGATATGATCACATTGCGATTTTAAACACTTTGCAAGTACTGGGATTTATTACCTTTTTTGCAACTGCAAATGATGTCTCAAAAGGAAGATTTTGTCAACATCTGTTTTTTTGCAGCAAAATGGGATTGTGAAAACAGTACAGTATACAGTCTATATAGTCCAGCTTAACTGAATGCAAACGTGTGTGGACTGCTGTGCTATTACAGGTACAAAAGAGTTACGCAGCCCCTTTAGCAACTCTTCACAACTACTGGCAGTGTTTCCCTATGATAGAGTTGTAGCGGGAGAGGTGGAGCATGTGTATGAAAAAAAATTGTTCATCCTCCCAAAGTCAAGGTGGAGCCTTAACCAGCTGTAAGGACGGGTATAGTTGGGATTTTATCTTTATCTTATCCAAAAGACTATATTCAGAACATCAGGAGCAACTTAGGGTTCAGTGTCTTGCTCATGACGGGGGGGGGGGGGGGGTAGCCGGGGATCACACCCGTGTGACAGTGCTAACCACTGTAGGGAAAACCCTCTCCTCTTAATAATTTATCAAATCGATACTTGCCGTCGGTGTATCGATACAATATTGCCAAGGAAACTGTAATTATCACCTGGCAAAGCTGCTGTGCCTGCTGTTTCCTGTCCTGGCTGTAACAGGCAGCTTGCTGGTAGTAGAAACCAGGGTTCTGGGTCTGGATGGCTGTCAGACCCAACTTTATCGCTTCGTCAAACAGCTCGCCAAACGACTGGAACCTGTTAGGAAGCAAAGATGAAGAGAAGAAGAGTCATGATATACCTCTGGTAACACGTAGTCGTTGGAGGACAGCTGTGTTTTTAAAAAAAAAAAAAAAAAAAAAGATTTTAGCCAACTTCCACCTAACCTTTTTAATGTGTCAAATTGGCTCTAATTGCCTTTAGTGAACACAATAGTTTGCATTTTAATAATACTGTTCCCATAAAGACCTTATGCCTCAGTCTAATCTGTATTAAAAATGATACAACAGAGGAAACACTACATATATCTAGCAGGATTAAGAGCAGAGCTGGTGCTCCTGGTGCACAGGTCGGTCGTGTCAACAAAAATATTTCACGCCTCCTGCTTCACTGCTGTAGAAAAAAAGTTTATCAACTGCACATATGTACGTCTTGTTTTGCACGCAGCCAAGTAAATAACGATCATTTTATTTTTAATGTTTCTAATAAACGCATATGTATTCTTAATCAAGGCTTCATTTCTTCAACATGTTACATATGGGGTGTGACTACACAGTGTACAAATAAAGTGTATCTCACTGTTTAGACATCCACGCGGCGTGCTCGAAGGCCAGTTCAGCACTGCCGATCTTCTTCTTACACAGGTCAATGTGCTTCCTGAACTGGGCTATAGCATCTAGAGGAGTGTTATGCTGGAAACACAGACGGCAGATCTAAAGAGACATCAGGGGAGAAAGAGAGAGAGAGAGAGAGAGAGAGAGAGAGAGAGAGAGAGAGAGATGAAACTGCAGACTTCCATTTGGTTCAGGCTGCCTCCTAAACCTCGATGATTCTAATCCTAAGTCCAGAATCACACTGTGCTCAGAGTAATGCAGGATAACCGCATGGCAGTCTTGTTTCGATGACTACAAAACTAACTGTAATGAAGAAAAAGCGTCTGTAATTAGCATTAATAGAGACGACAAAATATCAAAAAGTCGAATATTCCAACTAATTCTTGTCACTGACCAATGGGTTGATCGGAAGAACCCTTTCACCTAACAACAGACAGACACGTACCTTATAGTTGATGAATCCAGCCATAGTTTTGATCTCCAATATGTTGGTCTCGTGGGATCTGAGCTCATGAACGAGACTGTATGCAGTTCTGTAGTACCTACAGACATAAAAAAAAAAAACATACCAAATAAGAGGAACAGCCAGAGTGCAACATACAGGTGCGTATGTGTCTATTCTACCAGCAACTTTGAAAAGTGTATGCTTAGGCAAGAAGCCACCAATTCATTTTTTTTCCCCCCAATTTGAAAAAACAAAATGACAAAAAACATGACAGCAACCTATAATAATGACAGTAGTTAATGAGCGATCCTTAAATCCATATTTCCACACATTTGCTGCCTTCCAATTTTCTATTGAATACATTTCTCTCGAGGTCTTATGGCATTTGTTTACTTCAATCTGCTGATGTACAAAAAATAAATAAATACTGCGACTCAAAGTATCACGTCTCATAAAGTCCTAACAGGAGCTGATCAGTTTAATCTTACTATTATAAACATATAGCCTGCGACTTACTTGAGAGCATTCTGGGTGTCCTGTTTCAGCTCACTGAAGAAGGCAATTTTAAACTGGTGTCTGACAAACAGCAGCTGGGAACATCAGAAGGTGGAGAGGAGAGGAAGAAGGGGAGACGTGACATGTCGTGACTACTCAAGCATTCAGATTTCTGTATTTCTCTGATGGAAAACTAGTTTTCCTTTCATGCAAAGCAGTTTTATTTGTGTGTGTGTGTGTGTGTGTGTGTGTGTGTGTGTGTGTGTGTGTCTTCCTACCTGATGCGTTGTCTTGTTGAGGAACTCTTTATGTGACTTGACTCGACGGATCTCAGTGTAGTAGTATGTCTGAGCATGTTCATAGAAAGCATTCTCCAGCCTACGCAAACAATACAATCCAGTAAGCATACAATGTTTGGAAGAGATTTCAATGTATTTATCTGCTACAACTGTTAGATATGCATTTGATGAAGCGGTCACTATCACAATATGAATAAGAACGCATTGTCCCAGTGTGGCAAATGCAAAAACTGCATATCAACTAATCAAGCAGATGTTCGACACAATGAACTGTGTTCCACCGTTACGCATTTATCAGACAAGACTCTTCATATGGAAAACACAAACTTCAATTAGATTTAAGTCAAAACGGCAGATGCCATTTGGAGCACTAGCAGTTCATGAATTGCTCAATATCTATGTGCAAATATTTCTCTATATGGCATTAGCGAATTGGTGATTACCTTATAATGTAGCCCACCAAGTGGTCGGTGTGTGGCAGTACGAAGAGACTCTTGCCAGACAGATCACAGGCACTACAAAGAGCTGATGCTCTCTCCGATGCTACTAGGTCCTCTCCTGGACAAACGAGAAAATAAGTGATGTTTTGGCAAGTACTCGTGGGACCCTTGTTTATGGAATGTACAGTACAATTTTGTACTGCTGGCAGTCTGAAAGAGATACTTTGATATACTGTAGATACACAGTGATACACCTATATGGATGGGATGTGACGTGTATAATCTAATATGAGACCGCTACCTGGAGGTAAAGGAGTTTTCTTCTGGATTAGAACCACAGCCACCTTGGTGTTCCTGCCCTGAAGACTGGTCCTGAATACAAACAAACACGCCACAGATGAAGATTATTTTCTCGTTTCCAGGTCCAGGTCAGAAACGCTTACTGAATACTTGAACAAGGTTTGGTAGAAATTGAATAAGAAACTAACAGTCTTCTAGCAGAGTTGCATGACCTGGCATTTATTAAAGGTATTACTTTGTCAACACAATAAGTGGAAATTGATGAAGGAAGTTGTGGCAATGCTGACACCATTTTTCAGTGAAACTGAAATGCTGAAAATCCATGTGACAAAAAAAAAAAAAAAACAACCAGCAGACATTAAAACCATCAATATTTCCTCTGTGTTTAGAACAGACCCACGGTACATAAAAACGGTTACATCAATCCAGATAAAACAAAACCCTAAAGCATCTACATGCTGACTCACCCTCTCTGAAGGCAAATCAAACGCACACCTACCTGACAATCTCCACTTTAGTTGCACATTCGGACTGTTTCTCTTTCCACTGTGGGTCGTCCCAGTCCAGTTCATAGAAGAGAACAACCAGTGCTGGCACCAGGTTCAGGTGTTTATTCATCCAACCTGTCTTCAGGATGCCTTTAGGGATGTACCACTCATAGGATGTCCGCTACACAGGCAGGCAGAGAAGATTTAACTGTTTAGAAACACTAAATATATGCAGCAGCACTGTTTTTCCACATCTCAGCACTGATGCTGATCCAGGCATAGGCTGGGTTTGTTGGGATCATGCACGGTATTTGCTTGCTGATGAACTCCTAGATCTCTCTATCCGCTCCTCACCTTAGTGCGACATTTGGGGTACTCGTGGTCTCCCGGGAGGACTTTGAAGGAGATAGGAACTCTGTCAGCTCGCCGGTTGGCGCAGAAGGCGTCCCAAATGGCCCGGTGCACGGCATTGTACACCACATCCAGACCGGTCAGAGCCACAAAGGCCATGGGCCGACAGCATAGCTCTGGAGGGAGCTCCCACTGGGAACCTGCCATCATGATGGTTCAACAATGGATACACCTACACAAGACAGGGCAACATCACTGCAACAGAAACACATCTTTAAAGAAAAATATTCTGTACAAAATACCCCAGCACAGCACGGTTGTCATGTATAATATATGAGCTTTGAGCATTTCTATTGCGTTTCTTTTTCTGTTATATCTATATTGCCTAAAATACATTTCCAGATATAAAATTCATTTCATGCAGGAAGTCAGCGGGGTATCATCACGGAATTACAACACCAAATCCTCATGGACCCACCAAGCATGAACAGAAAGAGCCTTTATGGCCAAACAACTTGCAGGTCACGGGACTTGTAGCTTAGCACCAGCTAAGCAGAGTTGCGCTATCGTTACGTAGCTGCTAACAGTGACAGCTCAGTTGTTTACATCCAACAGACTGGTGCTCGACTGTTTGGCCCTCCAACGGGGTTTACACGGTTTCTATCACGGAGACCTGTCACTTGCACGTAATAACCTACTGTACGTTCAAGCGGCAGTTTACACATACATTTGCGAACCAAGTAAATACATAGGGAAACCGTTAAGACGAAAGCGGAAGTGAGATAACCTAAGCTACTAGCATTGCTGCTGTCCTGTTAGCATCCTCAATAAACCCGTCATTACAAAAAAAAAAAAAAATTAAATACGTGAACTCACGGACACATTAAACAGCGACATACCTCAGTTGCATCACTTCAAGTGAACCGGTGCAAGGTACAGCTAGATTGGCTGAGTTAGCTAGCTGCAGTTCATAGGCTGTTAGCAGTCCAATGGGAATGTCTATCAAGGTTAACAGTTAGCTAGCTAGTGGGCGAGGTTGCAAATTTAACTAGCCGGCGAATAAACGCCAGTGCACTTTTATTCTTAGTCTGCCTGGCTTCGTTTTAGCCAAGTCCCAGCGATGGTCACCATCCGACGGCTAGTCACCGATGTGTCAAAGTCGACAGAAGCAGAAAATAATGGCTAATTCAGCAGCTGTTGCTAAAGCAACAACAAACTAGCTGTTAGCTACCTGTGGCAGAACTCGAGTGACACGTCCGGTTGGACCTTTCAAAATTAAAGTGCCACATCACACAATACGTTATTTGCGAATTGCTACATGAATGTTTTGAACAAGAAAGGCACATTATCGGGGGGGGGGGGGGGGGGGGGGGGGGGGGCATGACATTTGGAGCACAAGACATGGTTATATTACATTTTCATAATAAACACAATTATACATACAACCACACCACTTGTCTTAACATAGAATGCAGTCTATAGCCACCAAAAAAAAACCCAAGCAAGTCACTGAGGTCATTTTTTAATGGGCTACAGCCTGTTGCATGTCATAGTTTTATAGATACAATTGATTGTATGCAGATTACAGCCCCCCCCCCCCACACACACACACACACACACACACACACACACACACACACACTAAATGTCCTGCATCTGTAGCCAGCAGGGGGTTTGATGTGCACTCTCTTTCCCTGCTCTAAACATTTTAATACTGCATATCTCTCCTTTCACCGGTTGTCTGTGGGAGAGAGGGAAACAAGCAAGAATACAATTGTTGTTGTGCTTTGATTGCGTTTTTCATCAAGATGCATATTCACACACCATCTATTATAAGCCTTCTTTAACACAGCCTCCTTAGCGTGTGTTCCTGCAAAGAATTGAGAGATTTAAACACCCGGTGTGCAAAGACAAACTTATTTGGGCCTCATCTGGACAGGACATCGACTATGACTACAACATCGATATCATATGAGGAAAATAATGATGTCACTGTTGCAGCTACAAAGGAACACATGTTGCCATATGATGCTATATGATACGCTTAAAGATAAAGTTGGATAAAGATGTGAGGTATAAATACAACGCTGACGACAGAAAAGTTACTTCCAGGAATATTGTAATATATTTTAGTGATGTTAGAAATGACAAAATGATCTGTATGTTTTACTGTAAGTCCCAACAGGGATATTACTGGGTATTAAACAGGGCTTGAAATGAGAAACTAAGTGAGCCAGTGCTCCAGATTTTTTTTTAATGATTCAGTTCTTGTTAGTGATAGTGTTTCCCAACCCCATACTGCTAACGTGATTCATGCAGTCCTGCTGAGCATCTCCCGCCTGACATGTAATAGGCTTAATAAATAAAGAATATCACATTGGGGGGTATCCTGGTGGTGTAGTGATTTGAAATGCTGACCATGTAATTGCAACGTCCCCGGTTCAAGTCTGGCTGGGGACCTTTGTTGCATGTCACCCCCCCCCCCCCCCCCGCCTCCTTTCCTGTCAGCTCTCTGTACTAGAAAGTCATGTTTTATGCAAACGCCAACTTACAAGTTAAGGAAATAAGTGACACCATGCCGCCCCAGGTGCAGTGGTTGGCACTGTCGCACAGGAGACAGAGCAGCGTAGAGCGGGTTGGGGCTTCGATCCCCGGCTCCTCCCGTCCACATGTCATGTCTAAGTGTCCTCAGGCAAGACACTGAACCCTAAAGTTGCTCCCAATGGAGGCCAGCACCTTGCATAGCAGTTCAGTCGCCATAGGCGTGTGAATGAGACCTGATCTGTAAAGTGCTTTGGGAACCGTTAAGGTTGAAAAGTGCTATATAGGTGAAGTCTATTTGCCGCACCAAAGCCACGGCTTAATGATTTAAAGGACTAGATACTTAGAAAATACAAAATATTTTGAGTTTTGTGCTCTGCTTTTGGATCCACCCTGTGCTCTCGACGTAACAAACTGCCTGGATTGGCACAAGTGGGGACTCTGACTGGAAAATGTCAAAATTTCGGGTGAGTTTCAGCAGTGTCATTGTTGGGAGGCCCACAGCGACACAGTTTTCCTTATGTTTATAGATAATATTTTTATATCTAAGCTGGATGTCCGAGGAGAACGGTGAGTGTGGGTTAGTATACGTGTGTAGGTCTATTCTCAACGTATTCTCAGCCTGAGACACATTTTCCACCAAAAACACCAACAACTTGCTTTGTGCTGCCTCGTTTGAATGAACCTCCCTCTCCTCCACAGAAACCCACGCTGTTTCAACCCAGGAGAACTGGCTTAAAGATTATCTGGCTTTGATATCAATGGACCAAGCGGTGGCTCTGACATTTTCTTTCACTTTGTATAGCTGTCTTTTGGTACCGTGTCTGCAAGTTTGACACAATAGGAAAGGTCCGTAATGCGTGATGTAATTGCTACCCCATGTGCCGTGTTGATTTGTTGGCTTGTTGGAACATTTCTATGCAATTTTACATTTTCTTGATGAAATTGTTGTCTGGCTAAGACAAAGAAAAGCAGAAGGACTGTGGCCTACAACCACAACCATCGGGCCTATACGTGTGGGTGGCTGCCTTACCTTACCTGCCAAATGGCATTGGGGTTACTGAGTTGCAGCCTTGCTTCTAGGAAATGAATGAATATGTAATAATAATGAATTCCAAGGAACACAGAGATTGCAGTGAACCCAGATCATCAGGATTTTTCTAGGCCAGCCTGCCAGTGTCACACAATTTCTCCCACATGGCTCGGGGGGGAACTCTGTTGACAAGGTTTGATGTCAGAGCAAGTGTTGATAAATGGCTACCCACGTCACCACTACTACGGGGTTTTCTCCCGGTGGGGGGACGAGTCCTTCACATGTGTACACACATGATCTATCATTGCCTCTGTCTCTGTTTCTCTTTCTGAGCCCTGCGATGAGCCCAACATGAGCAGCGCTCTGACGCACCACATGTCACATGATATCAACCCTCCGCTGCTGCTGTATGATGTGCAGACTAGATGGGCCAGCGTTTGTTGCTATGAATCACATTGTTGTTTGCAATGTGTCTTTGTGCTTGAGCTATTTGCATGCTGCCCAGCAGCAGCAGAGCGAGAGCCTTCTATCGGAAAAGTAGACAGTTGATATAACTGTTTACTGTGCCTTTTCTTAAACTGCTGCGTTGTGCGCACCAAATAAATGGGCAGTGCATTTAAGGTCAAGGAAATAGCAACATGTAGATGGCTTGCACTAGACTTTGTGAAGTTATAAAACATTCTTCATATGAATCATTTAAGGATATGGAACGGTCTTTTTTTTTTTTTTCTAGAATGGAGAAAAGCCAGTCGGCTACTGGTTAGACAATATTAAGACAATATGCCATTTTATCTGGGACATTACAAATGAAAATGGGGAAGAAGTTATTGGGGCAGGTGACATTAACCATGCATTTCAAAGGTTTTTTTACTGAAATCTTTTTTCCTCAGATATAGAAATACATGATAATTAATTTAGATACATTCTTCTCAAAGACTGAAGTTCCCCCAGAGTTATTCCGACCAGGCAGAGGAGCTTGATGCTCCAGTCACAGATGGTGATGGAGGAGGTGAGGATAGACTCAGTTAATGGCGGTGTAGAAGTGCACCCTCATTGACGTCCTCCGTCGTGCTAACTGTTACCAAAATCTCAGTGTCATTCATTTTTTTCGCTCTTCTTTGGAAAAAAAAACGGAAATTCTGATTCAAATGCCTCAACGGCGACACCTGCAGGGCAGGCAAGAGGGGGCAGGGCAGTCTGTGTGAGGAGGTGGTGGTGGTGGGGGGAGGGGGCAGAGGAGGATGAGCTCCTGCTGATGATCTCTTTGCGGATGCGGACCGGAGATGTCCAGAGATGTCCAGGCTCTGGCTGAGCCACTCAAGGACGTTCACAGAGTTGTCCCTAACCTACTCCTGCATTGTCTTGGCTGTGTGCCTGACGCCCTTGTCCTATTGGAAGGTTGAACCTTTGGTCCAGTCTGAGGTCCTGAGGGCTCCTGACCGGGTTTTCATTAAGGATATCTCTGTCCTTTTGCTCCGTTCAGCTTTCCCTCCACCCTAACCAGTCCCCCAGTCCCTGCTGCTGAACCCCCACCCCACAACACGATGCTGCCGCCACCATGCATCACTGCTTTGAATTGAAAGCCAAACAGTTCAGTCTTGGTTTCATCGGACCAGACAATCCTGTTCCTCACAGTCTGAGAGTCCTTTAGGTACTTTAAGCTTCCCTGTGTCTGTTGCAGTGATGGTTGTCCTTCTGGAAGTTTCTCCCATCTCCACACAGAATCTCTGGAGCTCAGCCAGAGTGACCATCAGGTTCTTGGTCACCTCTCTCACCGAGGCCCCCCCCCCGGTTGCTCAGTTCGGCCGGGCGGTCAGCTCTAGGAAGAGTCCTGGTCGTTCCAAACTTCTTCCATTTAAGAATTAGAAAGGCCACTGTTCCTTCAAACGCAACGGACATTTTCTTTGCAGCCTTCCCCAGATTCTGTGCCTCGACACAATCTTGTCTCAGCTGGCAGTTCCTTCCAGCTCATGGCTTGGATATGCATTATCAGCTGGTAGACCTTTACATAGAGTGTGCGCACCTTTCCAAATCACGCCCAGTCAATTGAATTTACCACGGGTGGACTCAATGTCAAAGGGTCCGGATGCTTATGTCTTCCGTTCTTTTTCTTTTTAATACATTAAATTAAACGATTTTAGCACAAGGCTGAAAACAAAATGGGGGGAAAAAAGTGAAGGGGCCTGAAATGAAGCACCTGCATGTTGGTAACATGGTGATAGTGATGGCGACATCAGCCCTATGCGTCCGTCTCTCTATCAGATCTCTTCATTCATTTATCTACTTCCCCTACGTTTGTGTGTACTTGCGTGTTCCTCTTTGTTTTCTGTCACTATGTGTTTTATGTATTTCTCAGTTTGTGTGCTTCTTACAGCATCTGTGACTCACAGACAAACAAGACGGCGGGTGGTGTGTGATGTAATATGGGGTGCATATAAGTCTGCTGTCTGTCTGCTGGATCTACCTGAGGAGGAGGCAAAACGGGCGAACAAGGAGACAAAGATCACTGGCAGATTGGGACCCCTAATGTGGTTTTAGAGATGTGTAAATATGCGTCCTGAAACTTTTCTCAGGGCTTTAAAGAGCGCAGAAGTTGAGGCATTTTCTTCATGGTGTTTCTCTGAGAGACTGAAGCTGAAATAGATTTAATGACCGTTTCTGTTCATACAAAGTGAACATTCAATTGGGCTCATAAATACACAGTAGTGGTGTACCTCTACGATTCCCAGGGACTGGCGAGCAGAGGATGTCATCGTCAGGGTCCAAGCTCCCTCTGCTCCTGTATGGGATCCTCCTGTGCAGCTCCTTTGCTCCTCTCCCAGTCATAAGCAGCAGGAGACAAACCGTACGTAGCGCCGGTTCATTGGTTTGGGCCAGCGGCGGCTCCTGGGACAAGAGGGAGGTGACAGCTGGAGATGGAGAATACCTGCTGGGGATAAAGAGACTAAGACGGCTCTACTGTAATGTCGGCATCGGCTTCCACATCCAGGTCTTGCCGAATGGGAAGATCACGGGCGTGCACAATGAAAACAGATACAGTAAGTATTTTGCAATTTCCTGTTGAAATTCAGCAAATAACTGTGGCACCACTCATAACTATTTTTATGCAAAGATCAAGATTTGAGGAACTAGAGAGAACATTTTGAATCAAATTAGGGCCATTAAGACCAGCGATTCCTATGTTGATTTTTAATATATACATACATTTATAAATATAACATTTAAATACAAAGCATGTATTAATAATCTGTCAGTTCCTGTGAACGAATAATATGTTCACTTGGGCACAACTGGGAAACGTGGCAAATGTGGGCTCACAAAAGCAGCAGTGACGAATAGATATATATAACTTAAACATAACTTAAGATATGACGACATGAAACAGTCAAGAATCCATATACAATGAAAGTTTGTGGATGTTTTCCTCATGAAAAAAAAAACATGATTAATATGCCCTGACCTGGGCATGACGGGAAACATCTGGCTTTCGACCAATCAAATAGCTCATTAGCTCAGGTGTTTAGGATATTTTGACTATTGGCTGATGTCATTGGATTTCTTTATCTCGGGATGATGAAATATTTAGATAAGTAGGTGAAAAGTAGCAGATATGTTTACGCTTTTAATGCGTATTAATATTACACTCATCATATTTAACACCACATTTTGATGGCCTACGTCTTCAGGTGGCCTGGGAGCTTGCCATTTTTTGCAAACTTCTACAATTCTACAATCTTACAGCATAAGCCCAGCAGGAATACTTGCTAGCTTGTGATTTAAGTCATCAAACGCTATGATTTCTGTCACTGTAATCAAAAAGAAATACATTCTTTAATAAAAATCTGAAACATATACTGTGGAATTTCTGCCACGATATACCAGGGGAGGGCTTTATGAGAGGATTTCTGGATGTAAAATTGATTTCATGGAGCGGAGGCTTGAAGTTGTAGATTGTTGCTGGAGCAGGAGCTGGGGATCGAAACCGCCGACCCTGTGATCAGCGGAGGAAATCAGCATTGATTATATTCATTGAGTTACCAATGCTTACTTCCCGGCCCACCGTAGCGGTGTAACCGACGACAGTTCAGTAATGTGGTTTTACTGTAATCAGAATCAGAATCAGAATCAGAATCAGAATCAGAATCAGAATCAGAATCAGAAATACAAAATAGCGAAATACAAAATAGCAGCACAAGGCGGTGTTTCTGATGTGGCTAAGGCTAAGAGCTGTGTACCGTACCGCTCCGACCACCTCCACCAAAGTGATGGTGGTGCAGGTTAAGGCAACACTCTTCACGTGCTCATGTAGGACTAGTGGATGTAGTGCTCCAGAGACCTGGCATTATGTGGTCGGTGCCAACCCTTAAAAAAAAAAAACAAGATTTCTGTGTTAACATCCTCTTGCTGCGGTTTAAATTTCTGACGAATAAATATGCTTTAAAGAGTCAAACTCAACCGTGGCCTAATGTTCACACATCAAGTGCATCACCTGTGAAATCTCTGACACGAAATGCATTCACATTATTCTTGCGCTTTCCCCACTTTTCCTGTCAACCTATCTGCACCTCAAATTTCAATCAAACGTTCAAATGCAAATACAAAAATTATAATGTAAAAAAATGTAAAAAAAATAAATGATAATTTTACAAGAAAAAAAATAAATAGAAAAAAGACAATAGAGTTGATGTGTTTCCGGTGTCCATCTTTTCTACATAAGCTATGACATAAGCCTGCACTGCCTCTGGTGGCATGTCTAATATTCTCTAATCAGTCAGATGATTCATCAGATCCACACGCTTTCCCTTTTTGATGCATTCTGTCATTTTCTCGTGTGTCTTTCCCAGGCCTTCTAGAAATTTCCCCAGTGGAGAGAGGAGTGGTGACTCTGTTTGGGGTGAGAAGCCGCCTCTTCATTGCAATGAGCGACAAAGGGAAACTCTACGGCTCGGTAAGAACTGATCAAGGGCTGCAGCATTTTTGCACAGATGTTTTCCCTCAACCAGTATATCAATACTGGTGTACGGTGAAACTGCCTCATCTCCATGCTGGAGTGTGTCAGGTGAGGGTCTCTACACATCTTAGTACTGTAGCACAGATGGGCTTGAGACAAGCATGGCACCTGCTCCATGTCTTTATCATTCTGTAACCTGCTGGCTGTTGGCGTCGAATGCTTAAAATAATAATAAATTCACCCATGTAGCTGATCCAGGTTCCGCTTCGACTGGCTCTCTCTCTCTCTCTCTATATATATATATATATATATATATATATATATATATACAGTGCTTAACAAATGTATTAGACCACCACCCAGTGTAAGGTGTTTGCCACCGCTGCCCTAAATGAACAGTATTGCTGATGACCAAAATATCTGATGTCTCTGTAATGGTTAATCCACCAGTATGTGCAAGCCAAGCTCTTTAATCAAAATGATATCTTTACTGCTAAAATATAATTATTGTTGTTATCCATGAATTCTCAAATTTACTGTTTTACAAAAAAGCAGAAAAAAAATAGTAAAGCACATTATTATTTTTTGATTGAGATGCCAAATCACAGTTATTTACTTGCATTCCTGAACAGAAAAGTTTGTTTTAGTGGTTGCAAGAATGCAAGCTGTTATCAGGGCCAAAGGAGGTCGTACAGAATATTAAGATTTTTGGTTAATATATGTGAATAAGGACTATTTAGTTGTTCCAGTTTGTTATTTGCCTAATAAATAACAATATAGTTTTTACAGATATCTAAAATATTTGTGTTTTCTCATTTTTATGACAGGTGGTCTAATAAATTTGTTAAGCACTGTATATATATATATATATATATATATATATATATATATATATATATATGCACGTTATCATCGCCAGTATGGCCCTATTTCAGCTTATTTTGACTTACTGTATATTTTTATCCATACACTGCAAGTATCTGCACAACTCATCATTGCTCAGCACAGTTTTGCACATTTTGTTTTTATTACACCTTTAAGATGAGTTCCCTGTCTACGTCTTGGACACTTTAATTTTATTTGTATTTCACTTTTATCTTCGTCTTTATCACATTTTATTATAATCTATATCTATTTTGCTACTTGCCTTTTGCAATGTATTCTGTACGGTGCTGCACTGACGGGGATTTTAATTAGACTAAATGAATAAAGGATCCATCCACCCACCCACAGTGTCTGGCTACATCCAGGCTACATCCAGCCGGCACATGCGCAGTATCCTAGCCACATGTGGTGTTTTTTACCTGCACAGTTTGCCAACATTCAGAATGTTCAAATACTGTTGCTGGCCTACTGACTAGTAACCAACGCTGCCGCAGAGCCATTTCGTGGCCACGTCGTGAACGGCCATTCGGTCATTCAGCCTTTGAACTGATCATAGGCACTGAACTGTGTTTTAGATAACTCCACATCACAAAGAAAATGAACTCTTTAAAAATGACTTTAACGTAGGACTTATGATCCACGAATTGAAATACAGCCTGCAATTTGAAGTAAGCAATAATTAAAGGTACTATATGTAACAATTTACGTGTATTAATCGCCTTTTTATTGCCAATGTGTGAACGCGGTGTAAAAAAATAAGACTTTCTCGGTTGCCTGTGACAGCCTGTGGACTGATTCCTATGTAAAGGACTCGGCATGATGATGTTATGCACGCGCCCGAGTACTTGCCTAGACAACAATAAATAATACAAAATGGTATAAAGCAAATGTGTATTAACATTATACAGTTGGGCGATTGGACAGATACATCGCCCCCAAAAAAACAACTGGTGAGTCCATCGCTGGTTGGGCGGGGGGGGGGGGTTTATCATTTTATTTGGCTAATTTAATTTAATTGTTTATTTTGACCAAAACAGATTGGGGTGATGGTTGTAACAGCAAAAAGCTGGAAAAAACGTAACATATCGCCCCACCCCAGTGTACAGCTAACGATTGCTTTCCACTAGCCAAGAGCGATGCAGGGCAGGGGTGGGCAACCCGCTCACTGTGACCCGAGCTAAGGTAACGTTGCGGTTAGCCGGCTAGCTGTAACTTGGCTGTGGATCTGGTGTTGGTTGCTGATGAAGGCCACCAGTGTCATTGGTAACAACGAATTCTGAAAACTCCACATAGAACCGTAAAAAACAACGTATAATTGTTCAAATTCATTTCAGTCATTAACATAAACATAATAATAGATCATTTAGAATTTAATTCATATAATTACACTGTTAAAATACAGCGCTCAATAATCGAAACCTGAAAACCTGATTGTGACACAACCATTAATAACCAGATGAGGCAAATATGAGGCACAGCTCCTTGAAGATCTTTTTCTTTTCGGCCCAAAGCCAAAGGTGTAATGGTTTATTTGGGAGCAACAACCCCAAAACGCTGGAGTGATCAGCTCTGGTTAAAGTTGTTTTGAATGCTGACCGAGGCTAACTCAACCATAAGCTCAACACCGGTTAGTCATCCAACACTTAGTCATCCAGTCACTTGTCTAACAGCAGCAGGCCTGCATGTACGGAGGTAGGTGGTTCAGTTGGGGTGGGGTGGGGTGGGGAGGGCAAGCTTGACCTTTGGCTGGAGCTGCTCACCAGAACCTCTGTGCAGGAGCCCGCCAAGCCAGCGATGTTTTCCCCCTTTATATATCAGTAGGACGGCTGCATACCACGAGAAAAAAACCATTACAACAAGAACAGATCCTGGTTTTAACAATATCCCTTTTTTTTATGGTTTTCATATCATGGAATCACTTTCTCATTATTACTACATATACAGAATGATTTAGTTTGGAAACATTTAAAAAGGAGTTTGTCGTTGATTAAGAATGCGATGTGGTGGAATGAGGGCAGTAGGTGATGGGTTATCGTCAAGGATGTCAAGACGTGGTATTACTTTTGAAGCAGCTGTGGGATTTTAGAGACTTACCAACAAAAGGGACATGTTTGATGGATATCTCTAGAGCGATTGTTTAATGTCAAGCCAGGGAGATTCTGTGTAGTTTGTCTCTTAAGACGGATGTCTATTAGATGCTGCGCAAGAAAATAGAGTCCAGCAAGAGTTTTTAGTTTTTGAAGAGTGGTCAGTTTAAGTTTCGTTTTTTTGTTGTTGTTGTTTTTTACCTTTCCAATAGAATGCATTGATAACAGAGTTTAGAGAGGCAAACCAGCCCATGTTAGAATTAAAGCTACAGTAGGCAATATCATTGAATTATAATTTGGGTTGAAATAAAGAATTTTGACCATTGCATGTCACTAGCAATACCTAATTGAAGGGCTCCTTGAAAGAAAATGTGTGTCTGTGAGCCCCCCCCCCCCCCCCCCTTTGTAATTAGTCTGAATCAAACAACCAATCAGGGTTAGCTGGCACGTAACTGCCAATCACATCTACTCTGTACAACAAGCGTGTTCTGCCCTCTCAGAATCAGAATCAGAAATACTTTATTGATCCCTCGGGGGGGGGGGGGGGGGGGTACCTGTATTCTGGATTGGAGTGTGAATCAGAACGGTTGGAAGGTTGGGGTCCAGTTTTTTTTAAAAATAGGGGCTACACTAAATAAACTGGCAACACCAGCAGAAAATGTGACATGATCAATATCACACACAAGACCGTCTTCACTGAAACAGCAGCTGACGTGTCTTCACATGTCTTACACGATCACAGACCTCTAGTGTGAATTGCGTCTCTTGTCCCGCAGTCACTGGAAATTCTCACATTCGAGAAACTAAACCAATGATTAGTGATAACTCACGTATCCTCCTCTTCCTCTCCTCAGGGCCACTACGATGATGAGTGCAAGTTCAAGGAGAGTCTCCTGGTCAACAACTACAATGCCTACGAATCAGCTGCCTACCCTGGCATGTACATTGGCCTCAGCAAGACTGGCAAAACCAAGAGGGGCAACCGCGTCACACCCACCATGACCATGACGCACTTCCTCCCCAGGATATGAAGTTTAAGATCAAGACTCTCAACAGCACAGAACAAAGTCCAATTCACTGTTGGACTACTTGTGTTCTCCTTCTACAACTAACACAGCGGACCATAGTAGATTGTCCAATTACCAGCTAACCAGCGCTGCAGGCAACGTTCGCATGAACTGTTATTACGCACCAACCACAGAACAGTACACGTTGCATCAACCGGGCCGCGACCGAAGACCCCAATGGACATAACCGCAAAATACAAAGCTGAATCGGTGTTCATTTTGCTGTCAGTAAAATTGGGTTCTCTTAATATTCGTGGGCAGCTCCAACTTAAATACAACTTAAGCAAATGTGTGTCTTCTTCCACAACTCCCGCTTTTTTATTATTATTATTATTTTTGCACATGGCGTATGGCACAAAAACAACGCTAGATTGAAACTTGAAAATCAGGTCTTTTCCGCTATTGCTCCAGTGGAGACAGTATTATTGTACGCGTCACACATGGGCTGGGACCTGAATCAGAGTATCCATAATCGGGTCATTTCGAGCGAATAGTGAGACCCTTCATGAGACCTTTTCTATGTTCAGCAACACCGTCAGAATCGCCTACACAGAAGGCGTTTCATCCCTATTTAACAGCTGTCCATCTCACATGCATCTGACTGAAACAATACGGTTATCTTTTTATGTGACACGGCTGTCTATACAGGCGACATCATCGTCTCTCAGTCGCTCGTGCTGCTTGTGCATAACTGCAACCAGAAATGTTGTTTTAGGGTATTTTGTTCCGTTTAATGTGCGTAATAGAACGTCGCAGGGAGGACGTATTTCTGTAGGCAAACCCGGAAGTTAGCATCGCCCTGGTTCCCTCGACTAAAAGCCAATGGGATTTTTTCCATGGGATTTTGGAGTATTGCAGAAAATAAACTATGTGGCAAAACATTTTGTTCAGCAAGATAATCTTCACTAATGAACACCACTTCAATGATTTTTAAAGCGTAAATGGAATCGCCAGAAGTAAAAAGCTAACGTTAGGCTATAAAGGAACTACAGCACGGTCGCATTCATTCGACGTCACCACCGCTAAGCTTCACTTTGAAGAGAATATAGATAGATATAGATACATAGACAGATAGATATAGAGTATAAACACAAGGCGGACTAGTGAGTAGATGACTTTCCGTATTCGGCATGAAGACGTTTAATGTCAGCGACAACCTCTGTAGTCTCATTTAGCCGCTTGTTAGCAACCGCCTTTTTTAAAGACACGTAAAACCTCCAAAATTCACCAGTGGGGGGGGTATCTACTGACGTGTTTTATGTCATAGAACAAAACGTTGAAATCTCTTCAGCTTGTGTTGACCACAGACCTTATTTCAGGCACCTAACCAAAAACCCACTGACTTCAAGACGAGGGGACCCGAAGTGTGAAAATGCGGACTCATTTCCGGGTTCTAAGATTCAGATTCTGTAAATTACTTTTACGTCCGTGCGTGGTTTGGCTCTGTTACAGTTTGTGATGTTTTCACACTTACTCTGCACCGAGGCCCCTCAGCTCTGCCAACGAAATGCTGGTTAAAGGTCCAAGTTCAGCCATTCTTTAAATTTAGGATATTTCTTTATTTGTATTATGTTGTTTTAATTTTCATTGTTTGACCATTGAATGTCATTTTTGTTGCATTTCATAGTTTTGCATTTTTATGTGCATAATCTTGCCATTGACTGGGATTAACCAATAATTGACCGCTCTAAATAAATGATTGTCAAAATTGCTTTGCTTCAATTATTTTTTAGGTTAGACACATTTGAATTTGAATGTGTATTTAATAAACCCTATAACACCATATTCTGACAGGATTTCTACTGGACACAGCAGCTGAGCTTAGACTAAACCATAGGTGCAGTTAAAGCTCAGCTTCTGAAGACTCAGCAACGGGGTTTAAAGGTATAATATGTAACATTTCCACATAAAAATATCTAAAAACGACTAAACGTATGTTATATATTTTGTTGAGTTGTGTACTTACATTAACCCAAATGTTTCCAACAATGTTCAAACCCAGAGAAATCTACGATGTGCTACTATGACAAGTGGCTCATGCTAGCCACCAAGCTAGTTTTTACCACGCATTGCAGTGCTGGGCTACCCCATGATTGACAGTAGCTGTTTGGGTAGTCAGCTCATCTAATGGTAAGTTATCAAGTCAACTCGAGCAACTAATGATTATTTTCATTAAGGAAAATAAGATCACCTTTTATTCATGGCTCGCAGTGAAGTGTTAGGGGAAAGAAGTCTCAGCGAATTTCCAAACAATCATTTATTTTCACATGGTAAAGAAGAGAGTTACATACTTGCAAAATATATAAAAATGTTAAGTACTATTAGGACACACAGAAAACATCAACAACCTCGAAATACTGTAACAACTACGGCCACAACAGCAAGACATTTGGCTCAACCTTGTGACCAGCAACAAATAGTAGACCCCATACCGAGGGTTCGTTTTTCAGCATAATAATTTTATTTACAAAAATTACCATATGTTGACCAAAACTATGGGAGTCAGGTGGCGTGGCCGAACACAACGAAGGGATGGGGGAAGTCTGGGACAACCACACAATGGGCTGTCAGACAGAACAAGAGTGTAAACTAAACGAACAAACAAAGCCGCAAAATCTGGATGGAAATCTGTCTGAACGGGAGGGGGGCCAGACGCATCTGCCAGAGCAACTAAAACATGAGACCAGATTTGTCTAGCCCAGGCTAGATCTCACCCTATTTAAAAGAAGAACTTCTTACTTTCTTTTTTTCTTTTTTTCTTTTTTTTTTTTATTGCATGGGGTGTGGGAAGTGGGGTGCTATATTGTTCGCATACAAAAACCATAGCAAGATACAACATAGAAGATGGAGGTTGGACAGTATTGTGTGTACAACTGATTTAATGAGACACAAATGAGAGAGAAGCGCTAATTTATTAAGTTTATTACTACAGCTTCCGCTTAATGTTGACGCGCGGAGCAGCCATGTTGGATTTTGAGGACAGGGTTGAGGTTCCTTCGACTTTTGGAAATCTGACTTCAAGGGGCGTTCCAGTTGAAATTTCTGACTGGGAACTTGGAAATTTCCGATATCCCGGTAGAGGGCTGTTTCCATGACACTATCTGCCCATTTTCTTCTACTTAGACCTACAGATTATGTTGTCAGTCGCCTTTATTGCGAAGGGATTCCTATAGTGTCTTCCTTTGTTTGGAGCTACAGGTGTGAGGAACATCAGTTTCATCCCTGTGTTTTCTTTGTAAATGTCTTGCCGTCTTGAAATTTGACTGTTTTGACAATTTAAACAGTAATGGGCTTTGTCCTAGGCCCTTCCACCCCCCCCCCCCCCCCCCTGCTTGTTTTAATAGTAACTTGCATCCTATATTGATGAGGGATGGTAAGTCTTCGTCAGATCCACTGTGACTGAATAACTCTGTCTCTTCAAGGAGCACATCATGTTCAAGTGATGAGGGGTGGTGGTCTTTGTTGGATCCAGTGAGGCTGGATAACTCCATCTCAGTGGTATTGGATCCACCAAACTTTGAGCATGCCTTAAGGACATAAAAACCTGGATGACCTGCAATTATCTGATGTTGAACTCAGACAAAACTGAAGTTATTGTTCTTGGACCTGAACACCAAAACACAGTATCTAAAGATATAGTTACCCTAGATGGCATTGCCCTGGCCTCCAGCGCCACCGTGAGGAATCTCGGAGTTATCTTTGACCAGGACATGTCCTTTAACTCTCACGTAAAACACACTTTAAGGACTGCCTTCTTTCACCTCCGTAACATTGCAAAAATCAGGAAGATCCTGTCTCAAACAGATGCAGAAAAATGAGTCCATGCATTTGTCACGTCTAGGCTGGATTATTGCAATTCCTTATTATCAGGCTGTCCCAATAAGTCCCTGAGGACTCTCCAGTTGATCCAGAATGCTGCGGCACGTGTACTGACAGGAACCATCATATCTTAAAGAGCTCATAGTACCCTATTACCCCACTAGAGCACTACGCTCCCAGAATGCAGGGTTGCTTGTGGTTCCAAGAGTCTCCAAAAGCAGAACAGGAGCCAGAGCCTTCAGCTATCAAGCTCCTCTCCTGTGGAACCAGCTCCCAGTTTGGGTCTGGGAGGTCACACTCTGGGAGGTCACACTCTCTACTTAGTAGGTTTAAAACTAATAAATTAAAACTATAATGCTTATAGTTAGGGCTGTTTCAGTCCTGCCTGGACCAGCCCCTAGTTATGCTGCTATAGGCCTAGACCGCAGTGTGTGTGCTCTAGTGGGGTGATGGGACATGACACCACTTCGTTTTAAGCTCTATTTTTAACATATGAACCCATTGATTGGAATTCATCTTCGTGGTTTTCCTAGTCTTTTACCATTTTATCACAGCTCCGTTGGTTATACGCAACATCCTTGCTTTACTATTAAATATGACCTGTGAGGACTGTGTGCGACTCAGGAAAGCAAACGGAAAAGATCGCTGACCTTAAGGAGGATAATCGACGGCTTTCTGATGAACTGCAGAAGAAAGGCACTCTTTTGACCAGCTTCATGGACGTGGCTTCTGGGCATTCCAAATGGACTGCCTCTCTCAGGGCAACCACCCAGGACACAGCTCTATGGGACCCTGCCACCTGTGCATGGCTTTCCTCCTGCTCGACACCTAACCGTTATTTGTTCTGGGCCGAGGTGGTGGTCCACGGCTGAACTCACCACACTTATTTCACCACACACTACTAAGCGGAGCTATGAAGAGCGCGTCAATGATCACCCTATGCAGCCCCTCAGTGGCTTTAAGTTTAGGCTTAGCCGCTACAACCTCTTATAATCTCCAACCTCTATAACTGTCCCTTTATGTCTTCCACACACAGGCCTATGTGTCAACCAGGGACTAAAACCATAAATGAATTTAGTTTTGCCATTTGCCATAATCATGATACAGTTTCACCAAATTACATAGAATTAAATTTGTAGTAATTTTCCACAATTTCATAGTAATTCCATTAAATTCTGACTTTCCATTTATGTATATTACAATTGACTTTGTTGTTGTTGTTGTTGTTGTTCGGGAAAAGGGCTGAATTACGGATGTGCATGAAATAAAGGACAGGCTATTGGAGGCAATGGACAGCTGGACTTAAGGAGTGGACAAATTCAGAAATGCCGTGGACACTTTTGGAACCTTCCCTGTAAAATGCTCAGCCAGTGGATGAAAGGCAACTTGCCAGCAAGAGTTATTCCCTTATTTGATGGGCGTCCTCTTCAGTACATTTCCTTCAAAAGAGCATTTGAACAAGTAGCGGAGGAAAAGGTCAGCAGAGGCGATTGCTTGTATTACCTCGAACACCTCACTAGAGGGCAGCCAAGGGAACTGGTGCGTCGCGGCCAGCATGTGGCTCCTGATCATGGCTATGCTCAAGCAAAGCAGCTGCTGCAAGAACACTGTAATAGTAGAATAGAGTATAAAATTGCCACTGCAAACATGGACAAGGCTTTGGCTTGGCCTTCAATAAAATCGGAGGAGGTGAACGCATTACAAGCCTACTATCTATTTCTGCGTTCATGTTGTGGTGTCACGGAGCAGCTGCGGTACATTCGAGAAATCGGACATGCCAAGCAATATGAGAGCAGTCATGTCTAAACTGCCATTCAAGTGGGAGAGAGCAATGGAGAACCACTGCATGTGATATACTGGAAACATTCAAGCGCACAGCTGTGTTCAAAGGCCTGCTTGGATGTCAGCATCCTGTCGGACCCCTTATTTAGCAACATTCAGGATATACCATCTGAGTCAACTGGTTCAAAGGTTGTCAGTAGGCTGAAGTCACAGCCAGGAAATGTAATTAAAGGAAACAGCTTCACCACCACCATTGCACCTGTGCAATCAGTTGAGAACTCCATAGACTTAAGGGTGGTCTTACCAGCTCATGGTTCCACAGTGAAGTCAACTTGTGTTTGTTGTTCTCAAAGTCACTCATTGGAGGACATTTTAATAGGAAGAAGCACAGAGATAAAATACGCTTTCTAAAGGGAGGAAGAGCTTTGCTTTGTGCTGGGCACAGGAGTCGAGACTGCGATAAGCATCTGACCTGTAGGATTTGGGGTCGAAACCATCCCAGTGAGCTTCGTGTTGACAAAAGAGACACCAAACATTCCAAAGAGCCAGTAGCATGTAACATCACAGCATCTCCTAAATATTTGCGGCCATGCAGGGGCCCAGAAAGGATTGTTGCCTTTTCTCCATCCTACCAGTCAAGTCACGTCATTTTTGGATCCTGGACGTTCAGCCGCCTTTCGTTCAGAGCATCTCATGCAAAGGCTTAATCTGGAAGGTAGACGAACTTTTTCTATAAGCTTCCAGAATTCCTCACCCAGAAGAAAATGCCTCCAAGTACAGGCAACATTGTGACTGAAGGAGATTCGGCAAGATGGTCTCACCTGACACAAATTCCCAGCACAAAGGCTAATGTTGACCTGTTGATCGGAAGCAACACTTCCAAGATGTTGAAACTTTGGGAGGCCATTAAAAGGGCCATATGCTACAGACAGCACTGGGATGGGTCATAAATGGTCATTTGCAAGGAAATGACCAGCCTCAGCAGTTGTCAACAGGTTTCTTTGATTCTTTGAGACTTAAATAAAGGTTGAATAATGGATCCTACTGCCCCATGAGAACAGGGGAATGTCAAAAAACGCAGAGAGAAAAAATACATAGTGAGCCGGAGTTAAAGGAGGAACACCTGAGAAAGGAAAAGCACAGGTGGAAGAAGTGATTTGAACGAAAGGGAAAAGAGGAGTAAGAGAAAGATGTGGAAACGTAGATAGCAAGAGTCAAGAGAACGTGAGAGAAGGTACGGAATGCCCAGAAGCTCCCCCAGATAGTCCATTGGATCAGACTATTCAAGAGCCAGCTTGCAGTAGGCAGTCTATTGTAGGGGGAAAGGAAAAGAAAGACAACAAGAGCAAAATGCTTGAGAAAGTTGAAAGCTTCAAGAGATAATAAAAGATAGGCTCTGTCAGGCAGGGTTCTCAAGAAATATCGCCTAATACAC